>NC_050534.1:16125950-16162430 GCF_002922805.2 Oryzias melastigma | reverse complement strand
TTTACTCACCTGCAAACTTATAGCACCTCACCAGCGAAAGCCGATATTAGCAAAAAAAAAAAATTAAGCAATATCAGAGCTGTTAAGTTTGGGGCCAGACAGCAGCTCAGAGAATGATTTTTTTATATATATAAAACATAGAAAAACAAAATATTATAAAACAGCTCTATAATGCGTTTGTGTTCCTTGTGGATCAAAACTTTACATCCAGATAACTCCAATATTATTCTCCATTTGTGTTGCTCCAGTAATCCCAGGTTGAGGATAAGAGGGGAAGTAAATAGAGAGTGTAAACAGAAAGCTCTCTGCAACGAGGAGGGGAAGGGGGTGGGGCTTAGTTCTGTTCCAACAGTCCTGCCCAAAACTCAGAAGTGAATTTCTAAGGAACTCTTGGCACTCTGCAGAAACTATGTCCAAAAAAGTGACACTCGTTATTAAATTTGTGCTGAAAACTGCATAATCATAATTAAAAGTGGGTCTTTAAAGAAACTAAGAGTGAACATCAAACTCTTTTTCAAACTCTCTTTTTCTCTATTTTATCTTTGGAGGCAAATTTGATCAAAATTTTAAGAAAAAAAAAAAAGGATAAAACTAGCAGCTATACACTTCTTCTGACATCCTATAGTTAATCTTCAATAATAAAATGCTTTTATATCGCTCCAATAGCAGCTCATAACTTTCCCTTCTTTGTCAAAAATGAATTTTGCTTTAACTAAAGTGAAATCAGACTGTTGCACGTTGTCCTCACTTTCAAAATGGATTATTTTTCTTTTTTTGTAAGTGAGATCGTCTTTTTTTTTTTTTTTTCAAAGGCTCCACATGTGTACAATTTGAACCCAAATTGGGGAGAGGGCTCATTTTCGCTGCCCGCTTGGTAAAATATGTTTCTATCACAGCTAATCATAGCTGAAGCTGTGATTACGTTAGATGGCTGCAGAGCTATTTGAGCCTGGACTGAGTTCCCTTCCCTTCTTTTTTTTTCTTTGAAGACAAGTGCCAGATGTTTGTAGGTGAATGGGGGGTGGTGGCCCCGTGAGAAAAAAAGGTTCAGCATTTATGAGTATTTGTCTGGAGCTCAAATGGCAGTGGTGGAAACTCCAGAGGATTTGAACACGTTAGCATGTCTGCTGCTAGCTTAAGTTAGCCAAACTATTTCCCTCACGCTCTAATCATCCTTTGATATTTTTCAAAGTGTTCCCACTGGTCTTTTAATTATAATTATGGCGCTTTTAGCCAATATCTAAAAATGTGTAATTTGACTCTGTTGTGGGCGGGACAGTAGTAACCATAGTAACCATAGACATTTTGAATAGAGAACTGAGCTATTGCTCGGTCATTCTGTTTGTCAGAATAACCACTTTTGCTCTGGCGTCTCTTTTTAACATGTTCTTGATAATTTTCTTAACCTTATTTTATTTTATTTTCTTGTCTTTATCGCTAGTTATTCAAGTTATAAACTAGCCAATCAGATGCCTCAATAAGAGCATGTGGTGCCCGCTGGCTCTGATTGACACATTCTCAGCCAATCACTGCTTGTTAATGTCGTTTGGTCCCAAAATGACGATATCCGTACTGCGTAAAAATGGTGACCGAATCCACTTTTTTTTTTTTTTTAAATAATCTTTATCAACAAAAACTTAAGATACATACATAAAAATAAAGAAATGAAAAAAAAATGAACAAGAGGGCCAGTAAAAAAAAGAACATTAAATGGTAAAAGAGAAAACAAACAAGATCAGGGTTCAGAGCACACTGAATAAATCACAAAATTGACAGAATCCAAGGTAACATGCATGTTTTGTCCATCTCTATTCATGTCAATGGTAGTAATCCTTCCTTCCTTCCTAACATCTATCTGTTTACACATTCTTAGAATCTAACATTAGAGGTGCAACAAAAATGCCAAGCAATATCGGAGCTATCCAGGCGTACAGTTTTGAGCCAGATTCCAACCCATACGAGGAAAAAGACATACTTGGATCTAATTGCCTGAAAAGATGTATTGGAACGGAGCGAAGCATGGAGGTTATGACCCGCCCTCCTAGCTTCTGTGTCATGAACACAAGCTTTTATAAAAAGCATTTTTTCATCTGCTCCTGATTTACAACAAATTGAATAAAAAATACTCAGAAATGCAATTTTAAGCTTAAATTTCTTCATTTATGTCCTCCATTATTAGGAAAATGCAACAAAAACATGTTAAAAACGAATTTTTTTTCGATGGGGTCTTGAAATATAACAGAAAGTTAAAAAAAATTAGCTTAACTTAATTTTAACTTAAAAATTCTGCTTTTTTAGCTATCGAGCTTAAAGATCCGGTCTGATAAAAATCACATTTTTGGTATTTTTAACATGTTCTTGTACATATCTAAAGAAATTAGGCTTAAAATTGGACTTCTGAATATTTCTTTATTCATATTATTACTATAAATCAAAAGCAAACAAATAAATGCAGTTTAAAAAAGGTCCTCCTCCAAGCTCTTAGCAAAGGGGAGGAGAAAGGGGTGGGGTTACTCCGTGCCAACAGTCCCGCCCACAACTCAGATATAAATTTCTGATGAACTGCTGCTCTACAGGAACTATGTTCTAGAAAACAACTTTTTTTAAATATTATTTTGGCTGAAAATGGTCAAAATAATTAATAAAAACACTGGTAACCTTTTGAAAGTAGTTAAAAAATATGATTGGACTGGGATTTTAATACAGAATAATTAAGCGAACTGCTCACTCCTTTATACTTCATTGCAGATCCAAACACAAGGAACCAAAAATTTGGACCATCTGGTTTTAAAGAGAAAGATATAAATACTTGTTGTTCCAATTTTCTAGATTTAGAAAAATTATGAAATTCCGTAAAAGTTGTGTGGGTGATCAGGTTTGTTTGAACTATGTAGTCATGTTAAATGGCCTGGCATGATAACAGACAGGAACACCCAGAAGGATGCAAACCCTTGATAATGGTCTGGATGCAATCAAACAGGTTGGCTCTGAGCTCCGCTGGACCTCCGCTGGACCCACCACCGGACCCACCACCCACTCCATGATCAAAGCTCAGCCGGCCATCGGGGGACCGCAACACAAAAATGCTGTCATCCACCCCTGACCACACCATCACCATGCTAAGTCATATCGTGGCATTTCCTGCAGATAGGCATGGTATGCCACTGTTTGTCTTCTTTCTTTTATTCTTGATTCCTCCGGAATGCCAGATTACACAGTGTGCAAGCGGAAATGTTGGATTTCAACAGAGTTTATTTGTTGTATTTGCTCTGCAAACAGCTGCGGTGAGCTGAATGCCGGCTCGAGGAGGGCCAAACAATTGTTCTGTGGTTGAAATTGAAGCGGTCCTTTTGAAATCGTAGGGACTAAACAAGCTTTGCTTTCTGCATTGCACACACTTCTTTCTTTGTGCAGAACTGGATAAATGTCTCTGCTCGGCCAAAGTCGGCCGAAATACTTTAAAGACCAGCTCCGATTATTACAAATGAGCTCTTTTTCAAACTGCATTAATTCTTCTGCTTTTGATTCACAACCTTTTGAACTAAGAAATACTCAGTATTGCAATTTTGAGCTTAATTTTCATTAATTTCGTCATAAAAACACCAAAAGCACAATTTTTATCAGAGTGGGTCTTTAGGTTGTAAGGCCTTCGGCCGAATCCAAATTCATCCCCTACCCCTCCAATTGTAGGGGCATTTAAAGGGGTAGGGGTGTCCGAAATAGTTTTTTAAGGGCTAACCCTCGCCGCGGAGGGATGCAGAGCCCTCCACCACAAGGGTAGAGAAACACATTTCTTCACATCGGTGTACTCTGAAGCACAGAAGTTTTCATTTAAATGTAAGTAATGACTTTTTGTTTAAAGTTATAAAACCTTTTGTTATGTATTTCTGTGTGTTAGCAACTCTACGCTAATGCTAGCTGACCGGCGCCTATTGATGATGTCATCAAGTGGAAGTGACGTCCAAATTCGAAAACATGGGCTATGTCTGAGTTCCCACCCTAATCTTGACTATTTTTATTTATGATATTTTGGTGCACTCGATTTTGGAATTGTAGATTCGGACTGCACGAGAAAATGGTGGATGTACTATTTAGAGAGTAGGGAAGGTATTTGGTTACAGCCATTATTTTTCCATATCTCTCCGTTTGGGGGGTAAATGTAGGAGTAGGGAGAAGCCGTAGGGCACAAGTCAAATCCCGGGGGCCGAATCTGGCCTGCAGATAATTTTATTTTCTTGTTATTAATGGCCCGATGTTATTTTGAGCATATTTGTATCTTGTATAATTTTGACAAAATACATATTTTTATGGAGGGTAGAATATTGAAAGTTATTTAGGATTTAAGTTGTTTTTTTCTGAAATAATATTATTAATGGATTTTTTTATAGATAATTATGGTAAAAAGTTACAATTTTAAAGTTTTAAAAAGAAGTAGTTTTTCTGTGTTCAATAAATGTTAATTTTCTTTGGCCCGTGACTTAACATGTATTTTTAGATTTTGGCCCCTTGTGAATTTGACACCCCTGCCATAGGGGGAGGGGAACAATTCAGATTGGGCCTAAATGTAGGGGTAGGGAGAAGCCGTAGAGGGAGGAGAAGAATTCGGATTGGGCCTAAATGTAGGGGTAGGGAGAAACCATTGTGGGAGGAGAAGAATTCGGATTGGGCCTAAATGTAGGTGTAGGGAGAAGCCGTAGGGAGAGGAGAAGAATTCGGATTGGGCCTAAATGTAGGGGTACAGAGAAGCCATAGGGGGAGGAGAAGAATTTGGATTGCGCCTAAATGTAGGTGTATGGAAAAGCCGCAGGGCTAGGGGAAGAATTTGGATTGGGCCTTAATGTAGGGGTAGGGAAAAGCCACAGGGAAAGGAGAAGAATTCGGATTGGGCCTAAATGTAGGGGTACAGAGAAGCCATAGGGGGAGGAGAAGAATTTGGATTGCGCCTAAATGTAGAGAGAAGGGAGAAGCCATAGGGGGAGGGAATATTTCCATATTTAGCCAAAATCTCTGCAAATAGCAGAAAGAATGTTTCCTACCTACATAAATGGCTATACCTACCATATTTTTCGGTGTCCTCCAATTGCTTTAAATACACTTTAAAAATATATTAAAGTCCCACTCTAATGAAAATCATGTTATTGGTGTTTTTAACATGTTCTTGTAGCATTTTTTTTTTCATTGAGGACGCATATTAGGATAATTAAGCTTAAAATTCCCGATAAATTCTCACTTGTTGACAAATATATCCATATACGTCTTCGTTTTGCTCATCCGAGTCGACATTTGGCTGGAAAATACACAGCTGATATTGCTAGCTTTTTTTGTTGCACCGCTAATGTTCAGTAAACATAAGGATGATGGGAAATTAGGGCAGGCTAACACGCAGATTTCTAATGAACTCTGGATAAACTATGTCCTAGAAAACAACAGCTAGATTTTCCCAAAAAACAGACCACTGGGAACGCTTTTAAAATAGACTTTAAAAGAAATCTTATAAGTTTCTCTCCTAACTGAGGTCAATGAGGTGAGTAAAGACTGGATCTGAGGCCGCCTTACAGAGGCCTCTTTATGCCACTGTCAAAGTCAAGGGGGCCCAGCGTTAGCATGCATCACACACAGGAAAACACCAGGCAGCCCCCAGACGGTCCAGACCACAGCAGTCTGCCCCTGAATCACTCCCTGCTCCCTGTTTATAAGGAACATATCACCACTTTCAAAGGGCTTTCCTCCACATTGTGAGGCCTCTCCATTTCCTCCTCTTTCTCAGGAGGGAAATCTAAGTTTGTGAGAGTGGAAAAGTTGCTGCGTTGAAGGGAAGTGAATGGGCGAAGAAAGCAGCGTTATTTGTGGAGCTGTGAGGCTTAAAATTAGCTTACTGGAAACTGCCTCTGCAGCTCTTCAATACCTCATTTTTCAGTGGGGAGTTTTTGAAAGAGGGCAACACAAAGAAAAACAAAACTTTGTTTGATCCAAGGTCATTCGGTGGCCAGCTGCACGGCTCTCTATCAACCGCTGGGATCTGTCTTCCTATTGGACATCCTGTCTCTGATGAATTGTCACTCTTCTCATTTAAGATTGCACAGAGGAAGCTGGCCAATGCCAGGACACACCCAGTGTGATCACTCCAGTTGTCCAGCATCCTTTGCACTCCGCCGAGCTACAGCTGCCACCAGAGCTCCTCAGCTGGAATTTTTTTCCCCTTTTTTGTGTGTTAGTGTCCTTCCTTCCCTAATCTCTGACCACACACACTTGTTCACTTGTGACAGGCGGTCCTCCCTCTTCGTCTTCCACGCCGCCCTGAGACATCTGCTTGTCGTGAGGCAAACGGGTCGGAAAGTTGGGGAACTTCAGAGTCGACTCTTGGAAGAGAACAAGCGGCTCCCTCAGCAGAGTTATGCAACAGGAATCTAAATGTATGCACACAGAAGAACATCAGTCTCTCTTTGGCAGAAACCGGCTGCTCTCTTATAGGCTGAACGCTGACATCACTTTGCATACTTGCGCTGTTGTTTTTTTCAGCAAGGACACAGGAAATACGCACATCTCCTCCTTTCCAGATATCCAAGTTATTCCGTTTAGATGTTTGACTTTGAACTTAGGAGGATCTGACCTCACCCACTTAATATCCAACCTTTTTTACATGCAGCTTAAACATTTATTCAAGCTTTCTATTGTAGAATGCCTTTTGTCCACCCTACACATTAAAAACCTGTTTCTTAAGGATTGGATCACATGTGTCAAAGTCAAGGCCCGGGGGCCAGATCCGGCCACGAGGTCATTTTATTTTATTGTTATTAATAGCCAGATGTTATCTTGTGCTTATTTTTAACTTGTATAATTTTGACAAATTATATTTTTAGGGAGAGTAAAATATTGGAAGTTTTTTAGGGTTTAAGTTGATTTATTTTGAAATAATATTCCTGGCTTTTTATTATTCATAATTATGTTAAAATAAAATTATTTTAAAGTTTAAATAATTCACATTCTGCTAGCTTTTTGTAGTATTTTAGCATTAAGTTTAGCTAATATTTCAGCTACATCCTAGCTGTTATGGCTAATTTAGGCTTTTTTCAGTTTTTAAGCTTTTTTCTGAGTTTAGCTAATATTTCAGTTACTTGCTAGCTATTTTGGCTAATTTTGGCTTTTTTCGGGTTTTAAGCTATTTTGGAGTTTAGCTAATATTTTAGCTACATGTTACCTGTTTCCACTAATTTCGGCTTTTTTATTTTCGTTTTTTAGACTGTTTTGGAGCTTAGCTAATATTTCAGCCACGTGCTAGCGGTTTTAGGTAATTTAGGCTTTTTTTGTTTGTTTTTTGGGCTGTTTTGGAGTTAGGATAATATTTACACGGTACCTGTTTTGGCTAATTTAGGCTTTTTTCAGTTTTTAGGCTATTTTGAAGTTTAGCTATTTTTTTCAGCTACATGCTAGCTGTTTTGGCTAACCTATGTTTTTTCATGTTTTTTTAGGCTAATTTGGCATTTAGCTAATATTTTAGTTGGCTATCAGCTTCAGCGTTTTCAGCTATTAGCTTCAATGATTTCAGCTATCAACTTTAGCGTTTTTAGCTATCAATTTCAGGATCTTCAGCTATCAGCACTAACATCTTCAGCAGCCAAATCCAGCTTACAACATTCACACTAGCATCATCACAGGTAATGCTCTATATATAAATTAGGGGAGAAAATTAATTAAAGTTAAATAAAAAACATTTAAATATATACGTTTAATGATAATGAATGTAAATATTAGTATTAATTGACCAAACTAACAATCTAATTCAAATGTGCGACTCCACTGCTATCACATTTACTATGGTAAAGCTATTCAAATTACCCTTGAATGTTAAAAAATTGAAAAAGTTTCAATTTGCAATTTAAAAACCAGAACAACTTTTTATTCTGGTATAACCTCAGTAAATGAAAAGTAAAAACATTTTGCATCAAATGCCCTTGTTCTGCTTATTGTTTTAACTAGAACAAAAAATGTATCGTAAAAATTAAAAATAGTCATAGTTTCTGCATTTTTTGCTGTGATTTGTTTGTTGCCTAATCTAAAAAAATGGTCAAACATAACTCTTTAACTATATATTTTTTGTGTATTGTATAAGCATCCCCAGTGGTTTTTCTGTTATGATTTTGCTATTTTTAGACAAAACGTTAAAAATCTGTGTCGTTTACTCTGACATAGTTTCTGCAGACTGGCATGAGTTCATCAGAAATTTGCCTCTGAGTTGTTGACTGCTGGCCCTGAAGTAACCCTCATGTGATATCCCATCATTCCTTTGTTACATGCTCTCCCACTAGCTTACAGCCCCTCACAACCCCAACCCCAAATGAGCTCTCTGGATGTTTTTTTTAATAAGCTTTCTGGATGTTTTTGCCTTTTTCGAATGCAACTTTGCATGCCACCATTTTTATCAGCAGAGATGATGGTTGTTTGGTCTGTAAATCTCATTTAATCTAACAATGAACATACTAACCAATGACTGAAGAGTCTAAGATGTAATTTCTGGATATCAAATGGTCTGGCCTTCCAGTCGAACTGCCTTAGAATAAGGAATAAAAAATGTTCTGTATTAAGGGACCCCAAATTGAGTAGAAATATGTTTCAGGAAAAGCATTATTTGTTGGAAAACTACTAAATTTTCCAACTTTTTATTTTTATACTCTGTCTTTTTTAAATGTACTTAGTTAATCAGGAGTTTTCTCTTAAGCTTATTTTGCTTTTTAAGATCCACTCTGATAAAAACTGTGTTTTAACATGTTCTTGTGGGATTTTCTGAGGATGGAGGAGATATATATAAAGAAAATTCATCTTAAAATTGCATTTCTGAGTATTTCTTTATCCAAATTATTGTGAATCAGGAGCAGAGGTAAAAATATGATTGGAAAAATCTTGTATTTGTGATGTAGAAGTTATTGCAATCCCCAAGCTCCCTGCTCTGCTCCATTCTGATGCATCGCTACTAGATAACCAATTTTGTTGTATCGCTAATGCTAGATTGGGGTTGTAAGCTAGCAGAAGAGCTAGAGAGAAGAACAGATTGATGATGGGAAGAGGGGCGGCATTTCTCTGTGTTCCACCCACAACTGAGAGGCAAAAACTAATTGTATCAAAGTGGAACCTTAAACTGTCTTAAATCAGCTGCTACATTGCTATTAGCATCATTTTCAGTAGAGTTTTAGCAAAACTGGGATGGCTGTTCATTAAAAAAAAAAAATGTTGGCAATAATTTCTACATTGCTGAAAATAGATCCGAGTATTATGTTATGCACTGGAACTAATAGATTCAATATGAAACTGATAGTGGCGCTTACATCTAGCTTTCTTCCACAGAGCATGAAATTATGACAGCCCCCTTAAAATATTCTGTGATGGAGCACAAGTATGAGCCTCTTGTTCTGGCACCTTATAGACCCTCTTTTGTTAGAAAGCGCCCTCTTCCCTTCCCCTTTTCTGTCTGCTGTTTCTTCTAAGTTCATGCCGGAGAATGGGGTAATGTTTTCAGAGGCTCAGCTCGGAGTGAGGGATGCAAGCTGCCGGACGTCAGGCTTCTATATAGATATAATAGAGAAGGGGTGGGGGGGTTCAGCAGTGACCGAGGGCCAAAGTGATGAATAGAAACCCCCTTGTGCTCACGTCCCAAACCAGGTCCGGATGTCGCTATCTGTCTCGTCATTGTCTTCTCAAATGTTGGCATTTGAGTCTGAATGTTGGCTTTCAGTTTGGCCAAAACATTCCAAAGACACAGTGGGGGAAACACCCTCCTCTTCCTGTGCTGATTTAATGACGCTCCATTTGTTTTCTAATTTGCTGGCAGCAGAGTTGAGAGAAAATTAGCTCCAGCATTTCAATCGCATCTGATGGATTGATGGCGAGAGTTTCTCGAGGATTATGGAAGCGTGATTTACTAGGGGGTGTAACGATTCCTTATACCCATTCAGTTCATATCATAATTAGTGGTTGCTGATACGATTCATAGTGGATATGGGCTTATTTTAATCGATTCGACCTAAAATCTTCAGCCTTCACATTTTAGTTTCTTAAAGTTCATCCCACTGTTGTTATAAACGTTATTAGAACATTATACCACACTGTATGGTTACATGTATCTGCTAAATTCAAGAGTTTCCACATGTTGGAATGTAATAATGGCTGATAATTTTTGATATTTGCTGTGATTTTTAAGTTATAGTAAAATAAATCTCCTATGACTCAATCCTAATGGTGTTTTACAAGATCGGCTATGATTTTATAATGCTATAGATTGATTAGATTCAATTAAATTAACAAATTTACTCAGATAGATCTATTTGGTTGGAAGATAAATCGATTGGTTGATTACATACATATGATTTACGCATCCATTTTTTTACATTTTCTAGTAGCATGTTTTATCATGATTGAGGATGTATTTAGAGAATTTTTAGCTCAAAGTTGCATTTCTGAGTATTTTTTTTGTAAATCAGAAGAAAAAATATCATTGAAAACCCCTGAAGCGGTGACGTCAGTGCTATAGTCAGTGAGCTACAAGGTTCCAATTAGTAGACGATTAGATCCATGTAAGCCCAACAGGATAAACATTTATTGAATTCATAAAAAACTAAATAGCTAAAACTTTTAAAATGTAACTTTTTTGACATATATATGAGTAAAAACAGAGAAATATTATTCCAGAATAAATCAACTTAAACCTTAAATAGCTTTCAATATTTTACTCTCCATAATAATATATTATTTACAAAGATAGTTGCTTCAATATGTTCAATAACATTGGGGCGTTTATTATAGTAGTATAAAATGATGTGGAAGGCCGGATATAATTACCCCATGGGCCAGATCCGGCCCCCGAGTGCAGAGGAGGAGCTACCTCCCTCCTCTCTCCCCTGCATGGAGAAATGGCATCAGCTGACTCAGAAGCTGCCGAAAAAATGTCTGATATGAAAGATAACTGACTAAAATAATTATAATCTGAAGCAGGCGTTTATTATTTGATATAGAGAAAACCATGCGCTCCTGATTTTAAGGCAGAGAATCTGCATCATAAAGTACGTTGCGGTACAGTCTTTTGTTCTGAAATTTAAAAAAAAAACTCTTTATGTTGAGCAATACTCCAATGTTCTTTATTAAATGTTTTGCAAAGCATGATCAGAAGTGTTTTTGAAGAGTATGGACCGCTAAAACACACGTCCTTCTGCTGCGGGGGAAGGGGGTTCTCTGTATTCGCGGATGTCTCTTGTCCCCAACCCCCGCCAAAAAGGGGGGAAGGGAATTACTGTACCGAATCTTCTAGAAATAGCTTTTCAGAGTACCGCCACTTCTCCATGACAGAAGTACTGCAGGTACTCGACTTGAAAACTTTAATTATGATGTTATTATTTTAAGAAAAAAACACATAGCTATAGCAACAATCTAGAATACTCTATGCCCACACATAGACAAAAAATGACGTATTTTTATTGATCATTATTTACGTTCAAGATTCTCTGTATTTTATGTTTTAACTTCCATAGAAGAGAGTGGATTTCTTGTTGTCCACTTAAAGGCTCAAAACTGTTAGGCTGAATGGCTCTGACATTGCTCGCCGTTTTTGTTGCTCCGCTAATGTTAGCTTGGGATTATGAGGGCTGTAAGCTAACGTGTACACAAAATGATGATGGGACGTGTCATCCGAACTTAGAGTCAAATTTTGAATGAACTCCTGCAGAAAACGACGCAGGTTTATTGATTTTGACAAAAAACTGAATAATCACAATTAAAAGACCACTAGGAGCGCTGTTAAAATTGATCAAAAGACTATCAGAGTGGGACTATAACAGGTTTTTGTGGTATTTTTTTAAGCTATTACTTGAATTTCTGAGTATTTCTTTATTCAAATTGTTGTGAATCAGGAGCTGATGATAGCATGTAGTTTGATAAAGACCCTATGAAAATTTGCAGGTCAGGCAATAAGTTTCCTAGTTGAGAAAGGGGGGCGGGGTTGCTCCACCTCAACAGCTCAATAGAATTTTTGAGTATTTCTTTATTCAAATTGTTGTGAATCGGGAGCGGAGGATAAAACACAGTTATATAAAGAGCCTAAGAGAATTCACTGAGTGGGCATTAAGCTCCTTGCTTCAAACTCCAAGTCAGGAAAGGGGGGCGGGGTTGCTCTACACCAACAGTCCCACCCACAACTCATAGGGAAACTATTAATGAACCCCTGCAGCTCTGCAGAAACTATGACCTTAAAAGCTTTATTTAATTTTGGCTAAAAACAGCATAATCATGCTGGGAACGCTTTTAAATCAGGGTGGGACTTTAAGAGCAGATTCAAGCTGTTATTTTTCCGAAATGCTTTACTGGAGTCCTCCTGGAAAGAGCGTCCTTTCTCGCTCTCTGCAGAGAGCGACAAAGATAAGACAGCTTTGATGTGCGACACTCCTGATAGAGGCCTGACCCGCGCGGCCGATAACCCGACTAGAATAGCACATGAAAGAGTATAGGGATATGCAAGTCAACATTTATGTCGCCTGCTTTTCATGTTCGGAAGAGGGTGTTTGGCCTACTTCCAGTGTGGCGTAATCGTTTGGACGTGAGAGCACATATACTCTGCAAACATGTGACAAACAGAAGCCGCTTTATCTCAGCTCCGGGCTGAGCAACACCAGCTATCAGTCAGTGCTGGGAGGAGTGTTCACCACTATTCACACCACAGCATTCCAGCCATAGCATCCTCTTCTCTACTGTCAGTAAACCCAAACAGCCAGCTTGACTCAGAGCACATGGGCAACCTGTAATCTAGCTTGGCTCTGGATGTGGCATGTAAGAGTAAATCCTTTGTTTATATCTGGGAGAGGCCTCCCTCATGGAGAGACTGACTTAATCTCGCACAGGAAATGCAAAAGATGATTTCTGAGCTTGAAACCAAACTCTGGGATTAAAGATTTTGACGATCACCCTCCACCTTTTTTCTTTGTCTTTTCCTCTTGATCTGTTGCAGTCTGCCTGTCTGCGGGCCCCTGTCCTCTGGTGGGTTCAGTGGACTGGTATGCAGCAGGAATCTTTGGATCAAGGTGATTTCACGCTCCTCCACGTTTTCCCAGGGCTTTGGGCACTCTCTGTTACCTCTGTGGAGCCCGCAGAGTTTGATAGCGGCTGACATGTGTTATCATAATGCACAATCATAACCAGCAGTAACAGTACAAGGCTGCTTTATCAAGCTATCACCTCTATTTCCCTCAAGTACAGATTATTTGACTGGCAAGAGTTTCTTAGGACCTTTCGATTTGACCAAATCTTTGCACCGGGGATTTGCGCACAGATAACTGGATAACCAGACATGAAATCTCAATTCTCAGATGAATCCTCTCAAACATACACCCTTTCCTTTGAAGCAGAACTAATCTTGCTAACCTTGACATTCCCTCAGACAGTTCCCACTCTCACTTCACAGTCTACTCTCACAATGGCTCCACAGTGCTCTTCTTTTTTTTTTTTCTCAATGAAACCCCATATCTCATTCAGCTATTTGGTGGCGGCAGTGAAAAGAGGAAGTTTCCGAAGTGACTCACTTCAGACACTTTTCTTAAAGCAAACTGAACATTTCCTCTGGCAGTAAAACAAAACAGTTCAGAAGCCACGTTTTTTTTTTTCTTTATTACCGGTTAGTTCTTTCAACACAGAAATAAAATGACCTTCGGGTATCAAAAACGATAGGAAGCTTGAAACTCAGTGACTTCCTCTTCCATTATGATCCTGTCATTCACAGGGACAAAATAACAAATCCTTTAGATGTCTCTGCAGGTTTACATTCTCTCCTTATGCATCCCATCATGTCCTAAGAACTTCCTTTGTGGAAAAGTTTACCCTGGAAAGTGTCTTCCACATCCATGAGGATGTTAGTATTATCCTGATGTGTACTAAACACCATATCTGAGTTTTCTCATAGGATTAAGAAAACAAGAAAAACACATTTTTAAAGTACATATTCATAACAGCAAGTGGAAAAATACTAAGGCAACTAGATATATAGCATTACCTGCGATAATGCAAGTGTGGATGCTGTAAGCTGAATGTGGCCACTGAAGATGTCAGAGCTGATAACGGAAAAGGCTGAAGCTGAATGCTTGCTAAAATATTAACTGAACTGAAATGTCTAAATTAGCCATGTAAAACTAGCATAATGCTAAAATGTTAGCTAAACTAGAAATTAACCAAAAAACTGGAAACATGTCTAAATTAGCAGAAAACACGTAGCATAATGCTAACATTTTAGCTAAACTCCAAATTTGCCTAAAAAAACTGAAAAAATGTCTAAATTTGCCAAAACAGCTGCCATTATGCTAAAATGTTAGCCAAACTGGAAACATTTTTAAATTAGCCCAAAACGACTAGGATGATGCAAAAATATTAGCTAAACTCCAAATTAGCCAAAAAACTGGAAGCATGTCTAAATTGTCTAAAACTTAGCATAATGCTAAAATGTTAGCGAAACTCCAAATTAGCCAAAAAACTGGAAACATGTCTAAATTAGCAAAAAACGCGTAGCATAATGCTAACATTTAGCTAAACTCCAAATTTGCCTAAAAAAACTGAAAAAATGTCTAAATTTGCCAAAACAGCTACCATTATGCTAAAACATTAGCCAAACTGGAAAAATTTTTAAATTAGCCCAAAACGACTAGGATGATGCAAAAATATTAGCTAAACTCCAAATTAGCCAAAAAACTGGAAACATGTCTAAATTAGCAGAAAACACGTAGCATAATACTAACATTTTAGCTAAACTCCAAATTTGCCTAAAAAAACTGAAAAAATGTCTAACTTTGCCAAAACAGCTAGCATTATGCTAAAATATTAACTAAATGGAAATATGTCTAAATTAGCCATTTACAACTAGCATAATACTAAAATGTTAGCTAAACTAGAAATTAGCCAAAAAACTGGAAACATGTCTAAATTAGCAGAAAATATTTAGTACAATGCAAAAATGTTAGCTAAACTAAAATTTGCCTAAAAAGCTGAAAAAAACTGTCTAAATTTGCCCCCCCAAAAGCTAGGATGATGCACAAATATTAGCTAAACTCAAAATTAGCCAAAAAACATTTCTAAATGTCTAATTTAGCTAAAACAGCTTGCATAATGCTAAAATGTTAGTGAAACTTCAAATTAGCCAAAACACTGGAAACATGTCTAAATTAACAGAAAACACAATTGACTGTAAAAATAGATATTCTTATATCCAGTCTATGGAAAATACTTAGCATAATGCTAAAATTTTAGCTAAACTCCAAATTTGCCTAAAAACTGTAAAAATGTCTGAATTAGTCAAAAACAGCTAGTATTATGCTAAAATGTTAGCTAAACTGGAAAAATGTCTAAATTAGCCCAAAACAGCTAGGATGATGCTAAAGTTTTAGCTTACCTCCAAATTGGCCTAAAAGCTGTAAAAATGTCTGAATTAGTCAAAAACAGCTAGCATGTTGCTAAAATTAAAGCTAAATGCCAAATTACCCTAAAAACCCAGTAGTTGGTGAACATTTTTAAGTCTGAATGGTGTCTCTAGCTGAACTACAGGTGTAAGAGGTGTATACAGGTGAATAATAGTGGCAATTACTTTTTTTAAATAAGTTTTGATCTTTAGATTATTATTATTGTTCATTTTTTTTGGGGTCGGGGGTAAGGTTTTGTTAGCATTGTCTGTTCTGGAGACTATAGGTTATTTAAACAACAAAGTTAACAAAATGCTTTACAGTCCCACTCACACGTTCACACACTGATAGCAGCTCTACCACCATGCAAAGTGCCAACCTGTAACCACCAGGAGCAATGAGGAGTTCAGCGTCTTGCCCAAGGACACACGAGCAGGCAGGGTGGGAACTGAACCTGTGATCTACCAATCAGAGGTCGGCCACTCTGCCTGTGGACCACAGCTTCCTCCAACTGGTGAAGGCGGAAAAACAGTGCAAATATTTAAAAAATGTCAACTTGCTGGATTTCAAAAACTGTTGGTATCTCAAGTAAAGTCACATATTACTAATAAATTAATAAAATAAGATAATTTTATTATTGATTTGTATTGGTAAATAATCAATAATTAACTTTTTAAGGAATTTTCAAAATTACCAATTCCTCCTCTGAAGAAATTACAAAAGAAAATCCAAGCTCTAGAATAGAATAGAATAGAATAGAATAGAATAGAATATCATTATTTCTATAGCACTTTTCACAGAAAGAAATCATGAGACAACATCAAATTAAACCAACACAGAGAGGAAGTAAAATCTAGTATAAACAGTGCTTACTAAAAGTCAAAATACAAATTAAAACTGAATAAAATTAAAAGCTGTCCTTAGTAAAAACCGTCTATATTTGTTAGTAATATCAGTTATTTCCTTCTGTTTATTTTCAAGTTTTTTCACAGATTTTGATGTAAAAAAAACTGACCTTGTATATATAAATATCACTAATGTAGCACAAATTTCATGCCAAAAAAGCTGATGTTTAAATAACATTTTGTTCTGACATTTTCTTTAAAAAAAAATCAAATGTCATCTCTTTTTTTTCCTGACCGAACCTGGATTTACAGCAGGTTTTAACTATGTTGAGACAGCTGGAAATTTATGCACTTTACAGCAGAAAGTTCCAACTGTTGATTTATTCTGCAAACCTTTCATAGAAGTCTAAATAATCCATAATTCGTTGTATAAAACATATTTTTTCTCTATAATTCAACAACTTTGTTGATTGTTTCTCTATTTGAACGTGATTTTCTCCCTTATTATCGATAAAGTTTCATTACCAACATGAACATTTTTTTCTTTTTTTTAGATAACACGTTGAATTTACTGTCATCTGCAAATTCAGTGCTTTTTTATTGAAAAATCTGGTGTCAACAAAATGTGAGTGGATGAGGTTTCAAGCAACGTTTAGCAAAAAAATCTTACTCTACTGCCTAACTACCCCAAGTCTGGGTCTCCCTGTGCAGGTCCCCAGCCTGGATAAAATACAGGTTTTTGTCAGGAAGAGTATCTGACGTAAAACTCCGCCAAACCTAATGTGCAGATCAGTCAAAGCTGATTCGCTGTTGTGACCCCTGACAGGATAGTACAAGTATAGCAAGGATACTATAGTTCATGTATGTGTCTGTAGGAAGTATACTAACTGAATACTTCTTCAGACATAATTAAAGCATTTTAAGTTTACTAAAGCCTAAATAGATAGTATATAAATGGAAACTTCAAGTATACTCCTTCACTTTAGTACAAACTAAGAACACGTGTAGTACACTTAAATAGACTACTTATTGCTAAGGGTACCTTAAGCAATAAGTACCACACTTAAAGTTCATTTCATTGATTATACACAAGCATAAGTATAATAAGTATACTAAAGATCATGTACATGTAGTGCAGGAAGAATACTAACTGAATACTTCTTCAGACTAAATTGGAACATTTTAAGTTTGCAAAATATATTATAATATAATATATAGATAATATATAAAACTTTAAGGATACTGCAACGCTATTAGTATAGACTAATTATACACACTTTACTTGAAGTTCATTTTATCAAGTGTACTTGAGTATAAATAAGCTACAAATATAGTAATCTACAGATCATGTACATATAGTGTAGTATACTAACTAAATACTTCTTAAGGCTAAATTGCAACATTTTAATTTTAAGGTAAATAGTATTTACAAAAGTAAATGAAAAGTAAACTTTTAATATTGGCTTTTTATTCATGCGGTACACTTTAATAAACTACTTTTTGTTTAGGATACCTTAGCAAAAAGTAGTACACTTGAAGTTTATTTTATTAACAATACTTTAGCATAAGTAAGCTACAAGTAGCCTATGATATACTATAGGTCATGTACATATAGTGTAGTATACTAAGTGAATAAAGACTAAATTGGGACATTTAAGTTTAAAATAAATAGTATGTATAAAAGTATGTAAAAAGTAGTAAGCTTCAAGTCTACTGCCTTACTTTTATCATAGTATTCATTTGGTACACTTTAATAGAGTACTTTTTGCTACGGATGCTTTAGTATTAAAGTCGTACACTTGAAATTTATTCTACTAATTGGGCTATATTTGAGTATAAGTAAACAGTAAGTATAGTAAAATATAGACCATGCAGTGTAGTATTCTTGCTGAATACTTCTTTAGACTAAATAGGAACATTTTAAGTTTATAATACACACATAGTATACATAGAATACTTTTTGTTCAGTTGAAGTTTATTTTATTAAGTAAACTTAAGTATATTAATACTATGGACCATTCATGTAGCACACACAGGAAGTGTAAGCCTATCGAATGAATAAAAATTAAAGCATAAAAGTTTAAAAATGTACTTCAAGTATACCGTCTCATATTTAGCATAGACTAAGTATACTTGTAGTACACTTGAATGTACAAAGGGTACATTTAGTAAAAGCAATGAATACCCTTACCAAAAAAAGTCAAGTTTATGTTTTAAAGTATACATAAGCTTAAAAACTATACTTCCCGAAGTGTACCACGTACGCTTAAAAAGTATACAGTCAGTTTACTAACAAGTATACTAAATTTGCCAACTTTTAGTTTTAAAAAAAGAATACTTAAAGTAACTTTTCTAGTATAGTATTAGTTTACTGGCAGTAAACTCTACGTTAATGAAAGTACAGTTTGAAGTATGTAGATTTTAATTTTTGCTTTTGGTTTACAAAGTTTATAAGTACTGATTAGTGTATTAAAATACATGTTTAATACACTGTAAATATTCCAAGAACAAATCTACTTCACTTTTATATTAGAATTACTTGGATAATTCAAGTGTACTTAACATAAATTTATGAATTTGTAAAGTTTATCTCCAATAAGTCTCTAAAAAGTAAACTAAAAGTATACCATCTTAATTTCGGTTTTAAAAAAGTATACTTAGAAGAAACTTGAGTATACGTTTTTTTTGTAAATGTACCTTAAGAGCAGGCTTTATGTAAATATTGTTGTTATTTACACATTTTTCTACAAGTTAAAAGCATAAATAAAAAAAATTGTATCCTTTTTTACAATATTAAGCACACATTTATAAACAAACACGTGTTTTCAACTTTTAACATTTGTGCTTATTTTGGAGAAGCTGAACATTCAGACCGGATGTGAACCTTTATTTTGAAGGGATCAGCGACTGCTTTCAGGCAGCCTGGAGGAAGACGCAAGCCGACACGCAGCTGCACTGGAGCAAACTCTGTTGTCTCAGCCTCATGCTTCGCCTTGGGGACTTCTGCTCCTCCTGTCCGCTTTCTAAACGGCTGTGACAGTATTTATTTCTTTAATTTTTTTAGTGACATGAAAAAAAGTGGGGAAGAAGAAAGAAACCGAGTCATGGATCTTTATTGCTTGGAGTCGGATATAGTCGTGAAAGCCCAGCCTGACCCAAACATCCTTTATGATGAGAGAGTTTTGCAAAGTTTATTAACAATTGAGGACAGTTTTTTACCCCAATGTTCATATTTCCAGCGGGTCCAGAAGGATATCCACCCATATATGAGACGAATGGTTGCAGGTTGGATGCACGAGGTTTGTGATATCAATTAAAGGGCTAACCTATATCTTTTTTGTGTTCATTTGCACTCAAGCTAGCTTTAAAGTTGACTTTTTTTGGTGTTGTCAAGATTTTTTAAGCTGACAATTGAATGAGAATGACTCACCAAATACGTGGGGGAGTCGGAAATTCCTCTGCGACTAAAACCGAGCTTCAAAGAAATACCTAGCTAACTATTTTAGCTTCCTTTACAGCTCTAACGTGGATAATTTAGCTTTTTAGCTAGCTCTGTGGATAAATTAGACGTTTTTCTTAATTTACATGATCAAAAAACGCTCATTTTGCCTTCTAAATAATTATTATTAATTTTTAAAAACCCCTCATGCTCAGTGGGTTAGGCAAGCAACGTGAATGCTAAGACACTTTCACTTTTAAGCTCAAAATTAGCTAAGTTAGCTAACTTTAGCTAATTTAAAGCGTCGGAAACGGTGTTAAAACATGTGTAAATATGTTTTTATAGTTTTAAGTCCTATTTGGTTATTTTATTTATTTTTTCTTATATGAGGCAAATCTAACAAGGAAGAGGCTTTGCAGAATGGGGGGTTGCTGCGACTTCCTTTTGTACTAATTTGTTCAGTTTTTGTTAAACAAAAGAACGTAAAAATGCGATTTTTCACGCAAAAATAATCTTTAAAGCCCTTTTTACATCATTTTAAACTGTTTTTCTTGTTCTTTTTTAGGTATGTGAGGGAGAGAAGAGCAATGAAGACGTTTTCCCTTTAGCTATTAATTATTTGGACAGATTTTTAGCCGTGGTTCCCACAAGAAAGAACTTTTTGCAGCTTCTGGGAGCTGTGTGCATGTTCCTGGCCTCCAAGCTGAAGGACTGCAGGCCCATATCAGCAGAGAAACTCTGCATGTACACAGACTACTCCATTACACCAAGGGAACTGCTGGTAAGAGCCCGGGAGTTCAGAAATGTTCAGAAATGTTCATAAATTGGAGTTTTCAAAGCTGTTTTTATGGTGGAGTTTGTGAAGTCACACAGGAAGTTTTCCATTCTTCTTTTGAGGAACTCTGCTCTGCTACATCCATGCTTTGGATCCATGTGGACAGCAGAGGCACATGATGCCACCTAGTGTCAGTAATGCAGATTGTTTTTTAAATT
Organism: Oryzias melastigma; assembly: GCF_002922805.2. Taxonomy (NCBI): domain Eukaryota; kingdom Metazoa; phylum Chordata; class Actinopteri; order Beloniformes; family Adrianichthyidae; genus Oryzias; species Oryzias melastigma. The sequence goes on along the minus strand of NC_050534.1, from coordinate 16,141,737 downwards.
ATTTATTTACAAATAGTTTTAAATCACAAACCTTAAACATAATGTAAAAAAACTTATTTCTTTAAGACCAATAAGTAAGTTTCACCTTAAGGTTGTTTAAAAATACACACGTTTAAAGTAGATTTTTCTTAAAACTTCCAATTAGATAAATTTACAAATGTATTAATTCTAAATTAATATTAATTGAGTGAGAAGTTGATAAAACAAAAGATGTTTAAACCCAGTTTAGTCTGTAATTTCCACAGATGTCTTTTAAGATCCTAATGGTGTCACATGTCTTTTTATCAGATTAAAAAGAAAAAGTTCCAGTTGTTATGGAAATTCTGATGATTGTGATTACATTCATAGAGAAAAAAACAGAATTCTTTAGATAATCTTAACTATTTCACTTATTTTCCCCTTTTTATGTTCTGGTTTGGTTAGAACAAGAGAACATCCTTAAAGCTTAGATCTTCCTTTTGTGGGTTTATTTGTGTCTAAAATAAATTAAAATTAAGAAACATGTTTTGGATCAACTCATTTTCTCCCAATAGTTCCCTGAAGGTGAAGGAAATAAATGCTTCCATGAAATGAAATAGTCCTGGATGTGCTCACAGGATGCAGGGAGCAGATGGCAAGACGCAGACAAAACATTACCAGCCTTCCTTGTTTTGAATGTACTTCTTCTGCCTGCTGGGGCTTCAGTTCTCGGGAGAAACCATTCAATAGGAGGGGGGTGCACAGGAAGTGAACACATTCACAATTCTGCTTTTTTGTCTGGTGGATTGTACCAAATTGTTTCTGGTCCAGGTAGGAGAATCATACTTTCAGTGACCAGAAGGTATGAAGTTCATCCCAAGAAATCTTTTATATCGTTTTTTTTTTCATACATTTAAATTATTTTAAGTTACTATGTTCCCAGAACTTAGTTTTTCTAACTTCCCATTCAAAAAAACGCGTGTGAAAATGGAAGTTCTGCTTCCTCTTTAGTATATAAATCATTTCAAATTGCTGATAAAGCACTATTAATCCATTAATAACTGCTTATAAGGATATCCTGTGAACAGAGAAGGAGAAAAAAAGTTTTGACTTCCCACTTCAGACAGAGAAAGATGAGATTCGTGGGGAAGTTTCCAGGTGGAGCATGAAAGATCATTGGTGGGAGCAAACGCATCTGCAGTGAAACTCCTTTAAAAGCTTCATCGCTAACTGCTAATTAGAAGAATTTGAGGAGTCCCTTCATCATAGGTGGTCCAAGCTGAATACTTTTCCTCTACTTTCAATGCTATTTACTAACCACGTTTGTGTTGGTGATATTAGCTTTAAGCTACGTACACACCGAGGGATTGATGTGCGTTCAAGAATGCGCCAAACGGGTTAGCATACGGCGTAGGGCTGGATTAATGAAACTGATTAATCGATTTGAATCCATTTAAGCTTAACGCATCAGTAAACGATTCATAAAAGTATGAATCAATTTGGCACATAAAGCTAAAGTCTGCTAGCTTGATGCTAACATTTAATGGAATTTCCCATAGGACGGCTAATGCTAAGGCTAATCCTAAACATACATTGCTGACTTCTTTATTTACTCATAGGCATTAATTTTCCAAAATCTTTTAAAGAAATATTTTATAAAGTAATCATTTCTGGTCTAAAACAGTTTTTTGCACTTCTTCTGGAATAAGACGTAATGGTAAAGCGCAATCGCCACCTAGTGGCCAAACTGAAACGCCCTCCAGGAGAAGCAGAACAATGTTTACAATGTTAATGATCTGAACATTTTTGTTACAACTTCTCCATGTAACACTGTATACCATTAACAATCTCATTAGTACACTGATACATTTTACAGTATGTGAACTGTATCAGATTAATATCAGTATATTCAAAATATATAGTAGATTAGTAATACATTTCTAAACAAATATGTAAATTAAAAATTGAATTCAACTGAAGAATCGAAACAAATCAAAATTGTTTCTGGAAATAATAATCAATACTCATCCCTAATACGGCGTTCACTAGGTCTGCACAATACATCGCAATTTAACTGTCAAATCGAAATATCAGTCTGTGCGATACACTTATAGAAAAAGACGGCTTAAATTGCAATAAATGGTTACCTTAAATGTTAACAATGTTATGGAAACTATTTAACAAATTTCATAGATTTTATGTTAGATACTCAACTTCTATGTAGACGTGTGTTATTTGGAGCATAAATAAAGTTCTGTTGAGTTTAAGTAAAACGGATGCAGTGAAATGGTTATGTATCACAAGTATTGTCATTACAATGTTGATCACCAGTATTGAAAGTTTTTCTAATATTGTGTTCACACTGGACTGCTGCTACCTAACACTATCGCATGTACCTACTGTTGGAAGAAGCTTGGTGCAAAATGTCAAAGCGGTCCAAATCTGGCAAATATTTCTCCAGATTTTTTTATTCATAGCTTTATTCTAATTTATAAAAGATTTGAACTATGTCTGAATTCCCACGTAATCCTTTACTACTAAAAAACTGCAGGACTATCTAATGTCATGGCTTTTAAAAGTAATTCGGATACCAATGTGTACAAAAATATCAATATTGCGATATATATTGCAACATTTAGTCAAGAGATTGATTGTTGATGGGTTCTCACCAAGTATTGATCTTTTATTTACGATTAAAGAGGAGGTAAAACGTTATACTCGTCATCGTTTGGTGAGACGTTCCTTTGGAGATAGATAGGGGGCGCACATTGCAACAAAGTGCCTGGCAGCTACTTGAATTATTTATATTTTTTTTATGTTGTTTACAACATTTTGTACTAAGTAGTGGTGCTGCTGTTCATGTTTACTATTGTTAACACTGAATTTTACAGATAAGTCCAATTCAGTTTATGTCAATGCTTGTCAAAGACAAAGTGTTACTGATTTCAGCAATGTTGCACAAAAGTGTTTATTATTTGTTGCACAAAATGAGACACAAGTTCTTTATGATTGTGTTGAAGCAATAAAATAAATGAGGATATATTTTCTTAAAAAACATATGTTTTCCTTTATATAGTGAGTTATTAGAGATGATTCTTTATTAATTATCGCAGTATCGTGATATTATCGTGTATGTATCGTATCGTGAGGTACCAAGTAATTCCCAGCCCAAATTCTCACTACTTTTTTTTCGTTTTTTTAGATATGAAGTCACCAATTTTATAAATGAAATTTACAAACTTTTTACGTCTATTTTTTTACTTCACTTTGTTCTCTTGATGAAAATTTGGATGGTTTATTTATTTTATTTTTTTGCAAAAATTGTTCAAACGCAATGCATTATGGTCTATTCGTAAATGTAGTGAGCATCAATGAACACTGTTTGTTCGCAAAGACTTCTGGGAGATTTTCAGGGCACTAGATTCAAACAACACTACAAAATAGTTCTGGGCGATATGAAAGAAATTGTAAATCGCGATATGAATTACTGTGTATCACAATAGCGATACTTATCACGATATACCGGTACCTAAATAAAGTGTATTTTTAACTACTCTCTGAAAAAAAAAAAAAAGATAAAAATGTCAGTTACTTTTCTTTAACTTTATTATTTCAAGTAACTGAATTGTCACAAATGAACTGTTTTGTGAAGTGAACAACAAGTTTCTTAGTAGGAAAACACACTTTTGCACAAAAGTTCAGCACTAAAAATGATGGAAGAGAAATAACACGACACTTTTCTATCGCCCAGATGATATATCGTCATATCGCCCAGCACTACTATAAAATGTAGTATATAGTGAGTAGTGAAGGAATTCGGACGTAGCTTTAGTATCGTTTAATTCCGTTCGGACACAAACCACAATTATTAATTTCATTTTCATGATCAATTTTCAAACGTTTGGAACTTCAGTGAATTCAAAAAGACAATAACCCAAACGTCACTAACACATCCGAGTCCCTGATTGGTCAAAGTTCAACGAGCACACGCCCAAAAACAGATTTAAGACTTGCTTAAGTGATGTGTCAACGCGAGCGTTTAAACCGTGGAGGCCTGAAACACATGTTTCCAAGCCCGGTGTGAACGTAGCATTTTAGACTGAATCTTAACAGCCACGTGGACAAAGTCCTCAAACTGACCTTTTCTGTTCCTTTTTGTTTAGACTGTCTGTAACTGCCAGACTTGAATGTCCATAAAGTCCAGTTAGACGTATAGTTTATCTGAATGCTTCTGGTTTACATCACCTGTACGCCGGTGTTTGGGCTCCTAAACTTTAAGAGCTTCTTGCCCGGTATTATGTTTTTGGTATCAATGCATCTTAATAAAATATTTTTAGATGATTATTACTTTTATTTGACGTAGTCACTTCAGAATATTATACTATCAGATTTCAGGAGTTATTTTATTTAAAGCTGCTAATATGTCCACAAAACTTCAAACGCTCAGCTGTATCACAGTCCCGGTGGACGGATGATAACATTTTGGAAAGTGTTGCCTCTTTCTGAAGTTTTCAAGTAAATGCTGGGTTTGATTAATTTGGATTATTCAGGGAACTAGCAGGAAGTAGAGTAAAAAAGAAAAAACTAAAAGAGGTCATTTAAACATCAAGGTTTGACTTTCTTGCCTTAAAGTTTGATTTTGTGATTGTGGATTTATTTGCAATGTTGATGGTCTAGAACCCTGACTGTACATGAGAACTGGATTGATTGAGTGCGACATCACCCATAGGAACACAAGGCAAAAGTATTAATACAAGTCCTGTGTTTACTGCAGAAAAACAAGTGTGAATATAATTCAAAATCAAAATCTCGTGAGGTCGGCAGCAGAGCCTCTGGCTTCAGCTGTGATCGTCCGAGTCAGTGCGAGTCGACGTTTCTATGGCAACCACTCTTGCCTATCAGGAATGAGCTTGATGGAAGTCCCTTACCACTTGAAAGTGAGCTCGGGAGAATTTGTCAAACGATTTGAACTAAATCCTTCTATTGGGGCATTTGATTGGATAACTTTATTAACTAAAATTATGAAAGCAAAATTAGTATTAGCAACGATCTGTTAAAAAAAAAAAGATTTTTGATTTAGAATGGTTATTCTGTCAAAAGTATTAGCTGTTTATTTCTCAATTGAAGTTCATGGGATTTTGGAACCAGCGAGTACTTCCTGTTTGGATGGGGTAGACGGTCACTCACTCCAGTTCTCAGTCAATTGTTTAAAAATTTAAATTTTAAATTATTATTATTTTTTTTAATAGATTCTGTTCCTTCAATTTTAGTAGATTTTTAAATTTAAACAAAGGCAGACATCTTTTAAAGCATACAGATACTTTTATATTCTCATTATAGGTTAGTTTTCTGCATTGACCTTGGTAAAAAAAAAATAGCTTAAGTTAATTAAAAGTGAATCTTTTTTATGTTCCCATTGAAATTTTAAATAATTTTACTCTATTGCTTTTTGACTCTTCACTGTTTCGATTTTATTAGCTCTTTTTCTGTAGCATCCTTATGCAGAATCGATGCATTTTTGAGGCCGTTTACCCTTAAATGAAACTTTTAATTGATGATGTATTAGGAACATAAATAACCAAACTAGAGTTAGTCTGTATGCTCTTTAGTTGTTGTACTGTTCATTTAAAATACTAATTTTTAAATAAATATTTGCCTTTTTTTTAATAATTTGATATTTCTTTATTTTAGCGTGACATAATTCTCTAGAGATGCTCCAGTTTTCTTTGAGCTACTAAAGTAGGTAACAACACATTAGTTTGTAAAGGAATAAAAGCTCACAGACACAGAAACCAACATGACTTTTTGCTACTCTTTTTGGAAGTGGAAGTCATCTCTGCTCCTGCGTTTGCAGTGCAAACTGGCTGTATCTGTTTGAGGCTTGTGACAGGAAGGAAGGGGCTTGCCGTCTCATTGGCAGGGCCTCTAAGCAGGGCAAAGCTTGTCACATGCCGGCGATATGAACACAAAGGATGCGAGGAATGAGAAAGGCACGCAGATAATAAGATACAGCGAGGAGAGATAAAATGAAGAAATGTTACTCTTCTTACAGAGCCATTTCCTCTGGGAATAGGGACGGGCTGTGATCTTTTTCACGGTCAATGAAGGCATGGCAGCACGCCATTTAACCCCTTGACAGAGCCAATTTCGCCGAGAGTCACATTCTGAACTGACTTTTCATGTCATTCCTCTTGTGTCCTTTCAGGAGTGGGAGCTGGTGGTGCTGGGGAAGTTGAAGTGGAACATGGCCTCCGTCATCCCCAACGATTTTATAGAGCACATCATGCGCCGGCTGCCTATTCCCAAAGACAAGTTAGCGTTGGTCCGAAAGCACACGCAGACTTTTATCGCCCTTTGTGCTACAGGTAAAGTCACAATTGTGTGAATGCTTAGTAAGCAATCACACTATAGGGATTCTCCTGCGCCTTTCCAAACGTTTTATTAAAAACTCAGCGATTACAGTAATCTTAGTATCAAAACATTCAGCTTGTTCAGCTTGTTTATAAACTTTATAGTTTTTTTAAATATTAAACAAAATATGCCCTATAGGAAAATCAATGAGAAAGTGAAATTTTAAGTAGTTTAGCAACAAGCTTTTAAATATTCACGGGTTATGTTTTCCTCTTTTATGGTAATTAAAACAAAAGAGTTTTGAGAATTTTTTTAGGCTAACTTACAGTTTACCCAATATTTTAGCAACATGTTAGCATTTTTGGCTAATGTATCAACTGAGGTTTTTATAGACTAATTTAGATTTTATTTTGAAGTTTAGCTAGTATTTAAGCAATGAGCTTGTTTTTTTATTGGCTAATTTAACATCTACTGAGGTTTTTTATGCTAATTTGGAGTTTAGCTAATATTTTAGCAACATACTAAGGTTTTGGGCTAATTTGTTTTCTACTGATGTTTTTAGACTAATTATATTTTAGCTTCTATTTTAGCAACAAGCTAAAACGTTTTTGACTAATTTAGTTTACTGAGGATTTTTTTTTAGCTATTTTGGAGTTTAGCTGATATTTAATCAATTTATAGCATTTTTTTTTTGCTAATTTTAGCATCTAGTAAGGTTTTTTATGTTAATTTGGAGTTTAGCAAATGTTTTAGCTACATGCTAACCGTTTTGGCTCATTTGTTATCTACTGATGTTTTTATAGACTATTTTAGATTTTAGCAACAAGCTAAAACGTTTTTGACTAACTTAGTTTACTGAGGAATTATTGGATGTTTTGGAGTTTAGCTAATATTTGGGCAACATACTAAGGTTTTGGGCTTATTTGTTCTCCACTGATGTTTTTTAGGCTAATTTATAGTTTAGCTTCTATTTTAGCAACAGGCTAAACTTTTTGACTAATTTAGTTTACTGAGGAATTTTAGGGTATTTTAGAGTTTAGCTAGTATTTAAGCAACAAGCTAGCTTTTTGTGGCTAACTTGGCATCCACTGAGGCTTGTTATGCTAATTTGGAGCTTAGCTATTTTTTAGCAACATGCTAACGTTTTTGGCTAATTTGTTATCTACTGATTTTTTTTTTATTTATTTATTCTAATTTAGATTTTAGCTTCTATTTTAGCAACATGCCAGAATTTGTAGCTATTTTAGTTTATAAAGGAATTTTGGGATATTTTGGAGTTTAGCTAGTATTTAAGCAACAAGCTAACTTTTTTGGCTAATTTGGCATCTACTGATGTTTTTTGGGGGGCTAATTTAGATTTTTGCTTATATTTAAGAAACACACCAAATATTTTTGCAAAATTGGTATGTATTAGAATTTTTTAAGCAATTGTACTACAATTTTTAAATAAATTTAGGTCAGCCTTAGTGCTCTTTCATAGTTCTTAAACACAATTTTCAGTCTTTTTTTCTAATTCAACAGGTTGCAAATAGCTTTTGTATTTCAGCAAATGCCCTCAGCAAATAAAGGAAATTGCATCACCATTTTCAGCAAAAGACTTTAGCATCTTCAGGGAATACATTCAGCAAAAATCATTCTAACTAGCATTATTGCAGGTAATGTAACTTCTGTAGTTTGATGTTTGTGCCTTTCGAGTTTGCAGCTTTTTCGCCACCAGAATTTTCCCACACACTCCGGCATTCTTTTATTGTGAGTCATCTATGACCTCTTTCTTCTCCACGGGCTGCTTTATCCACTTTCCAACAACTTTACTACTTTTTTTCCTCCTTTCTTTATAGCTGCTTTTAAGTGCATGCTCAAGTATCCCAGCTAAGTGCCTGGGAAAACTCCTATCAGTTCTGTATTTAGATTATCCACATAGTCTGCTGATGATTGTATCATACTGTAAGTGCTTAAGTAGACAAACAGTGTACCGAGTGACCCAGGTGCAGTTCTGATTTTTTTTTTTTTTTTTTTTTTTTTTTTTTGACGGGGAAGCCTCCAGGTTTAGAAAGCCAGGGAAGTGATCCAGGGATCTGTCTTCTCCTCCCATCCTGGCTTCAGAAATAATACTCGTGTCCCTTCAGGCCCCTCTTCTAGGTGAATTTTCACGGTGCTCCCATGTGTGTATCTAAGGAATCCCTTTAATATTTTCATATCCTGAACAGAAAAAAATCACTTGGGACTCACAATTCACAGGACTTTCATCACAAAGCTACCTTTCATCTCCTAACTCGTTTTACTTAATTCAATGAGACAAAGGAGCGGTGAAATTCCTTCCAAATAAGAGTATGGTCAGATCAGGCCAATCAGAGCTTGTTTACTAGCATTTGTTATTATCCTTCAATGAGTTTCATACCCAGTTTTGTTAAGTTTCAAGCTCACTTTCTTTTTTAATGTAATTGGGTGTGTTTCAGTGGTTGCTTGTGCTATTCGTAAGCAGCTGCTTATATCCGAGCACAAAGCAGCCACATTTGGGGGGAAAAAAACGAGGCCTGGTGTGGTTTTGCAGTAATGTAAATGTTTGGAGTTTTATATGGAGTTGAGATGTTATTCTTATATTGGAGGAGCTCCTCCTATTGACAGCTGCTCCCTTGTGGAGAGGATGGGCGTAGTCGAGCAGATTCTTCCTCCCGGTTTAATCAGAGCTATCAGGACATCAGTTTTGTCCTGCATTGTTTGAAGAATTGCAAATGCTTCCACATTTGACACAATATTATGTATTTTAGTCCCACTCTGATCATCTTTTGATCTATTTTAAAAGCTTTCCCAGTGGTCTTTTAATTTGGATTTTGCTGTTTTAGCCAAAATCAAAGAACTTGTGTCGTTTTCTGGGACATGTTTTATGCAGAGTGGCAGCAGTCCAATTCACCTTTGAATTGTTGTAAGCCTGCCACTACTTCCCATCATCCATCTGTTCCCACTAGCTTACAGCCCTCACAACTCCTAAAAAACAACACAGATTTTTTGATTTTTGCCTAAAAATGACAAAAATCATAATTAAGAGACGACTGGGAACCTAAATAAAGTAGATCAAAAGGTGATCGGAGTGGGGCTTTAATGCTTTGTACACACCGGGCACGTGTGGCACGTTCAAGTTCTTTAATAACCTTTTAGCATATGGTGTTTACACCGTTAAAAAAAATCAATTTTTAAGAACTCTTTAAAGGTGCCATACCATAAAAGAACAAATTTTTGAGCTTTTAAGCGCATTAAAAACTCATAAATAACTAATATTTCATAAATATTTTTTTAGTTTTCCAAAGGTAATATATGATCACATTTATGGATGTAGTTTACTCTGAAAAACGTTTATGCATGTGCGCGTTTTGGGCTTCAGGTGTCACCATTGACTTTATATAAAGAACTGGACTGGCCGTGTTTCAAACAGGAAGTACCCGCTGGCTCCAAGAAGCCAAAAATCTTACAAACTTGTATTGAGAACTAAACAGCTGTTATCTTTTTCAGAATATCTATTCTTACTACAATGCCTTTTTCTTTATATTTTCATACTAATCCTTATTTTTTTCTGTTTTTTTTAAACAGAATTTTTTTTTTTTAATCACGAGTTATTCAGTCTGACCAGAATCTTCAATAAAATCATGTACCTGATACTAGCACGCACAGAAGAGGTTTGGTGCAGAATGTCAAAATGGTGCAAATCTCGCTCCAGACATTTCCCTTCACAGCTCTATTCCAGTATATAAAAGATTTTGTGTCACACATTTACCGACCGGCACAAACCGCAATGATTAATTTCTCCTTCATGATCAATTTTCAATCGGTTCCGTGTTTGAAAACGACGCTAATCGTATGTCACTACCAAATCCGAGCCCTCATGTGGTCAAAGTTCAGCTGGTTTATTAATGTGGAAGGGGTGTGGCTTTCCAACACGCTTACTCCTGATTTGTGAGAGTGGTTGCCATAGAAACTATGACTCGGACCAATCACTGATTAATAATGCTAATCTGATACAGTTCACATACTGTTAAATGTTTTAGTGAAATTAGATTAATAGCACAAAAATGTTCAGATTATTGTCATTGTAAACATTGTTCTGCTTCTCCTGGAGGGCCATTCAGTTTGGCCACTAGGTGGCGATCGCGCTATAGCATTACACCTTATTTCAGAAGTAGAAGAAAGTACGAGCAAAAAACTGTACTTTAGATCACAAATGATTACTTTAAAAAAATATGTCCTTAAAGGAGTTTGGAAAATTCATTCAATTCAATGGGTTTATAAAGATGTTCATTTAGTCAGCAATGTATGTTTAAGTCGACCAAGCATTAGCATTAGCCGTCCTATGGGAAATTCCATTGAATGTTAGCATCAAGCTAGTGGACTTTAGCTTTATGTGCTAAATCAATTTATATTTTTATTCATCAATTAATAATATATTAAGCTTAAATTGATTTTATCAACCCAGCCCTAAAGTCTATCAGATTTTGGCCTCTTTGAGTCGATGGGTACTTCCTGTTTAGAACACTCTCCGTCCAGTTCTTTATATAGAGTCAATGGTCGTGATTCCTGAAGCCCAAATGTGCATATATATATATATATATATATATATATATATATATATATATATATATATATATATAATGTTTTTAGTGAAAGCAGTCTCTTGAATGCAGGTTTCTAAACTCCAGTGTGAACGTATCGCAAGACTTTGAAAAGTTAATGGCTTTAAGTCATAAATATAAAAAAAGAATAGTCAAAAACTGATTTTTATTTGTGCAGTAGTCAGTGGGTTTGAAGGTTGGATTTATCAGATTCAGGAAGTTACAAAAATGGTCAGAGAATTCCCAGCATGCCCCACACTTCTCTTTTTATCCTCCTAAAATAAACCAGACGATTAGACAATTTACCATAAAATAACACGCTTTAACGGCAATAAAAGACGATCCAATTTAGGTTCTGCTTTTCATCAGTAAACTCCGTGTTGAACCATTTGTTCTTTGGTTTAAATCCTCATCGACGCGTCCTCCTCCTCCAGACCTGCTGTTTCTCAAGTCGATGTCGACTCAGGGGAGTCCGGCCTGGAGCGTATTGCTCAGCGAGTAGGAGGTTTCCTACTCTGCTTTTTTAATCAGAACTGATGTTTTTAAGAAAAACACCAGGCGGGTTCCACCACGCAGCAGATTCTGCTGAAATCCCAGACGGTGGGAAAATGAGATCTTTTCACCTGTTATGCATTTTTTAACTGTTTTAGGTTTCCTGAAGCCACTTTATTAACGCCACATCGATTTGTCTTTTCTCGCCAGATGACCGGCTCGCCATGAACCCGCCCTCTATGATCGCCACGGGCAGCATGGCGGCCGCCATCTGCGGCCTGCAGATCCACCACAGCGACCAGCGGCTGAATCGAGACAACCTGACGGACCTTCTGGCCAAGATCACCAACACGGAGGTGGTGAGTGTCCGTCCTCCGAACATGAAAAGGCCTTTTTGGTAAACAACAATGACGACTTCAGCAGTGGCAGACTGAAGCTATTTACTTTTCATGGAGAGAGGGAGCTTTTGGTTTTTGTCTGGAGAGCCAGACTGCTGCTATAAAGAGCAGCGGCAGAGGGAATGTTTCCCACATTCTTGTGGTAGGACAAAGTATGGTGTGTGCCCCTCCTGGTGGAGGGAATACGGGCGAGTGGAGGGTTCTTTAAGCAAAAAGTTGTCCTCGTTTTGGTGAAATTGAGTCCTCCTTTGGATACCTTGTGATGGATCCCTAACAGTTTAGTGCAGAAATCCCCCCTGTTGCCTGCTGGATTGTGGTTGTGTTGCCGTAGCAACGTGGGCCTCACAACCCCGCCGTCACAACAGACTGCAGACCATCAGGTTCCAATTATTCGTACATTTTAAAGGAATGTTGGCCTCTTTGCAAGTTTTGGCTCATTCTTTACGCGTCTAGGAGTTTGTTCAGGGAGGCAGACCTCCCACATCTTCCGTACAGACCTGCCCCCCCATGGGGTGGAGGGGGGGGGGCAGACAAAGAGAGGATCCCCTTTCATAAGTAAAGTTGTCCAAAAACATCCGGTCTGGCTGTCCTCTGTTCTGCTTTACACCCAAACTCGGAGGGTCGGGGAGCAGGAGGTCAGAGCCATTTCCTTTAGACCCCCACATGGGATTGACCGTGCTGTAAACTTTAGCAGGGGGGGTTGGAAGAAGAACTATTTGCTCATATTCTGTCAGAGCTTGTTTTGGGGGGCCCCCCTGACACAAACGCAGCTCGTGTCGGAGGGTTGGCGTGCCCACCACCTTGTGATTCTCTGCTGTGTGTCGTCGGTGTTGCCGGGCGCTGGGACTCATTGTTGTGGTCATGATGCAGACGGGACCACCTACCTACAGACACATAATTCCTTGCTGGTATGCCAAGCATGTGATCTGTTCAACAACTCGTGTGTCAAATGCAGAAAAGACCAGAGTTTGCATTTCTCTGTACAGGTGATTAAACTCCGAGTTTGGATATTTGTATATGTTTCAAGTGGGGTTTAAATGACAAAACTCATCAGAATATTTGAAAAAATAATGGAAGATATAATACATATTATGTTTAGATATTGAAATTAATGTTTTTGGGATGTCTGTAGAATTAAAGATCTACTCTAATATTTAAATATATAAATTTTTACATGTTTTTTTGTGTTTTTCTGATGATATTCTAGGAAAATTAAGCTCATAATTGAGTATTTCTTTATTCAAATCGTTTTGAATCAGGAAAAGATTAAAAAAATGCAGTTTGAAAAAAAGCTTACCATGTTTTCCAGAATATAAGTCACTTGTTTTTCATAGTTTAGGTATTGGTGCGACTTATACTCAGGAGCGTCTTATTAGTGAGTTTTTTTAATATATTTTTTATTTTCCTGGTAAACACCAGTTGTCCTTCAACGGTTGTTTCCTCTAACAACCTCTAGAGGGCGCTGCATCTGAAGTATTTGCTACTGACAGCTTCAGAAGAAGTGTCGTCCAAAACAAACGTGGGAGAGAATCTGATTGTTTTCCTTTCAAACGTCAGTATTGTTGTATTTATTTATTTATTTATTTATTTGGAAAGATGGGTGAGGGGAAGGGGGGATGGGCTTACTATCTACATAAAGTGCCGCCCACAACTCGGATGCAAATTTCTGATAAACCCCTGCCGCTCTGCAGAAACTGTCCTAGAATTTTTTTTTTTTTTGATCTGGCTAAATGGAAAGCTCAAAATTATTTGAACTTCTAATGTCGTCGTACATCACGTGACTATGACAAAGATCTATCAAAGAGTACCAGAAACTCTTTGAAAATAGATCAAAAGATGATCTGATAAGTAGAGATTTCCCAATTTTAAGAATCCACACATTAAAGACACATTCCAACTATTCATTTATTTTTGCCAAATCGTTCCCAGTGATCCTTTACTTAAAAATCTTTATGCTTGTGTCGTTTTTTTAAGACTTATTTTCTGAAGCTCATTAGAAATCCACCTCTGGTTTGTGGGCGGGACTGCTGTTGTGGAAGCTAGCCTCGGCTAATTTCCCATCAACCCTTGTTTACCCTCCCTCCAGCTAGCTTATAGCCCCTCACAAGCCCACGCTAACATTAGCGAAGCAAAAACAACAACGAGCAATGTCAGAGCTATTAAGCCGTAACGCTTGGATCCAGATGGGAGATCAGATGAAGAAATTAAAGACGTTTGTCGGCATCAGAATTGTAGCAGAGAAGGGAGACTTAGACCTGCCCAGGGCAGCAGTTACTACGTCATTAACCCGATCTTTGTCAAACGATTTTCAGTGAATTTTGACTGACAATTTGAATAAAGAAATACTCAATAACAGTTTAAATTATTTTATATACATCCTCCATGATGGAAAAAAATGCTACAAGAATATTATAAAAACACCAAAAACATGATTGTTAATAAAGTGGGTCTTAAAATAAAATAAAGAATTGCAAAATAAAAAGATCCAGACTGTTTCCTGTTTTTATTCTATTAACCTTCTTTTTATTATTTAACACTATTTAGGCTAAAATGAGTAAATAATATCAAAAAATCGTTCATTATTAAATTAGTCGTCTGAGAAAGTTTGGCAACTGTAACTTTAAGAGCTATTGAACATTTTCATCATAGATGAGACGTATCTCCTTTAAAAAATCTTAAAATTAAAATTATGAGTTCATCCCTTTTTCTTGCACTTTGTAGACGGTCCCTTGGTAATCGTCTGTTTAATTCTCTTTTAAAGCCTTTGTAGGTTATTATTTATATTAAGATGAACCAATAGAGACTCTTGCTGTCATTTTTAAATGTTTATTAAAAGAGTTATTGTGATCTGTGAGTAGAATTTTTATCAAATTTGGGCGTCTCCTGTAATAACTAAATAAATAAATAAATATCTGATCCCTAATCCTTCGATGGAGTGTAGAACCATGTGGTCCGGCCCTCAATTTCTGATCACATTTATAGAATCTCAAATGAAGAAGCTCCACAGCTCAGATGTTGTTCTTTAGTACACGAGGTAGAGCAACAGTAACAACAGTTGTCTGTTTGGCCTGTTTAACCGCTGCGTCTCTTGTCGTCCCAGGACTGTTTGAGGGCCTGCCAGGAGCAGATCGAGCGCGTCCTGGCCTCCAGCCTGCAGCAGGGCCAGCAGCAGCGGCAGGAGGGCGGCGTCCGGGCCGGCAGCAAGGCCCGGGAGCAGCAGGATCAGTCCAGCACCCCCACAGATGTGCGCGACGTCAACTTATGAACTACTGTCGCCATCCAACCAATGAACTGACTGCACCGAGAGAGGGGGCGGAGTCTTCTCGGAGTGGCTCCACACTCGATGGTGTGACAATCTATGAACTTTAGAAACTAAGAAATTTCTTCTTTTTTTTTTTTCCCCTCCATTCACACCAGAATCGGTGTAATTCCACCCTTTTGTACGGACCACAATTAAATCGAACAAGCTATTTAAAATAAAAATACGATTCATTCTTGAAAAAACTTGATAGTGCCTTTAGGTTTCTCGAGTGGAAGCCTGAAAAGACGCTCATACTTGAAAGGAAGATTGCGAAATATTTTATTTCATAACACTTAGTAAAATAAGGAATTGATGTATCTAGAATTGAGTTACTCTTTCACTATCTCTCATCAGCTTATTGGGGTTTTCTGAAAGTGATTGCAGCAGTGACGGACGGAGATGGATCTTTACAGAACAGCGACACCGCTTGTTACCGCGGTGACGGAGTGGGCTGCGCCCGCTCGCAGAGGAACTCCATTTTTTTGAATATATGGAGCTTCATACACTCATTTCGGGGTGTTCCGAAGGGATTTGGGCTTAAGGAGGTTTTGGAAAGTTTTTCACCAAGTTTTTAGAGGACAAAGAAGCAAGTTGAGATGGAGAAGAAGGCGAGTGGAAAGTGGCTGGAGGTCTGAGGCGAGTAACTTAAAGCTTTATGATGTTTCTGTCAGGATGGGTTTGCATGT
>NC_050534.1:16064082-16125160 GCF_002922805.2 Oryzias melastigma | reverse complement strand
AAAAAAAAAAAAAATGCTTGAAAATGTGCATTACATTTTATAACAGAAATGTAGTTTTTGATCTGTATTCTTGCATGTTTGTGCAACAAAAAAAGCCAAAAATGAGTTGTTTTGTTCCCAAAAAAATGCTTTAAACATAAAAAAATGTTCATATTTGTAACTGAGATGTTTCCAAAGTAAGAAAGAAGATAGATTATATTCAACATTTTCTTGCTGCTATTAAGCTTTTCTTTCTAGTCTTACAAAAATTGCCTTATTGTCATTCACTTGTGTGCTGCTATATTATGAAATGTGTATGTAACAAGTCTGCGTTTCCATTCGGTTTGTACCAGAGGCAAAGTAACACATCTTGGTGCGGGACTGGAAGTACTGGTGTTGGCAGATTTTTTTTTTTTTTTTTTTTTTTTTTTTTGAATTAGCATGTCTTTGTTATTGTAATTGTATCTTTACTCTATCTTTTGTTCTATCGTACTCTTGCTGCTTCTATTTGTACCTCAGGATAATCGAATTGGATTGAGTGAGAGCCCATCTCACCTTTACCTCAACACACTTTGCATCACACACACGTCGTCGTCTTCACTCCAGATTTGTTGGACGGGTTTTTTTTTGTTTTGTTTGGATGTTAAGAAATGCCAGTTCCACTAAAATTAAGTGCCTGCAGCCTAAAGATGGGTGATTTCATGTATGGTGCTAAGTACAACATCCTATACTGTATGTTATGTGTGTATCAGAAAGACAAAAAAAAGAAGTTACCTTATTAGGGCTTTGACATGTTTGAATCAGTTCAATAAAATAAAAAAGTTTATATTGAGGTACCATTATACAGTATATTTTACCATTTCTCAGTTCCATGTGGTTGTTAATCCAAACATCTCTCCAGTACAACCATACAGTGTACCTCCACTATTTGACATCAATAAATTGGCTAAAACCATTTTTAAGGCTTTTGTGTATTTTTCTGGTTAGAGAAAATATCTTTTTAATGTAAGTTTTGTCTTATTTTAGCCAAAATAAAAGAAAAAAATGTTTTTATCCTGAACTACTAATACTTTGAGCATTTTTTCATTCATTTTTTTTTAATTGTAGTACTTCTACATTTACTGTAAACTAGTTACTTCTATTGGTATTTATTATTGTTTTGTTTTGAGTTTTTACAGCCTAAGATAAGATGACACAAAAGCACAAACTGTATTTTTTGGGAGTAATTAAAAAAAATCAGTTATGGTTAAAAAAAAACTGTTTTAAATATCTGTTGATCAAATCTCCCTTTAAAAACGAATTGACAATTGTTAGTGTCTGTCCTGCAGTTATTCTAAATCCAAACCCCTCCTATGGAAATACAGCGACGTTTAGCGTTTAGTCTGACTGTATTTCTTGTCTTTTAATTAGAAGATTTGTTGGATGCTCTTTGGTAATTATTTTATTTTTAATTTCGAGCATGATTTTAATTATTTTGAAATCAACCACCATTTTTGTTCATTTTATTTTATTCAAATGTGAGTTAGTCATCTCTAAATAAACATATTTTCAGATTATTCTAATGGCTTTTGGATTAGTTAAAGCAGAAATTCAGAAAAAAAGGTTATTAAAAAAAGAATAAAAATTAAAATTTAAAAGTAAAAAAAAAACTAAAGGAACTTAGTCTGTTACAATAAGTTTTTTTTTTAATGAAAATATTTGTTTTTATTCTCACAATAAAAAAGAAGCCTTTTCAAGCAATCAATCAAACTCTACTGACTTTAGTTAGGTATCACAAAAAAATTAATTAACTAAATGGGACAAAAGTGTGTTTTATTTTTGTTTTCTATTTTCTAATCAATGCATTTAAATGTTTCTGTAATGAGTTTGACATAATTGTGTGTTTTGCTTGAAATAAACCAATCAATCAATCAGAAGCCACTACCCCCAAAAATTAACTAAAATACAGGACCTCCTTTTTTAAATAAACTTTATTGAGCATAAAAACAGTTACAGACAATAGACTAGCCCTATATAACACTGTAATAACAATTATTTGATACACAAGCTAAAATATTAAAAAAAATAAAAAAAAATACCAAGAAGGAGAATTAAAGAGTTAAAATAAATAAATGAATAAATACTGTTTTCTTCATTAAAAAGAAAGTAGCACATTTAATTTAAATTTTCAGTAAAATTGACAGAACTATTTTATTAAAACCAATAAACATGAGAAGTATTTCTCTTCACTGTTATGTTTTTTATATTATTTTAACATGTTTCAGAGTAAAGCAGATTTTAAAATAGTCGCTTTATTCATTTCATGAGCACTGTCCCAAATAAACAGATAAAATAAAAATTAAAGTTAATTTTAAAGACAACAATAACAGATATAACCGCAGATTATTTGAAATATTCACCAGGGATTCGCTACCTTCTAGAAAGAGTAAAAAAAAAAAAAACTAAAAAAAAACACCAATTTCCTTCGAGAACTTTCAGGACACCGTTTCCCACAATGCAATGTTTTGTAGTCATTAAGGCGGCTTGCAGCCAGAGCTGCGCAGGGCCGGCTTTATGACTCATCCCGGAAGTAGCTCCATCCGACGATGCTGACCTTCAGTTTCACGCTAGTACGACAGTACGTGTTAGTTTATGTATTTGTTGATTTCATAAATTAAAAACAATTTTGTTCTTTAAATAAAAATGGTGTCCCATTTGTTCGTAGCGGCGTTTTAGTGGCGCGTGCACAGGCGGTCTTTCTGTTAAGCTAACCCCTAGCTAAAGTCAACGCAGACAAGTTTAATAACTTCTGTTTGCCTCTTTGCCTAACTAGCTTCTTATTTACGACTTTATTTATTTTGTTGTGACTCTAAAATGGTCTGACTTGTTTTAAACAATTATTGTGTTGTACGTTTTTACAGTGGAGAGACACAATACAACCGAGACAAACTACTACAAGGTAAAAATCCACTCACTTTCATTCATAAAGAATCTCTCCAAATAAGGTCACGTGTCTACACACAGTAGAGTTTCCTGCAACAATAAAAATATCATATTAGTGTATACAGAAGCAATCCTGTATTTACTCATAAAAATGGCCAAAAGTTACCAAAAACATGTTTTAAACCTTTTTATTCATGCTTCTGGTTGCCGTGGCAACCCATCTGCCTTCATCTAATGCTCTTCTCTGTTGACACCTGAGTTGCTCCGTACTCTTACAAAAAGAATACATGATTTTAATTAAAGCAATATTTTCTGTCTTCTTTTTCATTATTGTAAAAAATTATAAGACAAAATGGAAAAATGCTAGATTTTACTGAATTAAATAATGAAATAAAATCTGCTTCTGCTCGGAAATAGTATCAAGTATTTATTTTAATTTGAATTTATGATAATTTTCCTAGGGAACTGTACATTAAACAAAGAGGAAATGTGTATTGATGTGTTGCAAATATTTTAAAAGGCAATGCTAACTATACCTGTACTTGATAGTGCAGATTAGTCCCAATATAACCTTTTAAATGTGAAAAAGTTTTTGTTTATCTTCATTTATAGTAGATGTGACTGTAGTATGCTTTTTGTAATCCACTCGAGATATTATTGAGATTATATTCGACTCAAACTTTTTTTTTTAAAACTTTATTAACAAAACTTAAGATACATAAGCAGAAAAAAATATTCTCCTCACACTGAAAGCACCATCTTTTTTTTAGGTCAAGGAGTGGACACCCCTCTGTCAGAGACCGGCATGCTGCAGGCTGAAGCAGCAGGACAGTATCTCAAAGACATCGCTTACAGTAAAGTGTTTGTCAGTAACTTGCAGCGGGCGGTGCAGGTGAGACATCCAGATACATCTTTTTGTTTAATAATGCAACTTGTATTTCTGTTGCAATGGTTGTATGGTGGTGTAGTGGTTAGCCACATAGTGAGAAGACCCTAGTTTGAGTCCCAACTCTGTGTGGAATATGCATGTTCTTCTCTGGAAACTTCCAAAAACATGCATCATCAGTTTATCGGTGATTGTGACATGATGGAGCGACTTCCCCTTGAACCCTGAATGGGAAGTTGGCAGGTTTGGAAGAACAATCTTCAAATAATATATTCTTAAAAAAAAACATTCTAAAATTTTCTATTAAAAGTTATAGATTTTTTTCCAATCCCTTAAAAAATAAAAAATAAGGAAAGACTTACAGTTAAGTTATTACTTTTTTGTAACATTAATATAATCTATTTTTAGTATAACTCTTATTTTCTACTTTTGCTCGAGAAACCAAAAGTGTTCGGCTTAACTAAGAAGCAAATAACGCTACAGTTCTGGGAGTGAAAGAGTGAAATTACATTGGATGGTTTATCAATTTTGATTGATTAAATCGATCTAAGCTTAATAGATCAATAATCGATCCATAGGAGATCAATTTAACACATAATGCTAAAGTCGGCTAGCTTAATGCTAACGTATAATAGGATTTCCCATAGGATGGCTAATGCTTACGCTCGGTCCACATAAACATACATCGCTGACTAAATGAACATCTTTATAAACTCTCAGGCAAGAATATTAAAATTATTTTAAAGAAATATTTTTCAAAGTAATCATTTGTGGTTCTAAAAACGTTTTTTTGGCTCATACTTTCTTCTTCTTCTGGAATTAGTTGTAATACTATCGCGCGATCGCCACCTAGTGGCCAAACTGAAACGCCCTCTAGGAAAGAGTTTTTTTTTTTTTTTTTTTTTTTTTTTTTTTTTTTTTTTTTTAATAATAATATTAAATAATATTCCAAAAATAAAAAAATATATATGTTGAGTTGTTTCTGTTGTACCTAAAACACACAAGGAAAATCCATAAAGTCTTGATTCAAGCTAATGATGAATATTTAGTTCATTTAATTTCTTTTTTTTGTTTTATTTCAGTTTTTGGGCATCTAATGAAAATATTCAATAGATAAATAAATGCAACAACACTTTTCTGTTGTCTTTAAGCTATTATTCCCAGCATGCACTTCTTGGCCAAAGGGCAGCAGCTTTCCATTGGAAAATTACAGCACCGGCTCATCTGGCAGCAAACTAGATCAGCTGACTGTGTGAACTTCCAGAATTACCAGGTTCTTCCATCTGTCGTTGTTTTTGCTTTTCTCAGGGGACATGCTTACGTTTTTTTTTTCTTTCTTAGAAAAGATGAAACATCATTTTCACACATGGATTATATTCAAAGTTCAGACGTAACGCCACAAAAAAAACTATGTGAGACGATGGAAAAATGTTCCATCCCACCAGACAGCAAGAATGGAGCTCTGTATGAAAATAACAAGACAGAGGCGTTACATAATGTAGTGCTTGTTTAAAATGATCAGTGCAAGTAGATTCAATAAAAATATGTAAAATATATTACCTGAGAAACTTCTTCATCCGTCTTTTGATTAAAGATAGTGTTTGATGTGTTGATGCTCAGTTTTAAGTCTCAACAAGTGATTGGAAATCTGTTTAGACAGTAACTCATTTTCTATCATGAGTGAGTAATCTGTTAAAGTGTCACCTGTTTGTGAGGGAGAAGAGAAAAACAGGATGCATGAGGTAAATGACTTCCACATATGAGACGGTGACGCTGCGTTCACGGCTCTGTGGTTTTTGACTCACCGATGCTGACGTTTATAATAATAATAGCGTTCCTGAACCTGCTCCATGGAAGGTTTTGGCTGCTTCCTTGCACTCACTGACTCAGTCGTTTTTTCCTTCCCCAGACGGCGGAAATTATCCTGAGAAACAACGCTCACTGTTCCGACATGGAGCTGACTCTGGAGCCGTTACTAAGAGAAAGGGTAAGATACCACACACCCCTCCCCCGCTCTTTGTGCCACCCTGCTAAGAGCGGAGACTTGGTTTTTTCAAAATGGCAGCTTTTCTGTTGGTTTATCTCCATAGCAACCATTTAATTTTTTGATCGCCCGGGGATGACGAGCGCGTCTATGTCACTTTTAGAAGAATCGGCCAAAGTAAATATTTGGATTTCCTTAGCAACGGAGGTTTTTTGTAAACCACGCCCACATTCCTAATATAGTCATATCGTCTGTTATGTGGTTTTGTTCAGCTTGATCCAAGGAGTCAATTATTACGTTTTTTTACAATAGGATAGTGAAAACTGTGCGAGCAACAGGGAAACGCCACTTTAAGAGCTCGCCATGCTGTTCAAAATCTGCAAACTTTAATCAACTTTTTATCCTAAGAAGCTTCCATATGATCCTTGGAGGAGTTTAAATTTGTGATTTTTTTTTTTTTTAATAATAATTCAAGAATGCAGCCTCTTTCTGAGGTCAAAGGTCAATGACAGTTTGCTTTTGTTTGTACTTAGTCTAGTGTGTGAAATTCTATTAACATCTATCGATAAAAATAAAAAAAAATGTTCCCATATTGTGGGAAAATTTGAAAATAAATTTTACATTTTCCCTCAAAATGGCAGCCAAGCCGTAAGCCCTGTGGCCATCCCATAATAATTTCTAAACTTCCTCTGTTCATCCCGTCACTCATATGTGCTTTGGTTTTTATTAGTAGATTTTAAACTATTTTTTGAGCCCCATAAGAGATTTTGGCCCCATTTTTTTTTTTGACGGTTTCGGGGCTGAAATTTCCACTCAAAGGTGCAATAAGAAAAAAGAAAACAATCTGATCCTTGCAGTCTGGATCTTCTAGCATAAATCACCATCTCCTTTTTAATCTGTCATCTCCATCTCCTGTTTCAGGGATTTGGCGTTGCTGAAGGACGCCACAAAGAGGATCTAAAGAACATGGCGAACGCTGCTGGTCAGTCGTGTCGGGACTACACGCCACCAGGTGGAGAGACGTTAGAGCAGGTGTGTCACATGGAGCACAATATAGGAATTTACCGTGTTTAAAAAATAAAAATAAAACCCTATAGAAGAAGTGTTTGTCCAATTCAAGTGATTTATAAAGCAAACTATTTGACAAATGTGGTTTTAATTATGAGCATTTAAAAGTAAAAAATGAGTGAATGAATAAATCAATTCATTAATAAATACAGAAATAAATGAGTACATGCATAAATTAATAAAAACAAATACATAAATAAATTAATTAAAAATGTATAGATAAACGAGCAAATAAATGAATAAACAAATAAATTGATAAATAAATAACATAAACAAATGAATGACTGAATGAATAAATAAATAGACAAATATATACACAAATTAATGAAAAACAAATACTTAAATTTTAATGGAATGTATTTAAAAAATAATCAAAAACACAGGAATTGATAAAAATAAATGATAAAACGAAAAAAAAATACAATGAAAAACTAAAATTAATGAATGAATAAATGATTGAAAAATACATATTTATAAATTAATAAATGCAACATAAATAAATTAATAATACAATTAGAACATAATTTCATTAGTTTTCAATTTAAGTTCAAACAAAAACATCATTAACACATTTTTGTGATTTTCACTGTCAGAAAATCACAATTATCTCAATCAGACGTTGATTTTTTTTTTTTAGGTCCAGTGTAAATATAGGATAAGAAAAATGTCTAAAATAACACAAAACGTTCATTTTTAACTTTTATAGTTGAAAAAAATCCCTCTCTACATCTAAGAACCAGTGGTTTTTTTGCCAAACACTGACATCTAGTGGCTTCCTTTGGTATTGCTGTTAAATCTTTTTAGTGAAATGTAACCTCTTCAAAAATGGAGCACAATGACAAACAAGAGATGATACCAAATTTGATTTTATTCATTTTTATCACCATTTTAATACAAAAATGTTAACAAGTTAACAAACTGTACAATTTTATTAACATTTTTCTTGGATGTTGTTGCTCTATTGCACCTATAGCAACCAATGAACCACTAAAAAAATAAAAAAAATGTGATTTCACTTTTTTATATCATTTTAACTTAAATGTTATCAGTGAATTGTGCTTTTATTTTGGTGAATAAGTAACGAATTTTTATAGTAACGTTCTATTTAAATGAAAATCTTCACATTTTCGTCTGAAAAATGTTTTCTTACTGCATTTTCAAAAAGTCTGAATAACAGAAAATCTAAGTACACCTAGTATTGATAAAAAAAATACATTGTCAGTGTAAAACTAGCAAAGAAACAAGTCTGAAAATTTTTTGAAAATCTGCTTTTTCCTCATAAATGCTAATACGGATCTATATGAGCCTTTCAGACTTCCTAGTTAAATGCAAAATACTCCAACTAAATAAATTACAGTGATACTCCCAGTGTCCACATATGAAGATATTGATTTATGTGATCAACATTTTTATCAAATTTTATTTCATGTAAAAAGACACTCATGTTCCAAGATTTAAAATGTATTCTATGCATGACTGAGTTGATAAAAAGACAATTTTACTATTAAAAATGTGATTCAACAAAAATGTATTGGTACATTCTGATGGAAAGGTTAAAAATATTTTACAAAATCAAAATCTTGCTAAAAATGCTTGAAAATAAGTAAATAAGTACTCAATCTGCCCACCTAAATGCTGAATTATATTAAAAAGAATCAGATTTTTAGGAAAATTGATCAATATTACAAAGTAATGCTTCAAAAAATAATTTTTAAACATCAGCTTTACAAGAAAAATGTAAATTTTACATTAGTTTTTCAAAGCTGAAACATAGAACTACTGAAAATGTATCTTTTACAACTGCTCACACTGTTTAATTAAAATTAAAATTGGCAAATAAAGTCTGTTCATCCAAAATGCAGATAAATTCAAAAAACTGTAATATTTGATCCATCCATCCATCCATCCATCTTCTTGACCGCTTCTTCCCTTTCGGGGTCGCGGGGGTGCCGGAGCCTATCCCGGCTACTGATGGGCGAAGGCGGGGTACACCCTGGACAGGTCGCCAGTCTGTCGCAGGGCCTCAATCACACACACATTCACTCTCACATTCACACCTAGGGGCAATTTAGAGTCACCAATTAACCTATGAAGCATGTTTTTGGACGGTGGGAGGAAGCCGGAGTCCCCGGTGAAAACCCACGCATGCACGGGGAGAACATGCAAACTCCACACAGAAAGGTCCCAGCCGGGATTCGAACCGGGGCCTTCTCGCTGTGAGGCAAGAGCGCTAACCACCTGCGCCACCGTGCAGCCCTGTAATATTTGATTTAAAATGAAAACAAAAAAAAAATATATATAAATTTTAAAAATCCCATATCCATAAGTATGGTTCAAAATTCCAACTATATTCAAGGAGGAATGTCCTGAAAGTCTAAAATATGAAGAACAGAAAACCAATAAAAGGATTACAAATTTAGAAAATGAATTTACACTTATCAAGAAGTAAAATGTACATTTCTTCTGTTTTCTTCCTTCAGGTGAAACAAAGATTCAAAAAGTTCCTCAAAGTCCTTTTAAAGCAGATGCTTGAGGATCACAGCCCGTCCGACCCAGACTCCGGTCCGGCAGCCTCGTCCCCCGGAGGAGCGGCAGACGGGTCTGGAGCGAGCGACGGCCTTCAGGGAGTCGGCGTCCATGTGCTGGCGGTGAGTCACGGGGCTTACATTCGCGTGGCCACCAGGCACCTCGTGGAGGACCTGAAGTGCAGCTTACCGGCGGGGGTGAAGGTGTCACAGCTCTTCTCCCCGTGCCCCAACACGGGCATCAGCCGCTTCGTCATCACGGCGAGCCGCTCCGAGCGCGGGCCGGCGCTCAGCGACGCCCGGTGCGTTTTCACCAACAGAAAACATCACCTAGAAAACCTCACTGAGTAAATCAAAGAGTTTGAATGTTACGATAATCACCTTACCAAAACAGAATTGATTATGAGACAGTTTCAACTCTAATCAAGTTAGGACTCTCTTAGGGCCATTATTTATCTAAACAAGTGTCTCCGCATTTTAATGTTTGATGCACTTAAAGGCTGCTGTGCAAAGCTTGTGCAATATCGTATAAAACACTGAAAATGAGTTTTACATTTCACGTTTCTTGGAGATGCAAATTGCACATTTCAGAGCATTGCGTGGATCTGTTGCAGATTCACAAACGTTTGTTTACTTGATCAAACAGAGAAATCTGTTCGTGCTTTAATGGATTCTGCAAACTGAAAGCTGGTCAGAGCCAAGACGGATTTCAGATTTTTATTTTTTTGTCATTGCTTCTGGCTGTCTGCGCGATGAGATTCACATTTATGCTCTAAAAAAATATGTTGTAAAAGAATCCAGTGTTTAAAAGTTCCATCCAGCTTTTATTGATTAAAAGTGGAAATACAAACACTCATCTGTGTATGTTTGTGTCACTTTACGGAGGTGGAGAGGCGACTTTCCCTGATCATTTTTCATCTATTTTATTGTTCCCAGTACTGCTGCAACAAACAATTATTTTAGTCGACTAATCACAAAGTAGATGTGAAGCACGCATCTTAACCTTCATTATCTTTAAACTAACTAAAAACTAAATATATAGGATTACCTGCAATAATGTTAGTCTGAATGTTGTAAGCTGAATTTGGCTGCTGCAGATGCTAATGCTGATAGCTGAATATGCTGAAATTGATAGTTGAAATTGCTGAAGCCGATAGGCAGCTAAAATATTAGTTAAATGCCCAATTAGCCAAAAAAAAAACTGAAAAAATCCTAAATTAGCCTAAATAGCTAGCATGTAGTGGAAAATATTAGCTAAACTCCAAATTTTACTAAAAAAATGAAAAAAAGCCTAAATTAGCCAAAATAGCTATCATGTAGCTGATGTATTAGCTAAACTCCAAATTAGCCTAAAGCCTTAAAAAACCTTAAATTAGCTGAAATAGCTAGCATAATGCTAAAATATTAGCTAAACTTCAAATCTGCCTAAATAACTTTTAAAAAGTCTTATGTTGACAAAATAATTAGCATAATGCTAAAATATTAGCTAAACTCCAAATTACCATAAAAAACTTTTTAAAAAGTCTAATTTTTACAAAAAAAACTAGCATAATACTAAAACATTAGTTAAACTCCAAATTAGCCTAAACAATTTTTAAAAAGTCTTATTTTGACCAAAAAAAGCTAGTATACTGCTAAAATATTAGCTAAACTCCAAATCTGCCTAAAGAATTTTTAAAAAGTCTAATGTTGACAAAATAGTTGGCATAATGCTAAAGTATTAGCCTAATTCCAAATTAGCCTAAAGAACTTTTAAAAATTGAAATTTTGACAAAAAAGTAAACAAACTGCTAAATGTTAGCTAAAATTAAAATTAGCCTAGAAACTTTTTAAACAGTATAATTTTGACAAAAAAAGCTAGCATAATGCTAAAATATTTTCTATACTCCAAATTTGCTTAAAGACTTTAAAAAAAGTCTCATTTTGAGAAAACAGCTAGCATAATACAAGCATTAGCTAAACTGCAAATTAGCCTAAAAAAATTGGAAAATGTGTTTTAAATATTTTAAGCACAAAAACACAAAACAATCACACACAAACACAAACTCCTTTTTTTGCTTTATTTTGTCCCAAATTCAAGCAAAACTCATTCTAAAATACATTTCAGCTCATACATTCAAAGCATTAGTCCTGTATGTACAACTCCATCATTGCCATAAATACTATAAATAAACAGTGAAGGTAAAGATTTCAATAAATAAATACTTTTTGGTAAAAAAAACTGCTGTGTTTGATTGTAGCAACTCGGTCACTGAAGAAATTAAAATCTGTTTTTGACCCTGTTTGTCCTTTTCTTTCAAGTCATGAGTTCCATTGTACTGGTGGGAAATTCAGACGTCGTTGTGCATCAACTTTCTTCATATTCTAAAAAGCAAACAGCTGAAAAAGATAAAAAAGAAGGCTAAAATGAAGGCTACCCTAATTCTATATATTGACTTTTTTTTTGTTAAATACACGTAAATAGTTTCAATATTTGTTCATGTCTGCTGGTTTCACTCCAGCAATCAAACCTTCAGTCCTCCAGAGGTAGACTAAATTTGGTTTGTCATCAGAAGACATCAATATGGGTTCTTCAGATTGTGTAGAACATTTTTAAAAAAGTAAATAAACAGCATATAAAACATTTTCCTTAAAATCTGGGTTGAGTTACAGAGGATGTCAGCTAAACCTGTTTAAAAAAGGAATGTATCTGAAGGGTCTTGACATTTAAAGAATAAAAATTCTTTAGAAGTTGTGGAAATTGGCAAAATCTCCTGGACATGACATTAAAAAAAAGTATTCCGTCAGATTAATATTTGGTAGCCACGACTCAGGACTTTGTTTGGTGCACACAAATTAGTACTGCGTGGTCAAAAAAGGTCATTTAATCAGCGTTTTGAAGCCACATGCACATCAAAACGTATTTAGTCCATGCAAACTGGCCAGAAAAGCTAATTTCTGGCCACAAAATACTAGTTTGTCCTCAGAAAATGCTAATATGTGACCATAAAATACTCATTTCTGGCCACAAATTAATAATTTGTGTTCACCCAATGCAAATTTTTTGCCTAAGTTGTGGGCATGATGCAAATTTTTGCTAATAAAAGGCTAATTTGTGGCTATTAAACAATAGTTTGTGTCCACAAAATACTAAATTAGGACGCAGAAATGCTAATTTGTATGCACAAAACTAGTATTTTGTGCTCCAAAAATACTTAATAATTTGTGCCCCTGAAATGCTAATTTATACCCTAGAAAAGCAAATTTTTGCAAACAAAATGCAAATTTCTGCCCACAAATTACTAATTTGTGCCCACCTAATGCAAATTGTTTTCTAAGTTTTGGCTGTGATGCTAATTTTTTACTAGCAACATGCTAATTTGTGGCTATAAAATACTAATTTGTGTCTACAAATTACTAAATTAGCACTGTGAAATGTTTATTTGATGCGCACAAAGTATTATTTTGTGGCCACATAATAACTAATTGTGCACATGAAATGCTCATTTGTGCCCACCTAATGCTAATTGTTTTCCGAGTTTTCTGTGATGCTAATTTTTTACTAACAAGATGCTAATTTGTGGCTATAAAATACTAATTTGTGTCCACAAATTACTAAATTGGGACTAACAAATGTTCATTTGCACAAAGTAGTATTCTTTGGCCACAAAATACTTAATATACTTAATAATAGTGCACATAAAATGCTAATTATGCCCACAAAATCCTAACACGGCGCAGCTAATGCTAATCTTTGCTCATAAAATGGAAGTTTTTTCTTACAAAATGCTAATTGGTACCCATACAGTAATTTGCGTGTCTAAAATGCTTATTTATGCCCACAAAAGCTAATTTGTGTGGAACTAATGCTAGTTTTTGGCACAAAATACTAAATTGTGCACACCTAATGCTAATTTTTGGACACAAAATGCTAGTTTGAGCTCACAAAATACTCATTTGCGCACACACAAAATACATTTTTGTTTGTCCTGTCCGGGACCCCGTAGAATGGATTTGAAGGTGTTGGAAATAAAAGTTTTTTTTAAGAATTGTGCAAAAGCCGTCAAGTCAAGTTTAACAATGTACATTCAGTGTAAAAACACACTGGTGAAAGATTTATCTCTAAACTAGGCGAAGTCAGTGTCGAGGCAAAGCAACAAACGCGTTGCTCCCGTGCCAGCTTTTCAAAATAAAGCTCGCTTTATATTCGGATGTCAAACCGGGTCAGCCCATTGTTCCGGTGCCTCTGGGACTGGACTGTCTGAACGAGTTCACGTTCCAGGGGTCGTGATTGAACGGAACCAGCGGTCTCTCCTGGGATAAGTTGCGCCCGTCATCACCGACCTCCGTCTCCATCTCCACCTCCACCTCCACATCGGCGTCGTCCTCCGCCACAGCCCGAGAGTCGGAGCCCTCCTCCGCCGGTCTGTGGTAGACTCCGTGCGGGTCCGAGGGATCCACGACCCGTTTCCTCTTCTCCCTGTGCGGGAGAAGGCGCTCCAGCGGAACCGCGTTCTTCTTGGGTAGAAACAGAGAGGTCTGCGGCACGTTCTGACCGGCGACGTACACCTGTTTGGAGCCCTCCAGGTTGAACAGAATCCCGGTCCGAGTGGAGTAGTACACGTCCCGGTTGTTTTCCAGGAGTTTGTGATTGAACAGACACTCCTCTCTGAGGCAAATGGGCTGAAAGAAAGAAAAATGATTAAATTCGGATGCAAAAATCATCTTTCCATTCATTGAAGAACTTTACGCATAGAAAACTTTTTTCATTTTTACTGAAAATAAAGTTATTGGTCTAAAGTTAACTGAATTGCTTAAATTTATCTTTCCATCACTATTTCTTTTAGCATCGGGAGTTTTAAACAAAAAAAAAAACAGATTTTCTGTAATTTCTTTTTCCCTTTTAAAGTGTAATAAACAACTCCACGTTTGTAAAACAAACTGCAAATGTCAAAGACATTTTATCAAAAAGTTATATGAACCGTTTTAAGTAAGATAGCAGTTAGTCAAACTAGAATATTTTAAAGACTCCATGCTGCGCTGGTGCGTAAAAACATTTTTACGCACAAGCGCATATGTGTAAAAACGTTTTTTACGCACAGTTTTTCAGCCAAGAAGTGTTTTGTAGAAGTTTTTCGGATGAGCAACGAGATCTATTCTAGTTCAGTCTTTAAAGTCTAGTTTCTCTTATGAGTAGAATTATGTGAGGGAGTGCGTAAAACCAAAAAAAATAGTAGTGGCCAAATGGATGAAGTGAGAGCGTGCTCACCGAGCTGAACGGGTTACCCTCCAGATCCATACACAGGTAACGGTTACTTTTGACTCCAAGGATGGCCACGCGGTCCCTCGTTTCAGCCTTTAGTGAAATCACAGCTAGAAAGAACAAAGAACATTAAGCTCCAAATTGTTCCAAATTTAGATCAAAAACAGTTAAGACGATATAACAAAATCTCCTCTTACTATATGATGTCCTGCTGGCAGCTTTGCGCACGGTGCCATCCAGTCTTATCTCCAGGTAGAAGTTGCAAACATCCGTGGAGGTCTGCAGGTGAATGAACCTCCTCGGGTTCCCCCAGTTGGAGCTGACGAGCGGGGACGGGTCTGGGGCCACTTCCCGGACAGAAAACCCCTGCAGAACGGCGAGAACGAGCGCAAGCATAGTGTCCCTCATCCCCCCTGTCGCCTGCGAGCTGAGGAAGGTGCACCCTTGTGCCAAACTTTGGCGACAGGTCGTATTTAAAGGCCCCGAGCGCCACTCCTGCTCACATCCTTTGGGTTAAAAAAAAAAAAAAAAGCAGCTCGCCCCCAAAGCAGACGTGCGGGTTGCTGCAGCGGAAGGGCCACTTCCACCTCTGTCTGTTTGTCCTAATGTTGTTGGTCAGACAACACGACTCCTATTTTTGGTCTTGAGTAAGCCACCTTAAACTAATAATTTTCTGGTTCGGTTTTACTTTGGGAAGGAAAGACATATTTGGCAAAAGTAAAAAAGATAAAAGAAAAATACATTTATAATCGCTTATACTAAACTCAAACCATGTTTTTGGTAAATCAGGTCAATGTAATTTAAACTGCAGAGTTTGACTAATTTGCATATGTTTTTGTAAGCAATAGCTGGTTAAATCTCAATGATTCTTGACATTTCATTCATAAATCGGTGATGTTTGATGCATTTACGCACCTGCGAACTGAAGAGTTCCACTGTTTCACCAGCAGATGGCGACACTTCCTCACAAAGGATGCTTGAAAGTTAAAGCTCGTTTGTTTCCTTCAATGTTCTGGATTTTCTTTTCTTTAAGTTGTGTTGAGCACGGAAGTGTTTAAAACAAGTGGCAATAATCAAAAATATTTTATCTTGAAAGATCTTTCTATAAATTATCTTTTTTTAATCCAAAATTTAATAGAAAATTCTGGAGTTTTCTTATTAAAAGTTTATGAATATTGACATTTGACTTTAATCTTCTAGATTTTTTTTTCTAAAAGTCTATTATATATTTACTTTTTTTTTTAAAAAAGTAGAAAAATATTTTAAAATTTATTTTTTAAAATAGTCATTTTTTTTAAATCCAGAATTTAGGTAAAACATATTTTTTGGATCAGAAACGTTTTTTTAATCATAAAAACAAACTTTTATTTGATTTTATTCTTTTTTAAGTAGTCTTGTTATCAAAGTCAGAATTTTTTAAAAAATATTCTGGAGTTTTCTTATGTAAAGTTTATGGATATGGTGTTTGACTCCTTTAATATTATAGATGTTTTTTAAAGTTCTATCTATGTAAGTTTTTAAAACTAATGATCAACTATTTTAAAAGGGTCTTTTTTTTAATCGTCTTTTTTGAAATCCAGAATTTAGTTAGAAAAAAATTACGTTTTCTTATGAAAAGTTTATGAATATGATGTTTGAATCCTTTAATATTCTGAATTTTAAAAGAAGTTCCATAAGAAAAACAAGTAGAAAACATATTTTAAAACGTTTTTAATGAAAAGTTTCTGAATATGATATCTGACTCCTTTAATATACTGTATTTTTTAAAGAGGTTCTATCATATAAAATATTTTTAAAGGTCTTCTTTTAAATCCAAAATTTAAGCGAAAATTATAAAATATCACAAAGATTTTTTTATTTGTTTTTGTCTTTTGTAAATCCAGAATTTGGGTTAAAAAATCAAAATGTTAATTGATTTTTTTATTTTTTATTAAAGACTATGAATATGATGTTTGACTCCTTTAACGTTATAGATTTAAACAGTTCTATAATATATGTAGTTTAGAAAAAGGAGTAGACAAAAATATTCTGAAAGATATTTTTTTTTAATCGTCTTTTTTAAATCCAGAATGTGAGTGAATAATAATAACAAAAAAAATCAGCAAACTATTTTTATTTTGAAAATTCATTTTATTAATTGTATTTTTTAATCCAGAATTTTTGTGTAAACTAATAAAACTGAATTTTCTAGTGAAAGATTTATGAATATGACGTTTGACTCCTTTAATATTCTGGATTTTTAAAAATATTTTATTTTAGTTCTATCATGCATGCAAGAGTTTAAAACAAGTAGGAAAAAAATCACAAATAATATTTTATTTTGACTTTTTTTTCTTTAATTATCCTTTTTTTAATTCATAATTTAAGACAAAGTAAAAATAATTTTAAAAAGTATACATAATTGGGTTTTCTTATGACAGATCTTTTATTTTGGAAGTTCTTTCTTTAAATTGGCTTTCATGAAATCCACAATTTAACACCAAGAGAAACACAATAAAATGTTTGACTCCCTCAATATTGATTTTTAATTTTTTGTTTTTGTTGTGTCTGTAAGTGATTAAAACAAGTGAACAAAAAGGACAAAAACATATTTTATTTTGAAAGTTCTCTTTTAAAAATGTTTTTCTTTAAATCCAAAAATTAACACAAAACAAAAAAATGATAATAAAAAAACACAAGTGAGTTTTCTGATGACAGGCTTATGAATAGCATTTTTCAAAATCAGTTTGGTGACAGAAATAAGTCAATAGGTGGAAGTAATTAGTCCTTAAATCATGTAAAGAGCTGAAAATTAATGTAGCGGATTCTAAAATAATCACCTTGACTTTTGAGGTAACTTAAATATTGATTTATCATTAAAAAAACACACACACCAACAACAGCAAGTAAAAAAAAAAACAAACAAAACTTTTATTATAATTAGGAATACAGTAGACTGCTGTGCACAGCACATACGTACAAAAATAAAAGGAAAATTTTACTCAGCATTGTTTTTTTTTTTCAGAAACAAATAAATTAAGTGAGTTTCTTCTTCATGTACATCAGCAAACCAAACTAAGGCAGAAGGTGAGGTATATGAGAACACAGGAGAGGCGTTCCTAACATCTTATTTTCACGCCTATCAACCGTTTGGACACGAAAATAGGTCAGCATTTAAATAAATATTTCCTCACCTTGCACATTTTTCTATGAATAAACTTGTGGGGGTAAAACTAATGACTCAGCAGATGCGTTTTGTTTTTTTGGTCAAAGCTGAAAGTTCTCCTTCAGACTTCCCTCATTTTGATCATTTTATCAGAATGTTGAAGGCACAAATTAGCATTTTGTGCACAAAAATGCTGTTTTGTGGGCACAAAAAAGGGTTTAGTCCGCACAAATCAGTATTTTGTGGATTCAAAATGCTAATATGTGGACACAAATTAGTAATTTGTGAACATGAAATGCTAATTTGTGGCCATAAAATGCTAATCTGTGTGCAAAAATACTAATTTGTGTGCACAAAGTAATAATTTGCACGCATCAACTGCTAATTTGTGCCAAGAAAAAACTAAGTTGTGCGCACCTAATGCTAGTTTGCTAATTTGTGCTCACAATTTGCTAGTTTCTGGGCATAAACCAATATTTGTGCCACCAAAATACTAAATAGGGACCACAAAAGCTTTGTTATTCGTATTTTGTGGACTCAAAAAGCTAAGTTGTGGCTGCAAGAAGCTAATTTGTGGCCATAAAGTACTATTTTGTGCACAAAAAAAAAACATAATTTGTGCCAACTAAGTAATAATTTGCATGCATTAAGTGTTAATTTGTGCTACAAAAAGTAATTTGAGCAAACCTAATGCTAATTTTTGCCCCAGAAATGCTGGTTTGTTCTCACATAAAGCTACTTTGTGGCCATGACATATGAATTTGTGAAAACAAAATAAATTGCTAATTTTTGCCCACAAAATGCTAGTTTTTGGATGCAAAATCCTAATTTGTGGCCATAAAGTACTATTTTGTACGCAAAAAACAATCATTTGTGGCAAAAAAATATATAATTTTTACACATTAGTAGGTAATTTGTGTCCACAAAATAATATTTGTGCACACCTAATGCTAATTTTTGCCCATAAACTGCCAGTTTGTTCTCACAAAACAGCTAATTTGTGGCCAAAAAAATATTAATTTGTGACAACAAAATTTAATTTTTGCACACTTGATGCTAATGTTTGCTCACAAAATGCTAGTTTGTGGTTATAAAATGCTAACCTGTGCACAAAAAATATTAATAAGTGCCCCCAAAGTAATGACTTGCACACATGAAGGGCTAATCTTTGCTCACAAAATGCTAGTTTATGTCCACAAAATGCTAGTTTGCTCTCACAAAAAGCTAATTTGTGGTCATAAAATATTAACAAAACATAATTAGTGGGCATTTAATGCTAGTTTGTGTTCAAAAAATGCTAGTTTATTACCACAAAATGCTAGTTTGTGATGACAAAACGGTCATTTGTGGCTGCAAAATGCTAATTTGTGCCCATACAGTACTATTTTGTGTGTAAAAAAAATAATAGTGTGGCAACAAAGTAATAATTTCCATGTATTAAGTGCTAATTTGTACCACAATAAAATAATTTGTGCGCACCTCATGCAAATTTTTGCCCACAAAACACTAGTTTATGTCCACAAAATGCTATTTTATTCTCCCAAATTTCTAGTTTGTGAGCATTCAATGCTACTGCTATTTTTTGTTCAAAAATTCTAGTTTATGTCCACAAAATACTTTATTCTGCTCACAAAAAGATAATTTGTGCCCATGAAATATTAATATTCATTTGTGACAACAAAATATAATTTGTTCACACTTAATGCTATTTTTTGCCCAAAATATGCTAGTTTATGTCCACAAAATGATAGTTTGTGCTGACAAAATGCTATTTTAAGCGCACCTGATGCTAATCTAATTTTTGTTCACAAAATGCTCTTTTGTTCTCACAAAAATCTAAATTGTGGCCATGAAATATACATTTTTGACAACAAAATATAACTTGTGTGCACTTAATGCTTATTTTTGCTCTCAAAATTCTCGTTTATGTCCACAAAATGCTAGTTTGTGCTCACAAAAAGCGAATTTGTGGTCATTAAATGCTAATTTGTGCCAGCAAAATAGTAATTTTTTGACTCTTGTTGACTTGACCATCAAAAAGTTTGAGAGATGCTGAAGATGTTGTTTTTTTTTTTTTGTATTTATGTCAGCTGAGCTCGCCAAAGATGCAGAAAACCTTCAACATGCAGCTTTAATTTTCTTTTTCTCCACCTTTTAGATTTATTTTTTGTGTGATTTTAGGTCAGCCTGTGACAGCATCATTTCTGCATCCGTGTGAGACTCCTGGAAGCCGGTAGGA
Source organism: Oryzias melastigma (assembly GCF_002922805.2). Classification (NCBI taxonomy): domain Eukaryota; kingdom Metazoa; phylum Chordata; class Actinopteri; order Beloniformes; family Adrianichthyidae; genus Oryzias; species Oryzias melastigma. The sequence goes on along the minus strand of NC_050534.1, from coordinate 16,105,170 downwards.
CCTTTTTAAAGAAAAAAGACTATTTGTATTATTTCTGAAATGAGAGGTAGAAAACAGACGTGACGGGGGTCGGAGTTCAGGTATGTAAAAAGATGCGTGTCACCCTGGCAGACCCACATTCCTGCAGAGGGTTTGAAAAAACAACAAAGGCGGCGTGCCGGCTCTGCCGCATACGTCTTCCCTGGACTCGAATAGCTCCCCCCGCACAGGAACTGATGATATACGGAGCCGCGCGTCTTTTTTAAAGTTAGCAGCTGCAGAAACTATGAGTTGATGCACTCTAGAGGACTCCAGGGAATTCAAAGAATGAGGCAAGGAAAACATAATCAAATGCTTAAAGGTATTTGTGTTGAATGCTGTCCGACTGAACGTCCTTGGAGGTAAACCACCGACTCATCTGCAGGCCCTCAGACATGCAGCCTCCCGAAGACAAACCTATGTGCATTTATGTACAAAATCTTTTCAATGTGCTCGTTTTGATCATGGTAGCAGACGGCGGGGTCTTCAAAAACATTCCTGTTGTGTCATTGTGCAGGATCGACTATCCGCTCAGCTGTGCAGAAGCAAACACGTCTCCATGCTAGATAACTATTACACCCTGTTTGTTCGCTGGATATGTCACCGCCTTCTATGGCCGACCGCTCACAGATCTTTTAATTCCTTAATCGATCCGATTACAGCAAAGAAAATAAACCAGAGATAGACCCTCCCTCCCTCCCTCCCTTCCTCCTTTGAGGCCCCCCTCTGGAGTGTCAGCCCTATTTCTGACTCCGCCGGGTGTCTCTTACATGCAAGCTTTAAGGGGTTCACCAGTGAGAACATCAAGGCACCTTTAAAATCGTGCAGCGAAAAGGTAGTGCATTTAAGTTTCCCCCCACTGCAGCACAAAAGCATAAAAAATAAATAAATAAAAGCAGATATTTGAGCAGAACTCCATGCATCCCTTCATCTAGTGAGGTAATAAAAAGTATTTGTTTCACCCTTAAAAGTTCCGAATATAGCTCATCATCCGTTTCGGCGCGTACTTTAGTTACAAGTTAAAGTGAGGCGGGCAGAGGCTTCCACTCTCCCCGTCCAGAAAAACAATAAGCAGCACAGTGTGGCATACATAAACAAAGACACCTACCCAAATATACATATACATATATATATAGAGCTATACCAGAATAAATATTTCCTTTTGCAGTCCATATGTGTGTATATTATTACTACAAATTCCTAAAGTAGCTGGAAGAGCATCCATGTGTGCAAATCGATGGATTATCGTGGGTCGGTCTCATAACCGCGGGAGGAAATGAGTGACAGTCATGGCGGTGGTCACCTTGTTGCCTCTCTTTGCGCGGCCATGCTTGCTGAGGGCGATGTAGAAGCCCTTGTAAACAAAAGACTCGTAGGCGTTGTAGTTGTTGGGCAGCAAGGTCTCCTTGAACTTGCACTCGTCCCTGAAGACTTTCTAGAGAGGTCAGAGGGGGAAAAGATTAGGTGTAAAAGATCGTTCCCAGTGACGTTTTTAGACAAAATCAAAAAGGATTTTGGCGTTTTTTAAGACATATTTTCTGTAGGGATGAGTTGATCAAATCAATTAATCGATCTAAGCTTAAAAGATTAATAATCGATCCATAAAAGTAGAGATCGATCTAACTCGTAATGCTAAAGTATGCTAGCTTGATGCTAACGTATAATGACATTTCCCATAGGATGGCTAATGCTAACACTTGATTGACTTAAACAGACTTTGCTGACTAACCAAAACTACCTAAAAAAATAAATAAATAAAGTCTGAAAACTAAGACTACCAAAGTTCAACCTCAAACTAAAATAACAAAACCCAGCAGTGTAAGACTGCTGAGGACAAAGAAGGGAAAAAGAACAAAAAAAAAAGAAAATAACAATTTTTTAAAGTAAGGATTACTTAATTAGCATTTATTTAATGTAGATCAGTTAAATTGATGGCTGAGGTGGACATAGATGATAAACTATGTAAGTTTTTACATCCCTGTTGACATGAAGACATCTTGTTTGCTCAACGCTACCTCCAGAATGAACAGATTTTATATACAAAACACTTTGATAAAAAGTTTGACCTTTTATGAGTTAAAAGCACATATTACCTTGCGCTGCATAACAATGGTTATAAAAAGTGAGAGATGGTAGGTTCTTTTTATATTTTTGCTTTTGTTTTTTTGCCAAAAAACTATTCACAATTCATATTTATTATTAAAAACAGCTTAATAAATAAATACAAATAAATACAAATTTCTTAAAGGCTAAAGTAACATTATGGAGCTCCTTCTAGGTTTTGATTAGAAAACAACCCCAAATGGCTCTTTTACTGTTAAAGGTTGCCGACCCCTGTTCTGGAATAAGGTATAATGCTATAGCGCCATCGCCCCCTGGTGGCCAAACTGAAACGCTCTCCAGGAGAGGCAGAACAATTGTTGGAGCTTCTCCGATTAAGAAACCATGTAAGCCACTATTAACAATCTCATTATAATTTCACTAATTCATTTTACAGTATGTCAGCTGTATTATTAATGTATTTTTAAAAAGATGTGTCTAAATTTGTAAACTGTGTAAACTCAAAATTGAATTGATTCTAATAGGTCGAAATACTCGAAGAAAATTGGAATGGAATGAATCGGGACTGTTGACATAACCTGCTAAGTTGCTTTATTTGCGTGCTCACGCTCTAACTGATAGCCTCAAGCTAACATTAGCAACGCAAAAAATAACAATGTACGACTTTGGATCAATCCATTCGTACAGTTTTGAGCCAAAATCGCAATTTGCGTGTTGAAGGCTCATAATGTCCCGCACATCTAAGCACGAGCGGAATATGTGTGTGCGGGGGAGGGGAGACTACCATTTCAGTAGCTGTGTCATTAGTCTGAGCTTTTTCAAGCATCCGCTTTTCTGATCCAAGGTGATTTGAATAAAGAAATATTATCATAAATTATTTAATATAGGTCGTCTGTTATGAAAAAAATGCTACACGAACATGCTAAAAACACAAAAACGATTGTTTTCGTTGGAGTGGATCTTCAGTGGTATTTTCTAGATGTGCCGCTTTTCAAACGTCATTTTTAATCCATTTCTGGTTGATCACAATTTGAATTAAAAAAAAACTCTCAAAAAACAGTTTTAGTCCTAATTTTCTTCATCTATTATCAGAAAAACGCTACAAGAACATGTTAAAAACACCGGACAACAAGAGGATTAATTGTGAAGTAATACTAACTTCCTGTTTTAAAGGTCAAATTCCAAATGAGAGAAATAAAATTATTTTCCTCAAAGACCCAGGCTGATAAAAAATGTTTTTGAAAGACATATATAAAGAAAATTATTCTAGAAATTGCATTTCTAAATATTTCTTTATTCAAACGGTGAATTGGGAGCAGATCACATTTGTGAGCGGGGCACAAACTCCTTGCTCCGCCCCATTCTGATACATCCACTTGCAGACAAATAGATCCATCTTCATTTTTCTAGTCTGAGCTGGAATCTAGCTCAAAACTATACAATATTGCTGACCATATCTGTTGCACCGCTAAAGGGCTTGTAAACAGAGAGCTCTCAGCAACTCGGAGGGGGATTTCTAATGATCTCCTGTCGCTCTGCAGAAACTATGTCCTATAAATAATACTGTATGTTTAAAATGTTGGCTAAAACGGCAAAATCATAATTAAAAAAACACTGGAAACACAAAATATTTTATAAAAACATATAAAGTATTTTATTCGTATTATGAGCTAAAAAAACTTCCATACATCAGTCCTTGAGAGATTATAAAACATAAAAAGGACAGTATTTCTAAATGTGTTTCCATTTCCTTTAGTATTAATATAATAAATCCATACATTTTCATCCCAACTTTTGACCAAAATCAATCTTGACTGAGTCATTTTCTCCGGTACATCTCAAGAAATGTCAGTTCTGTTGTGTCTGAGCCACGACTAAGGAGAAGTGATGATTCATGCTTTCCTTTCTACACCACTCTTTCATTATTTCAACCCAATCGATCCTCGTGTTGCTGTTTAGAAACGTGTCTCCACCAGAGAAAATAAATCAATAATTGTTTGAAAATGTGGTTATCCAGGACGTCATCTGACCTCACTTGTTGACTAAACAACATTTCCCTATGGAGGCTTTTTCCTTTAAACTACCAAAATCCATCACTAGTTAAAGACCCACTCCAACGAAAATTGTGTTTTTAACATGTTATTACAGTATTTTTCTCATGAAAATAATGTAAGATTAAAACTGTGTTTCTGAGTATCTGTTTTTTCAAATCGTGTTGAATCTGGAGCAGATGAAAACCAGCAGCTTGAAAAAGTTTGGGTTTGTGACGCAGTGACTGCTACGGGCCTTCTCCGCTAAAATCCCGAAGCATCCATTTGTAGAAAAAAATCTTTATTTTCCTCATCTGAGCTGCCATCTGGCTCCAAACTGGATCTACGATTTCTTTTTTTTTTTGCTACGCTAATGTTAGCATTGGATTCTGAGGTGCTAACAGCTAATGGGGCAAGTGTAAACAAAGGGCTAAGGGGTAATTAGCCGAGGCTAACTTCTAGTCGCGCCCACAAATTGGAAGCAAATTTCTAATGAACTCCTGCTGCTCTGCAGAAAATATGTCTTAAACAGCCTATATCTTGCTATTCGTATATCCATCTATGATCATATATTATCTTTGGCACAATAAAAAAATATTTTTTTAATGAAAATTTTGAGAAAGCTACTTTTCCTTTCAGGAAGTAGGAATCTCTGAGGCTCCGCCTATTACTCCTTGTGGGTGTCGCCCACAAAAACAAACATCCGAACTTTTTCAAGAATGGATGTGCATGTTGTGCATATAAGATAAAAAGCACAGAGAAATGCGTTATAGTGGGGAAAGTGCTGGCAGCACAGACTCCACCTCCTAGAAGGGGCTGTTCCCCACTTTGTGATGTCACAATGTGAGGATCCATTCGTTTAGATTGGGAGGGGCTCAGAGATCCATAAATGGACCCAAAATACTGCTTTGGATGTTTTTCACGAGGAATTAACGCCCCAATACACTTAAAACCTCAAAGTCATGGCCCGGGGGCCGGATCCGGCCCTCTGGGTAAATATATCCAGCCCTCCAGATAATTTTATGTTGTTGTTATGTTATCTTGCGCTTATTTCTAACTTGTATAATTTTGACAAGGGATATTTTTACGGACACTAAAATATTGAAAGTTATCTAAGATTTAAGTTGATTTATTCTGGAATAATATTCCTGCCTGATTTTTTGATAGTTATGTTAAAAAAAATCAATTTTAAAATTTCGTTTTTGTGCATTCAATAAATTTTTATGCTGTTCGGTCCGCAACCTAAGGAGTGTTTTAGATTTTGGCACCCTGACAACCGCTGACCCCCTGTGCTAGCTTGGGGTATTTTTGCATATATTGAGGATTTTTAAGCTAATTAGAAGTTAAGCTAGTATTTTAGCAACATGCTAGCTTTTTAAACTATTTTGGCATATACTGAGGTTTCAAAGGCTAATTCTAAGTTAAGCTAGTATCTTGGCAATGTGCTAGCTTTTTGGGGTATTTTGGCATATACTGTATATTTTAAAGCTAATTAGGAGTTAAGCTAGTATTTTAGCAACATGCTAGCTTTTTTGAGTTTTTTAGCATACATTATATATTTTTAAGCTAATTCTAAGTTAAGCTAGTAGTTTAGCAATGTGCTAGCTTTTTAGAGCATTTTGGCATATATTGTATATGTTTAAGCTAATTAGAAGTTAAGCTAGTATTTTAGCAACGTGCTAGCTTTTTGAATATTTTGGCATATATTATATATTTTTAAGCTAATTAGGACTGCTAGTATTTTAACAATGTGGTATCTTTTTTTTGGTTCATTTGGCACCAATAAGGATTTATGGGGCTTTTCTGGAGTAAAGGTAATATTTTAGCAAAATAGTCACTTTTTTGGCTAATTTGACATCTACTGAAGTTCTGGGCTAATTCTGAGTTCAAAATTTCTACGCATTTTAAATATTTTGTAATTTTTTAAAGAAAAAATCTTCAAATTCTTTGTGCACGTTCTGCAATTTTTGCAACTTTAAGTCCTATTGCAACTTTAGGGAATAGCTTTAGCATTTTCAGCAAATACTTTCAGCAAATACAGTAAATTTCTTCAGCATTTTCAGCAAAAAGCTTCAGCACATTAGGCGACCACATTCAGCAAAAAGCATTCTAGTTATTAAGTACAATTCCAATCAAATACGGTTCATTTTGACGTTTTTAAAGAACAAATGGTATGAAAATAGATTTCACAAAGAGTCTGCCTTTTATTTGGCATCAAACACTGTAAGTCAGAGCTGACCTACTTTATGCTGTCCTGTCATTGGTTTATAATTATGAATGTAGCACCAAAAAAAGCCAATGAAAATGAGCTAAATGAATGACTATTTATAACAAATATAGTGCCAATGTGGGTATATTGCTGGGATTATGACACAGCAGAAGAGTGCTGCTGCTGCCACACATTTCATCACTGTGTATTAATAACACAACGGCGCTCATAAAGTGGTGGATGCAGCAGCTCTGGACGTGTGACACACAGGAGAGGCGCGCGCCCGACGCACGTACCGTTCCGTATAACCTTCCCCTGCTGTTCATTGCGACAAACAGCTGACTCCTCAGTCCGAACAGGCTGATCACCCCCCGGTCCACCGTGGAGACTTCTATCCGACCTGGAGGAGACACAGTTGTTAGGGGGGGAGGCAAGGACACATGGCCTCTGCAGCAGGAGTGGGTGTAACCGTGCAAGGTGCATTGCGACTTGGATGATGCTCAATTAGAAAGGTTTGCATGTGATGGATGTTAAGTGTGCGCAGAAGAGTGCGCGCGCTGCTGCTGCTGCAGGGGGGTAAAAATAAGCCCGCGTCAGGCATTCATGTCGTGTTTTTGGCTTGGATGTGAGTGCAGCTTTTAGGCTTTAGGAAACTTTCAAACGTCCAACTTTCATGCATGCATGCACGCATGCATTCGGGCATGCGCACTCCCTCCCTCCCTCACTCTCTCTTTTGGATGCAAACTCACTGTAGGGGTTTTCACTGTGCACGCCGCTTATCCTGCCATCCGGGAGCACCTGCAAGTGAAACCCAATGCCCACGTTGCAGTACAACCGCCGCACTCTTTTGATGCCCTGCAAATAGTCGCTCTCCCAGCTTAACTCCGATCGGCCCCCGTTTATGCCCAGGTAGGAGCGGGACAGCAGGGTCTCCCACTTCTTCTCCAACAAAGTCGAGTTAGTAGTCCTGCTCGGAACCGGGAAAGGTGCAACGATTCCCCACAGAGAAGTCCACAGAACAACCAGTGCTGCCAGCGTCCGGTGCGTCCTGGCCCCGCCGCGCATGCTGCTGTGGCACCTCGGCGCGATTCACTTCAACTTCGGGGCACGTGCTCAAAGTTACCTGCCCTGAAAACGCAACTCTTCTTATTTCCCGTCCTTCGGCATGGTGGCGGCTAAAGCTGGAGTGGGGGTGAGTGCGGATCAGGGCTCCATAGCCAGCGGAGGAGCAGAGCGCGTCGGAGCTTGGATTGGAGCTGGTGGCGATGACCATCTTTCGCCGCTCCGCGCCTCTGCGCAGGCAAGGCTGGCAGTGACAGGGGGGGCGGGCGGGGAGGGACACTGCAAAACCAGCTCACCTTGCCCTCGACTTTCACATCCTAAAATGACATCACCGTGACTTCACCGCTCCACGCACCCCCCACCCCCCTCCACACCAAAAGAGCGGCGATGGGAGGAGGAGAGAGTTCCTCCAGGAGCGCAGCGGCAGCAGCAGCAGCACCAGTTCTGACAGGAGTCACGGGGGGGCTGCACCTTCACACCAACGTCAGAGCGCACGAGAGAACGAGAGGGGGAGCTTCCGGTGGTGCCTTTCAAAATTAAACAAGATGAATCCCTGCTGCAGATGAACTCACTCCGATCATCGTTTGATCGAATATAAAAGTTACAAGAAAAGTTGCATTACATGCGATAATGCTAAATTCTTTTTGCTGAATGTGGTCACTGAATATGCTGAAGCTGTTTTCTGAAGAAATTTACAGTATATACTGAGGGGATTTGCTGAAAATGCTGAAGGTATTTCCATAATGCTAAAGTTGCTAAAGGACTTAAAGTTGCAGAAATGACAGAAAGTGAACAAAGAAGTGAAGAATTTCTTGAAAAATAAAAGAATAGCAAAAAATTCATAAAAGGTATGAACATAGCTCAAATCCTCAGTAGATGTCAAATTAGCTAAAAAGAAAGTCAAAACATCGCTAAAACGCTAGCTTAACTTAGAATTATCCGTAGAAACCACAGTATAGGCTGAAATAGCAAAAAAAACAGCTAGCACATTGCTAAAATGCTAGCTTAGCTCAAAATTAGCTATTAAAACCTCATAATAAGCCAAATTAGCCAACAAAACTAGCTCATTGCTAAAATACTAGCTTAGCTCAAAATTAGCGATTAAAACCTCAAAATATGCCAAATTAGTCAACAAAACTAGCTCGTTGCTAAAATGCTAGCTTAACACAAAATTAGCCCCAAAATTGTTAGTATGCCAAATTAGCTAAAAAAATCCCATCACTAGAATACCAGCTTAACTTAGAATTAGCCCAGTAACGTCATTAGATGCTAATTTAGCCCAAAAAAAAGCTAGCATGTTGGTAAAATGCTAGCTTAACACAAAATTAGCACAGAATACTTAGTATATGCCAAATTAGCCAAAAAAATAGCATGTTAGAAAAATACTACCTTAACTAAGAATTAGCCCCAAACTCATAATTAGATGGTAAATTATCCAAAAATCCTAGCACGCTGGTCAAATGCTAGTTTGATTAACAAATAGCCCAACAAACCTCAGTAGATGCCAAATTAGCCAAAAAAGCTAGCACATTGCTAAAATGCTAACTTAACACTGAATCAGCAAAAAGAAAAAAAAACTTAATATAGACGCCAAATTTTGATGTAAGGGGAGAATAGACATAAAAGGAGGAGTGACAGACCAATGTTTTGTTAAAAAAAAATAAAAAATAAAACATAAAAATGCAAATAAATGTAAAAAAAAAAAGTTATTGAAAAAAAATATTGAAATATTGAAAACACATTTAATTTAGCTTAACTTGATGAAGTAAATATTTTTGCACAGTTCCTAAAAGTTTTCCACTTGAATTCTGAATTCTATCTTTTGAATTGACTTTAAATGAGAATATAGTTCAGTCCTCTGCTTTTAAACAGCCTGCATTGGCATTTTCCAAAAGCTCAAGACTTTTGTCGTCCCTTCTGACTCATCCCGCCCTTTTATTTTGAAAATCCTCTAACCTATGTTTCCCCTCTTCCTCTTAAATACCTTGGCGGGCTTGACTCAGGGACTTTCTCACATTGGAGACCTGTGAGAAAGGAGGGGTGCGCATGAGCGTGTACGCGTTTGACTTTCATTGGCGTTGAGCAATCATGGGATGGATGGATGGATACTGTGTCCAGAGCCCAAATCGGGACAGTGGTCATATGTCCTGGCAGGCTGCAGCCTTATTTAGATAGAAGGTGTAAAAACAGTCCCAGAAGAGCAAATGGCAATCCTGTCTGACACTTCCTTAGCTGTTTGTCCAGAAAGTTTACACAAGCAAATAGTTGGGCTTTTTACTGTAACTAATACACCCACAACATAAAAGTATAACCTTTGCACTACAGTGTGGGAACTTGTTCATGATTATATGTAAAAGTAAAGAGATATTTTCCACTTTATGGAATAAATCTTCCTAAGAAACATCATATTTTGGAGAAGTATTTCAAGAAACCTTAATTTTGTGTATTCTTTTAAAAGCTAAATGCAATAAAAGCCCTCCCCACCTCTTCACATCCATGTTTGCATCCCGTTTTGTAGGGACATGTTGGTAAAGGAACGCTCCGGGGAATTCCAAGCCAGCTCTGAATCCCCCCCGAGGAGCTTCATGCTGCCAGGGAACCTCAGACCCATCTTGGCAACCGGGAAGGACCATTGTCTAAAGAGAAACAGCATCAGTATTATCAGCATTACTAGCCCCTAGTGATGATGCTTAAAGCATTATAATTAAGGACATCTATAAATCAGAGATGTGAGGAGAAGATCGGAGGGTTTGAGGAAAAAGAAAAGTCTTCCTGTATGTCCACGCTGAATAGCAAATTAATGAGACGGGGTCTTGATCTGCTGCATAAGCACACGGCTCTGCAAACCAAGGCAACAGATCACCTGAATAGACAAAACTACTGGGTTATTGACAGAGTGCAACATGAATCAATGGAGAATGGGCACTGTTAATGAGACTGTGCTCAGCTTCTTACATTAACTCAGCTCATTCCAGCTTGGTGTGATGCTGAGGCTGCTCTTCGGCGATGAAAACTTTCAAAAATGAAAGTTTTAAAAGAAAGGGCAACACCATAAATCGCACGATTGTTCATATAATCATAGTGCAATTTATCTTGGTGCCCCATTGATAAGGGTCACCATGTTATCTTCTCCACCAATCCCAAACGGCTTCTGCTGCCTTTGACTCTCCTTTTCTGTCTCTGCAATTTAAGTGTCTGATTGGCGGCTTCTTTAATTCATTTGTGGTCCGAAGGTGCTCCAAGAACTGGCACGCCATGTTTGATGGATCTGGTTACGGCTCGTCGACTCAGGAACAGGAAGTACTCGACTACATCAAAAGTAGTTCCAAAGATTTAATGTGAACCAGGAATTAGCAATTAGACTCAGGTACACACAAAATGTTACGTTCACAGCAAGTATGTCACACTGGACTGTCGCTACCTGATACTAGCACATGTCCGCCGCCTGCATTTGGAAGAGTCTTGAGAAGCCCGCGAACGCTTCAACAAGCGTTTCTGAGGGCATAGTTTAAGACGCATCGATGAAGACAACAGTAACAACACTTCCTTAAGTAGTGAAGCTATAATTAATGACTACAGGCGGCTGTGACTGTCTCAAGGAAAACTCAGTGGTGGCATGACATCCATGAGAAGTCACAGCAACTTATACGAGAGTCTTGGTGCAAATACCAAATCTGAGTCCCTGATTGGTCAAAGTTTGATCAGGTTTAACTTTCAATAAGCGTTTAATGTGAGCATGTTTTTAAGAAGAGATCAAAAAAGGTCGTAAAAACCTGTGTAGGGACGTACGAATGAGAGAGTTGAATGTGGAAGCCCAAAATGCTTGTTTATACTGATGTTTTATTGGAAGTGGTCACTTAAAGAGCATTGGTTCCATTAAGACGCACCGATGAAGGCAACAGAAACAACACTTCCTTAAATAGTGAAATCATTAGTCATAATTAATGACTACAGGCAGCTGTGACTGTCTCAAGGGAAACTCAGGGGGCACAACAGAAGTCAGAGCCAAGAGTCTTGGTGCTAAATGTTGAAGCCATGCGAATCTTGCTCCACTCTTCTTCTATCACAGCTCCATTCCGATGTATGAAATGCTCTTTGTCATGTATTTTTGGTTCGGCACAAACCCCTAATAGGACTTTTTCCTCCATGATCAGTTTTCAAATGTTTGGCACTTCCTAAAATTGAAAGGATCGCCATTCAAAAATCACTCCCAATTCAAAGTCTCTGATTGGGCAATCAGATTGAACTTTTAACATGCGTTTAATGTTAGTGTGTTTTGCATGTAGAGTAACCTCTATAGTAAAGCTAAGTGCATTATTTTAAAAGATTTTTCATCATTCTTTTACATTCAGTAATTTCTCTGACTCCATATAGTGACCACTGTTAACATGCAGGCTTGTGGTGCATTTGTGAGTCTGCAGCAGTTTCCCTCTGATTCCCGCTGAATGTCTCTGGATGTCTTCCAAATGGTTCGATGACGGGTCTTTTTTTTCTCTTTTGTTTAAAGCGTAAACCTGACTGACTCCAGCAGAAAAAATGCTGTGTCATTGGCTCAGATTTGGAACTGACTGCAAAGTCACTCCTCTCCTTTTCCCCCCTTCACTCTTTATCTGCCAAATGTATTAATAGACCCATCTTTCTCTACAAAGCTCACTGGAGAACCTTAATAAAGATCTTTTTACTTGGAGAACTCCCCTGTGGTGCTCTGCTCTTTTTCTTTGCAGCTTCAAATGAGCAACACGGCACTTAGTATCTCTAAGGAAACAACACGGTTTGATAAATAGTCAAACTGTCTGTAATGCTGCATCACCCAGTCACAGTTTCACCAAACTGCCAGGGAAAACCCAATGCAAGGTTTGAATTATGCATAAGCTGACTCAGCAAAAATCGGATTTTGGGAGGTAGGGGCGCTTTACAGATTCCTCGGTCCACCAAACTGTGACAAATCTACCAATAGTTGAAATTTTTAGTAGATTTTTACTGGAAATTATTATTTTCAATTTTTTAAATATGAATATGCACAAAAAAATATTTAAAAAAGCAATGAAATCAACCAATTTGGATGCATTTTTTATTTTTATCACTAAGAATAATAATCTAATAAGATTCTTCCTTCCTTGATTTTTGACTAAACACCACAAAATGTAAGGATAATGACCTAAAAGTAGGCGTAACCCAACATTTCCATGTGAACACTTGTGCAGCTTTGAGGAAATATTTGGGACTGATTGTTTTTCCTCATGATTGCCAGCGATTCTGATGTCATGCGGCAGAAATCCCCCCTCCATCTGCAGGTCTCCTCAGCTGTTGTTGAATAATATGTTTTAAACCCCAAGCTAATGAAACAGTCATTCAGAGAGCTGCGGGTCCCCCCCCCTGGATCCTGTTACTTACACTTGGGTAATGCAGGCAAAAGCACTTTGTACCGCCAAGCCCAACTGCTCTGAACCCTGAATGATATTTGTGGACTTTATTACAGCATCTGTTCAAACTAAATGGATCCTTTAAGTTTAGAAGAGGCAGCTGACACCACCATGATAAACTGCAGGTTCCTTCTCTTGTCCTTGAGATGGTTTTCTTGGTGTTTTGTGTGTCTTGACTCTAATATATTCACTGAAACGGAGTCTACAGGACAAAAATCAATGAGTTGCGTGAGTGGTCAGCTCTGTAATTGTGTTCTTTTGTTGACTCTAGTGTTGTTGTTAAATGGACTTCCTTGTGGTGCTCAACTTCATGAATACCAGGCGAAAATAGCTGATTAATTGACTTGTCAAGAGATGTAATATATTTACATTCTCAAAGATATTAAGGAGTCTCAGGGAGCTTATCGTTTACTTTTATTTATGGATCCTCCCATTTTGAACAGGACAAATATCCTGTAGTAAGACAAATACACGTTTGTGTCGTCCAGGTGATTGAATTATTCTGAGGAAACACCACAAAGACGTTTAGACAGTATTTACTAAATTAATTCAAATTGAGAAAAAAAAACATAAACATATAAAACAGATTTTATATGAAAACCTGCTGATAATTAAAAAAAAAATGGGTAACACTGTAAATGAGGTGCTGCAAAACATTCAAAGATAGTTTAACACATTTGTTAAGCAGTTTATTAATATGGCCTTTGTGGACAATGGTCTCACCTTAGATGATAATGAATCTTACTATGTATTTAAATAAACCTTATTTGGCTTCTTATTAATACCCTATAAACAAATTACAATTTTTTTAATGATGTATTAATAAAGGTTGTTATGGAATCTTATTATAAAGTGTTCTCCTGGAGTCCCACAAGGCTCAATCGTGGGACCAATGATTTTTATGCCAACGAAATAGTTAAATATTTTTTGAAAAGTACTATATTTGAATCAAGGAGCTCTGGAGACCTCAAGGAGAGTGAAAAGTTAAACGATAAGAAGAGACTTTACACCCAACTAAGTGTTAAGTAGTGTTGGAATGGAAGCCTCAATTTGGAACCAAAGCTAAAGAATTAAAGCTAAAACTAATTCTTGTTAGATTGAGATTATATAAAAACATATAAAAGCTTCTTTAATTTATTCTCTGGAGAACTGTTATACATAAATTTATAAATGTGTGTGTGTGTTTTTTTTTTAATTTATAGTAAAAAGTACACATCAGAAAATACTATTTTTATTTATTTACATTGTTGTTTCAGCAGCAAATGGCTCCAAAAAGTCTTAAAACTGCTTTGATGGTTCTGCTTCCTGGAAGAAAAAAAATCAATTATGAATGTTTCAAAGGTTGATGGAAAAACGACAACATCTTACAGAGTGCTTCATACAGGATTCAACATGCTGAACGGCAGAAATATTTATGGAAAAACCCAAACAACAACAAAAATTTAGCTGGAAACTGAGAGTCTTTTGTATTAAAAAAAAACAAAAGGATTTGCTCCTGATGAACGGACACTTTTGTAGCTGGGAGGATATTGAAGTTTTGACAAAAACAGGCCGATTAGACATAAATCAAAAATTCTTAACCCCTGGTTCACACCAGATGCAGAAGCGCCGTAAAACAGCATGGAACGGAGGCGCCCCTGTTAACCAATGGTGTAGCTCACACCTGAAACGGTCCTCCACGGCGCTTGTTTTGGCATCAGGTCTAAGTTAAGCCAAGACACACAAGAAAATCCAGTCAATTTTCAAATTACAACCAATTTTTCCCAATAAAATACCGCAATGCACAAATACGATCATATTTTTGCATCTAAACAGACTCTAGAGATGAAAACACCAACTCACATACAACGCAAAGCACACATACAAAAAAACAAAACAAACGGACACATACAGACACTGAGACACATACTGTACATACACAGATCAGTGTTCCCCTGCATCCGGTACACTTGTATGAAACTTTTGCTTTCAAAGGGGCTGTGAGAATTTCCCAGGAGGGGAGCGTAGTTGAAAGGTGCGTTCACACCAAACACGGTTCACGCGATAAATTTGAGTGGCCCGTCTCTCTTTTGCAGCGAATTCACGCCTGGTGCATGTCAAAAATGTATTCCTGATCTTGACGCCGCAGTCGCGTGTGGGAGGAGCTACCAGCCAGTGTTTTAAGCCTGACATGGAGCGCTGTCTGTGTATATGTCACTTACAATGCATGGAAGCTGAGAGGGTGACGTTGAGAAATCAGGTTTATGAATTGTGAATAGTTCTATAAAAATATAGGTTCTATGTCTGGTTTATGAGATTATTTAAATCAAATATTTTCCCGTCATTGGTGCCTTCTGTCTCACTCCGGTGACTGTGTCTGAATGACAGTCGTTTCCAGTGTGTTTCTGTGACTCTGTGATTGAGTTTGAAGGCTGTCCCGCATTAACCCGAGAGGAGAAAAAAAAGAAAAAAGGAGGGAAAATGATAAAAATAAGAAAATTTTCACAAAGTTCAGGAAGCCCGAGCAGGCAGCCCTGCATCCCGCAGCGGGTGTCTGTCTGCCGGCGGGCGAGCTCCACTGTACTAAAGGAGGCTGGGTGCGGTATGCTAGTGATCTGCCCGGGGTGTTCCCGTCTTCACCCGCCCTGACACTCTGCGGCCCCAGCAAGTTGGGAAATTAGTGGGAAGTTCAGGAAAAAGCACACACATTCATTATTATTCTACCCACTGCTGAGTCACTGAAAACGTCACATGCACAATGTGGAGTTCCTGATTGGTAGAGGCTTTGCTGAGACTTGTTAACTTCAGATATTTAAATTTTGTCTCCGCAACCCATTTCGCCACTGAAATCACACTGCTGCCAGACCTTCGTGCCGCGCTCATCGCTCAAATCGCGCTCCGGAACTTCAGATCCCCTCGATTCACATCTGTACCATTGGCTTAACATCGAAAGTAGCCACCTTCGCCGCGTGAATCGCATTCAGTGTGTCGGAAGAGCACCACAGCCCGTCCGCTACACACACACACACACACACAGGCGCACACACTCACAGCGAACCTGCATGGAGAAATGGCATCAGTCGACTCAGAAGCAGCTCGGAAATATCCTGATAAACCGGAAAAAAATCTAGATTGAGTTGGCCTCTTAAGTGATGAAGGAGGAAGCAAGCGCTTTTTTAAGGCACACAGAGACAATCCTCATGAAAAGTTTGCAGTTTATCGTTCTGGATTAAAAAAACTTTGTGTTGATCAATACTGCAATTCTCTTTAATAAATGTTTACAAAGCATGATCAGAAGTGTTTTTGAGGAGTATGGATTAGCTAACGGACAGTCTTCTACCAAGACTTGTTATTTTAAAGAAAAAATTCTAGTTAATAAGACTATCCAAAACGTTATCGAAAAGATTATTTTTATGCAAGAGAAAAAATAAGAGTTTTTCTTTACTTTTTTAAGATTTAGCTTTTTCAGTCTATTAAGAGGAGTGTAGATGTTTTTTTATTTTTTTAAAAGCTTTTTTAAGTTTTAACAATAAATATTCACAATCATGGTGATTTTGTCGTACAAATCCTTTAATACATTTACAACTATTTCACTTTTTTTTTGTAGCTTTCAGGAACAGAAAACTGCAAGATGTTGATATTGATCTCCCGTTAAGCTTTGTAATCATGGCATCATCCCAAGAGAGCTGAAAGCTGGGATCGGACAGTTTTGCAACCTTTACATTGGATGCATGTTAGTGTGAAGAGTGCGAGCACAGCAGGATTCAGGACTGAGGCAGCAAGAGGCACAGAGGATTTAGATTAGAGGTCTATAAAGACACTGTTATTTGACGTTAGAAGCTTATTGAACTGACCTTTTTAAGGCCATTTTCAACCTTTTTTAGAGTTGTGATCATTGGCTTTCTAATATTGGACCCTTTTCTTCATTTCCTCTTTCCAGGAAAAAGCTGGCAGGCCCAAAGGCAGCGAGAAAAGTTGTGTTTATGTGGTTGACATGCTGAAAAGTCAGATGTTCTGGTTTACGGCTGCAGGAAGAGATAGTGATTAGAGGAAGTGTCAGCTGCTGAGTTGGCTGATGAGTCCCCTGGCTCCTCTTCCCTCTGTCAGGAACCCAACACCGAACCAAAGCCACCAGCACCGGGCAGAAGAATGCGAGGAATTCCTCCAGCACATTTGCTCACTGCTTTGCACGTTCTCACCCCCATGGGATGAAAACCACGCCGCCGGTCATGAGGATACGTCCACCTTGCTAAACTATCGGCGAGCGCAACGCTGGGCGGCAGGCGGCAACGAAACAAGGATCAAGGCAATTTGGCTGACGGATAGAGGAGACCAGCAGGAATTGCAGTCTGCTGAGTGAGTGAGTCATCTTGAACGGAGCTTCTGTCATTCTGCCAGCACAACAAAGATCAGATCTTTTATTTTTGTCATGGCCCCCGCTGGAGGAAATCTGAGCCCAGAAGGAGGTCTGGGCAGGCCTGGAAAGCAATTAATACACAAACAACTATATAATGTGCTTAAACATACAAATATATGTACACAAATACACCCACAAGTACCAAATTATCAAGTGGAAAAAATATATATACTTTTTTAAAAATTGGAAGGTCGGTTCTTCTTTTGTAACTTAATCTGAATCTTATGGACACATTGCATTTCCCTTCCAAGATAATTTATTAAGTTTACCACATTTTGGGGTATTTTAATGACGTTCCCAGCGGTCGTTTAATCATTTTTAGCCAAAATAATGTCTAAAAAATTGTTTTTTTAGGACATAGTTTCTGTAGTAGTTCATTAGAAATTCGCCTCTGAATTTTACGGGGACCATTGGTGCAAAGGCAACCCCGCCCCTCTTTCTCTACCCGCTGCTGAGGGCTTTTTATTTACACACTATCAGGCCCTTACAGCTTAAAATTAAACTATAAGCATTTCTAGCCATATGGTTTTAAGCTTGGATGAAGAAAACAAAGATGTACATGGATCTAGTAATCTTCAAGTGGATGCATTAGCAGGGAGATCCATATTTCACAAATAGTCATTTCATTGTCTGCTTCTGATTCACTAAAAATGTATTAAAATAAACACTGAGC
Organism: Oryzias melastigma; assembly: GCF_002922805.2. Taxonomy (NCBI): domain Eukaryota; kingdom Metazoa; phylum Chordata; class Actinopteri; order Beloniformes; family Adrianichthyidae; genus Oryzias; species Oryzias melastigma. The sequence goes on along the minus strand of NC_050534.1, from coordinate 16,087,298 downwards.
TTAATTTTCCTTTTTTGTATTCTCCTCATGGGAGAGTATATGTGCATAGTGATGGCACTCTAGCAAGGGTGTGTATTGGCTAGAGCCTGGTGATACGATATAGTACATCCTTATGCGTGTCTCACGATATGATACATATACCTATATACAAAATATATACATATGCAATACTATATTTATTTATATTAGTAATATATATACTAAATTACTATATATATATATATATATATATATATATATATATATATATATTCATATTCGTTTTTTTCCAACTTTTCTATACTAATCTCAGCTATTTCCATCAATGTCCTCTACTGTCTTGCAGCGTAGTATATATCTTCTTCTTCTTCTTTTCCTTTCGGCTTTTCCCATCAACAGCAGCAGCGTAGTATATATATATAATATATATATATATACATATATTAGGGCTGTCAGATTTGTCGCGTTAATTACGCGTTAATTTCACATGTGCGTAACGCCGACAACTTTTTGATGCATTAATTGCGGATTTTCTCATACATCCCTTTCCATACCGCGCGCGGGCGTCCTGCCCCCTAAATCACCGGCTGCTCTCACTAGATCACGGGCGGGTCTCCAACCACCGAGCTAGCTAGCTAGAACCGGCCCGGCGCCAGGACACATAAAGCTCCTGCACCCTAACCTGGCTCCGGTTTGCGTCCGGCGCCGCGTCCCGAGAGCTGCGGACCCCCGACGTTCCGAACAGCAAGCGCACCGGGGGACGTTTTAAATGTTCTGGAGGTTTGAGCGTGATCCAGCCCCAGCATAGCGGTCTGTCTGCCGGCATATTCATGGCGTGAGCTCCGCTGGACACGTCGCTGCATCGAGCTGCAGCCAGAGAACGCGGCGGCAGTAACAGACTGTCAAACTATCCACAGTGTGTCCCGCTTTTCTCAGTCTTTAATGTTTTAAAAAACAAAAGTTCATTGGAAATGATAGATCTCTATTTCATTCATTACTGCAGTTCAGCAGAGGAGGAAAAGATTTGGTCCTGACAAAAAATGAACATGAAAGTGTTATGGAAATTTTATTTATTTTATTTTATTTTACTGAACGTTGATTGAAGTTTTGAATTTAAAATGCCCTTTACTTGCACTTGGGCTTTTGTTAGGCATTTTATGTTACAGCCTTTTATTGTTAAGAAAGTTTATCTCAATACAATGTTACAAAATAAAGTATTTCTGATGAAAACTATTAATTTTGCCTTTCTTGTTTTCATAATTAATGTAGAACTGCTAAATTCCACGAAGCACAGATTTCTTTCCTAAAAAAAAAGGCCACGTATTAATTTGTGATTAATTGCGAGTTAACTACGGACAACATGCGATTAATCGCAATTAAAAATTTCAATCGTCTGACACCTCTAATATATATATATATATATATATATATATATATATATATGTGTGTGTGTGTGTATGTATTGTTACAGTATTTCATATATTTATATATTCATTTTTCCCAAGTTCTCTATACTATGCTCAGCTATATCATTGTCCTCTACTGTCTTGCCGAAGCACCGGGGGAACTGACATCAGTAGATTTAACACTCGGTTTTCACTGGATAAAAAGAGAAAAAGACCAAAACAAGGAAAAAAAAATCATGATGAGCAAAAATATATGGTTGATTAATCACTCTGTTCCTGTGCTGTGGGAAAGATGTTTGTTCAGCATTAACTTCCCTCTTCATTGGGGAAACATCCATCCCCTTTTCATGTGTGAATGACGCCCTCTGGTGTCAAAAATCTGCAGAGACAGTTTTTTGTTACAGGGATGAAAAGTTTCTGCATTGCAGCAGAGGGACACCGCATGAGATCAATGACATTTCACTTAAACCTACTTTAAGTATAACCTGATGAAGCGCAGCTCGTTGCATTCTTAATTTTCTCCACAATTAACAGAATGTCTGGATGCTCGGCTAAACACTTTTGGTGTATCTAGTTAATTTTTTTCACCAGATATAATAGATCACTCACCGGTAAGTGCACAGAGAGCATGTCGGGAGGTACTTTTGCAAGTACTTCTCCAAGAACATGAAGTCTGAAGTAGCTGATCTGTCAACAAATCAGCTAGCAGTCATACGACTGCATCATAGGCGCGCTGAAACATAAGTCACACAGCCTTCATGTCCTTGTATCCGTTTGCCAGTGACCTGACTGTTAAAAGGTTGCACTCAGGAGAGACCTTCTCCAACCCTCCGACACTCTCCAAGTGGACAGCAGGAAACAACGATACTATTTTTAATTATGTTGAATTAACGCCCAGACTTTGATGTATTTATATCCAGATCATCAACACACATATTCATTTGTTTGGTACAGTATCTCCTTTTATGTGTTCTTTTATCATCCTTTTTGAATTTAAAAAGTCAGCTGTTTTCGTCAGAAAGCTTCACTTCCGGAAATCTCTTCCATAAATGTTGGGCATGCTCTTTAAAAAGATAAAAAAAGAAATCGAAAGCATGCACTTGAGAGAAAAAGGAGTGAGACAACAAACTCCGGAAGCCGCTGACCGACAGATGTGCCTGCCCACAGGCTGCAGCCGTGGCTGCTGCGGTCGCCTGCACCCTGTCCTCGAAGACATCTGATTCAAGGTTACATTAAGAACACCACGCTGACACAACAGCAGCGCCGCCGGATATCCGAATATCTCATCAAGGAGTACTTAGTTTGAGGTTGAATTCATAACATTGTGTCCCACAATAAAATAAAATAAAAGCTGTGTTACAACCTATTCATGCAGCCAACCTTGTGCACGTCTTAAAATATCCCAGCAGTAAAGAAGCCGTCTATTTTTCCGCCAATATGCGTGGAATGTAAATAACAACATAGAAGTCTCTGCCTGCGGAACAGCCATAAAGGGGCAACGCCACTCGGACATTGACGGCCTCACACAAACTACCACTCTGAGAGGCCATACACTGCATAATGATGGCATTCACCGGAGCGGTTGAGGAGGAAGACGGCCTCCTGACCACTTCCAACTAACAAACACAACCGAAGACCACCGATGACCTCGCCGCAACCGGTGAGGCCGAACAATCAAGCCACCTCTCTGTGCAAATTTTGTGATGATGCTCATTTAAGCAGAAAGGCAAAAATAAACCCTAAAAACGCATGTCATAAGAAAAGTAATTGCTTACATCTCCTCCTTGTTTAGATATTTAATTTTTTGCATTTCTTTATACTCAAAGTCCCTAAATAGCATTTAATAAATACTAAAACTTGATTAAATAACATTTTTTTGTGTTTTAAAACTCCAAAAGGTCACATTTTACTTGTAAAGATAAAAAAATTTGTTCAACATAAACATAAATCTTTAACTAAAAAAGCTGCATTACCTGCAATAATGCTAGTGTGAATGCTTTTTACTGAAAATAGTCACTGAAGTTGCTGAAGCTTTTTGCTGAAAATCGTGATGCAATTTACTTTAATTCCTGATGGGATTTGCTGAAAATGCAAAACATATTTGCAAAATGTTAAATTTGCTAAAAGGCTGAACATGTTATTAAATAACTATGAAAGAGAGCGGAAGTTCACCTAAATTTCTGAAAAATTTGTAGTAAAATTGCTTAAAAATCCCTAACACATGCCAATTTTACAAATTTTGCATGTCGCTTAAATATTAGCTAATATCCAAATTAACAAAAAGTATTAGCCAAAGCAGCTAGGTTGTTGCTTAAATACTAGCTAAACTCCCAAATAGTCTAAAATTCCCCAGTGAACTAAATCAGTCAAAAACATGTTGCTAAAAATCTAAATTAGCCTATAAAAACCTCAGAAGAAAGCAAACTAGCCAAAAATGTTAGCCTGTTGCAAAATATTAGCTAAACTCCAAATTAGCATAAAAAACTTCTGTAATTAGCCAAAAAGCTAGCACGTTGCTTAAATACTAGCTAAACGCCAAAAATCCCCCAGTAAACTAAATTAGTCAAAAACGTTAGCCTGTTGCTGAAATACAAGCTAATCTCCAAATTAGCCTAAAACTCGAGTAGAGAACAAATTAGCCAAAAAAGTTGACCTGTTGCTAAAATATTAGCTAAACTCCAAAATGTTTTAATTTTACCATAAGTGATGAAAACATAGCCCATGAATATATTCAATGCCTTGTTGCTAATCTACTTAAAATTTTGAAATTTTAAAATTTTCTCACTCATTTTATATATGGCATATTTTGCTCGATATTTTACAAACTACAAAGTTTATGAATACCAAAAATATAAGCAGTAATGTCCTAAGCAAACTGAACGTTTTGATACCAAGATTGTATTTTTGGTTAGAATAGCAACAAGTCTTTATACATATTTATTCATGGGCTATGTTTTCATTTTTTTTATTATAATTTTCAAAAAAAAAATGGCATTGAGCGGTTAAATTAGCATTATGCTAGCTTATTTGGGCAATCTGGCATCTACTGAGGTTTTTTTTTTTTTTAGGCTAATTTAGAGTTCAGCTTCTATTTTAGCAACAGGGAAACGTTTTTAACTAATTTGGTTTATTGGAGAATTTTAGGCTATTTGGAGTTTAGCTAGTATTTTAGCAATATGCTAGCTTTTTTTGGCTAATTTGGCATCTAATAAGGTTTTTTGGGCTAATTTAGAGTTTAGCTCTTTTTTAAACAACACATTAAATATTTTTGCAAAATTAGCATGTATTAGGGATTTTTTAGCAATTTTACTACAAATTTTTCAGAAATTTAGGTCAACTTCTGCTATTTTTGTAGTTTTTAATTACATTTTCAGTCTTTTGGGAAATTTAGCATTTTGCAAAAAGCTTTTTGCATTTTCCTTAATTCAACTGCTTTTCAGTACTCTTATGTAAAAAATTGTTTTACAAATTATGTTTTTTTTTATAAGTAGACACTTTAAAAATGTAAATCTAACTCTATCTGATCCATAACATATCATGTTTAAGAAAAAAAACCCAAAGATTTAGAGTTTAAATTAGCAAATCAAACTTGAGAACCACTGATTTTAGAATAGACAACAACTACAGTTGCTCTGTCACAAATAAAATGTAAACATCTATATGTGTGACGGAAGCATGATGTTGTGACCGCACTGTTTGCATGACACCAGAGGATATTTTCGACTCAGCTGTAGGCCGAGCTGGAGGAGTTGAGGAATGTGCGACCACAGGACCTTTTGGCCCCACGGCTGTACGTCTTCCTTCCCTTCCTGGGCCCAAAAACACGGCCCATCACAGCCGTGATGGGAGCGTCTGCTCCAGGGGCCGCTGTGTGACAAACCACAGCGGGCAACCACCCACTCACACGCTGGAAAATGACAACTTTCGATACAGCGGCTGCTCTCGAAGAACCACAGTAAAAAAAAGAAAAAGGAGATTTCGTTTTAACTGCTGTTCAGAACTGTGATTGCTTCTTCCCTGTGTGTGGGCGACTAGGCAGTTGAGGACATGTCAATTTGAGGGCAATCAACTGGTTAGACTCAGGAACTGGAGCAACAGGAGTCGTCAAGTTTATACTGCCATCTGTTGGATGGTTGGATTATTTTTAGAGAATAATCCCCTCACAAGCAGCTTTCAGTAGCAACAAAAATCTGTTTTTATTGTATATAAACAAACCAACACAGAAAATATCCCCATCTAAGATCAGGAAAGATCAACTTTATTGGTCTCGCCATGAAATTAAAATAAAATTATTTCTGGAGATCAGGCATCAGGGTAAGAAAGGAAAAAAATTAAATAATTAAAAGCGAATGAAATGATACAGTTCAAATACAATAATATTATACAACACACATTTTAAGTGCATGTAATTTTAAACAGAAATATAAAAAATTACTGCAAAAATATCTGATGTGTAGAGGAATTATATTCCATTTGGTATTAGTTTATCGTAAAACACTTGTTTTTTAATTATGCTGGGGATTTTAAAGCTTTAATTTTGCCTCCTAAAATCACTAAAAAAAAAAAAAAAAAAAAAAACTCAGATTTTTTTAGCTGAATAATAAAAGTTTTGTTTAAAACTTTATTGATGGCACCCAAGTATACAACAGGAGAACAAATGTGTAAAATACAGTAGAAAGAAGAAACAGTCTGCGGCTTTAAAGATTCACAAATATCAAGTGTTTTCAAAGCATTCCTGACATATCTATAACAAAATTAGGAAAAATATTTCATTTTTGTGATTAAACTACATTTTCAAATAATAAATTTAAAGATTAAAAAAATCAAACATTTATAATACAAGTTTTAGACATATACTGTATTATACAGACAGTATTAATGGTTTTGACCGCGTGTACGGCTGACATAAATTAAGCAAAATTTGCTTTGATGAACAGTAGATTCGATACTTTTTTTACTCAAATAATTTTTTTAAGACGTTTACAATAAGTTTACTAAACTATTTAGATTTAATGTTTTTACTAGTGGTATTTTCTAAAAACAAATAAAATTGAATCATATTAAAAAAAAAAACCTCGAATCTACTTCCGCTATCCGATAACTTCGTCAACAAATCGTGACGTCACTTCTGGTCAGTTCAGGCGGGCTGCTTAAAACCAGAAGCTGGTTATTCCTTCGTCGCCGCACAAAATTAGTATAATTTTCTAAATTACTGTACTGGGGAATTTAAGTAAAATCTTTTCTTCGTCGGTGAAATGTTAGACTTTTAATCCGAATCAGTTTCGTTCCATAGTACGTGTTAGCTTAATGTAATCGAAGGATAAAGTAGCGGCTAACTCGCCGTTGATGTGCATAGCAGTGATCGTTGATAAAGGTTATTATTTGGAGTAAATCTTCTAAAGGGATGGAGCGGCCGTCGAGGTGAGCAAGAAGCCTTTTTAAAATGATTGTTTCTGTGTTTGTTTTTTATTTTAAACATGAATAGAAATGCTAATTTGTCTACGTTATTTGTTGTTTACATTCAGAAAAGCGAAAGTTGTGAATTATTGTGAAGCCAAGGATTTTGAGGATGGTAAGTTATTTGTATTTGGTTCTTGTCAACTAATAATTCAACTTTTATTTTCTATTATTTTTCTCTCTCTAATATGTTTGATTATTTACACCAACAATTCTGTCTCTCCTCCACATAATTCTTTTAAAATTTTGAATTTAGCCTCTAATTTAAAACACCTGTCATGTTTATAGTTTATTTATTTTAAAGATTAAAAAATATGTATATAAATAAATCTATACACGAGCTGATAAAAGAGTCTATTTGACTAAACTTCAGGACAGTAAACATATTTAAGGCCACTCCTTTATCACAATTCAACTTTACCCCAAAAAAGGATATTTTCTTTTGATTTTCCTGGTGTCTTTTATTTGTCAGATGAAGATTTTGCCTCGGTGAAAGCACCACCGCACAAAAAACCCAAGGAAGAAGTGAAACAACAACAACAGAGGAAATCTTCAAGTCAAGAAATAGTCTCTGAGTCGTCACAGAAAGAAAAAATCAGGTAAAATGTTGGACATTCAGGTGTTTTTTTTTTTTTTTTGTTACTTGTGCGTGTTTAGATTATTGTCAGCCACACCAATGAAAATTTAGCTTTTAGTGTTTTTAACATGTTAATTTTTCTGATGATGGAGAACATATATTAAGACAATTAGGCTCATCTGAGCATTTAGATCAAAATAGTTTTCTGTACTGTTACGTTAGAGGTTGTGAGGGTCCGTTAGCTAGCAGGAGAGCATGTAAACAGAGAGCTCTCAGCAACTGGTTGCTCCATGTACAGCTCAGAGGGGAAAGTTTTAAACTACTGTTGCTCTGCAGAGACTAGATCCTAGAAAATAGCACAAGAGTTTGGCTAAAATTAAGTGAAAATGCTTTGAAATAGATCAAAAGATGATTGGAGTGGGACTTTCATTACATTTTTTCACATCTTAATATTTTATTTTGGTTGATTTTGTTCACAAAAATATTTCAAAACTTTTTGGCGAAATGTTGTGTACATACTATAGTAGTGTTTTTTTCATATATACCACCTGAGAAACATAAACATACAGAATTAAATTTTTTTTAACCAATTACCATTAATTTTCTCAGAAAACCGCTGGATGAAAAACTTTATGAACGAGATCTGGAGGCGGCCATCACACTTTCTTTGCTCAACAAAACAGACAGACTGAAGGAGTCGTCTTCTAAAGGTTTGTTTTGTCTTGAAAAATGTTAAATATATTTGTGTTTTTTTCTCTGAGAGCAGTAACTAAATTTCTAAAAAAAAAAAAAAATCTCCATCAGATGAAAAGATTCAAACCCCCATCGATGAAAATACAGATCCGGCTTCTTTGCACTTTTCTAACTGCAGTGTAGATGGAGCCGTTATGGGTAAATATTCTATTTTTTAACCTCCCACATGTTAAATAAATATTTATATTTATATATTTTTTAAGTTTAATCATTTATTTTTTTATTTTCCTTTGTGTGCCCAGGCTTAGACGTAATCTCGTCAGAGATTAGATCATCCGCCTCGAAGAAGACTTCATCTAAAACCGCAGAAATTATAAAAATTAAAGATGACGACGACGACTATCAACCCAAACTCACACCCGGTTAGGAGTTTACCCACAGCTCCGTAAATAACTGTCCTCTTGGTTTCATGTGTTATAACTGTTTGCTGCTTTTCCAGATTCAGAAAGTGATGAAGATTTCAGTGAGCCAGCTGAGAGTGAGGAGGAAGAATTTACAGTTAAGAAATCCAAAAAGAAGGACAAAGTCTCCACAAAAGTTAGAACCAAATCAGCGGCGTCTTCTAAAAAGGACAAACAACCGTCAAAACCATCAAAGATGAAGCCTGAAGGTTTGTTTCTCACTTTTATCAAAGATTTTTCAACACCTGGAGTTTTCCATCCTCTTGATTCTTCTATATTTTAGCTGCTTCCAAACCAGTAAAAAGTCCTCCACCTTCCAAACCCACACCTACGAGACCTCCTCCCTCAAAGCCTGCATCCTCTTTGAGCCCGGCGGCAGGGAGAGTCCCCAAGTGGAACCCACCCGGTACGGAACAGTCGAGTTCTTCTCATCACATTTAATCCGATTGAAGGCTAATACTTTGATTTTTTTTCCAGCTCAGATTGGTAAAAGCGCCTCATCGTCACACAGTCCACCGGTGAAGTCGCCCAGCCAGGGGCTGCGACTCGGACTGTCCCGTCTGGTCCGGGTCAAGCCGCTCCATCCCAGCGTCGCAAGTCACTAGCGCCTCATGGAGCACCAGGAACGGACGATTTTCAGAGAAGATCATAAAATTAATTCTGGTCTCCCGGTTATTTATGACACAAGTCTAAAACTTGAACTCAAATTTCCACCTTAAAAGCATCACAAAGTCTACACATTCTGGTCTTTGTTAGTAAATCTTTTATTCTTTGTGTGAGTTTGAGAAAACTGTTTGTGAGGAAACTAAACCGTTTCTCTTTTTAATTCAAATGCTTTATTTTCTGACATTTTCATAGCCTTATCAATTCTTTTGTTTTTTTCTTTTTACTTGTTCTGCAAACTTTGTATATTATGTACATAAAACTCAAATAAAACTAGAAAAGTTGCATTAGCTGCGATAATAATAGTGTGAATGCTTTTTGCTGAAGCAATTTACTCTAATTGTTGAAGGGATTTGTGGAAAAAACTATTTTAAAAATGCTAAACTTGCTACAAGACAGGAAATTTTGTTAAATAACTATGAAAGTCAGCTAAAGTTGGCTTAAATTTTGAAAAATTTGTAGTAAGTGCTTAAAAATCCTTAATACGTGCCAGACATGTAGTGTGTTGCTTAAATATGATGTAAACTACAATTTGGAACCCAAAAAACCCAAGTAGATTCCAAATTAGCTTAAAAAGCTAGCATATTGCTACAATACTAGCTAAACTCCAAAATAGCCTAAAAATCCCCAATAAATGTCAATTTAGTCAAAAGTTGCCAGATGCCAAATTTGCCTTAAAAGCTAGCACATTGCTAACATATTAGCACAACTGCAAATTAGTTTAGTTTAGTTTAGTTTGCCTGCTGCTAAAATATCAGGTGAACTTATCAAATTAGACCCAAGACGTTATTAGCCGTATTAGACGAAAATGTTAGCTTGTTGCTCAAATATTAGATAAATTCAATATTAGCATAAAAACCTCAGTAGATAGCATATTAGAGGAAAATGTTAGCATGTTGCTATAATATTAGAAAAATTCCAAATTAGCATAAAAACTTCAGTAGATAACATGCTAGTTGAAAATGTTAGCTTGTTGCTAAAATATTAGAAAAATTCCAAATTATCATAAAAACCTTAGCAGGTTACATGTTAGCTGAAAATGTTACCTTGTTGCTAAAATATTAGAAAAATCCCAAGTTAGCATAAAAACTTCAGTAGATAACATGCTAGTTGAAAATGTTAGCTTGTTGCTATAATATTAGAAAAATTCCAAATTAGCATAAAAACCCCAGTAGATAACATGTTAGCTGAAAATGTTAGCTTGTTGCTAAAATATTAGAAAAATCCCAAGTTAGCATAAAAACTTCAGTAGATAACATATTAGTGGAAAACGTTAGCATGTTGCTAAAATATTAGATCAATTCCAAATTAGCATAAAACCCCAGTAGATGCCAGATTACCCAAATGAGCTAGCATGATGCTAATTTAACAACTCAATGCCAGATAATTTTAAAATGACTGTAAACGATGGTCTCAAAGTGCACAATGTTTTTGAAGAATTTGAATAACCTCTTATTAATTTCGTATGGGGCATATTTTGCTCAATATTTCAAAAAAATATAAAGTTTATGAAGCTGAAAGCACAATCAGTCCTGAATGAGGTGAATGTTTTGATACCAAGATTGCTTAAGTTGCTCAAAGTGTGGTTGAGTTTTTACGTGCCGAAAAACGTACAGAAAGGAGCAGGAGAAACACTATAGTTTGAATGCTTACTAAGCATTAAAAACATTATTTTCATTTTTATTTATACAAATGCAAAAAAAGATATAGTCACTGTTTTATTGGAAAATTTGATATTTAAATATATTGAAACTGCTTTCTGTATGAAATGAACCATAACCTCAGCAGTTTAAAAAACTGTTTTAAAAACAAACTATTTCAATACCATATTTGTGAATTAACTTACTAAAAAGTTTATGCGTAAAGCTGATAATGCCCCAAAATCAGACTGAAATCCACACATAACATTTCCAAAACAGATTTCATATCAATTCTGTTGTATTGCTGCTCATGCATCCTAAAGAAACTATAGTAGAAGTTAGAAAAATAAATATGCAATAATAAACAATTAAGCACAAAGTTAAAATGAGCAGAGACTCTGAATCTGAATTTTCAACATTTTTAATTTTAATAATTTTATAGTTACAATGGCTGCTAAAATGTATATATTAAGCTGTCAGAATAAAGTGATAAAAACTTCCTTCAATCTCAAACACTTAAAAAAGCAATAAATGATTAAAAGCGATCTTTTTAAATGCAATAAATGTTTTTGATTTTAAAAAAAGAATTAAAATAAAAAGAATATCTCATGTAAGGCAATGTGTTTGCACTAATATGAAAACAGTTGTGAGAAAGGAAGAGTCTGCTCCGCCCCCAGGCTAACAAAGGCCCAATCAGAATTCTTCCGTTCTCCCTTCCCCTTCATTTGGCCCTCCAAATGGAGAGTTATGAAAAAATAGTGTCTCGTATTTCGGGCGTCACTTTCGTCGATGATGTCATCAATAATCGCCAGTCCGCTAGCTTTAGCGCAGAGCTTCCTGTGTTGAATATAAATAACACCAGTTTTAGAACTTCAAAAGGTCACGCTACAACAAAAAGTCATTACTTAGATTTAAATGTAAATATTCAGAGCGCACCCACGTGAAGAAAAGCGCTTCTCAGCGTGACGCGGTTTAGCCTCGCGGGGGAGGACTTTTTCGAATTTAAAAAAATACATTTCCTGAACACACTTTTACTCAAACTCCCCCTTCAAATGGAGACGTGATGTTTAGAAGGAAAAAATTCGGATTTGGCCGAACACTTTCTCCGCAAAGCTAGCAGCTCGAGCTAGCGGTGATCAGCTAGCTTGAACCCATTAGCCATCCCCATTCCGTCTGTGCTCTGTTTTGGGGATTTAGCTTCACAGTAAGTATATCAACATTTTTTTTTTAATTGATGGGGATTTTTAGGTTTTAGGGACAGCTTTAGGTTGACGTCATGAAATGGGCGGCACCCTCTGGGAGCAAAGGGCGGAGCTTCAGAGATCGACTTGTTTTACTTCCTGGTGTGGAAAGAGTCATGAACTCATATTTCATAAAAAAATGTGTTCTTTAGCGTTCCAAATGTAATATAAGATCAAATAAATAGTTATAGTTCACTCTGAAAGACTATTGAAAATCATGGTGTGTGCTCTTTAACAATAAATGGACATCTGGAAATCAGCGCAGTTATGGTGCATCTGTTTGAGAGCAATCATGTGTGCTTACTTCAACGGGGTGGAGAAAAGGACACGGGGTGGGGGGTTGATAACCTAAATTTAGGGAAAACTTTCTCCTCCTCTTCCTCCTTTTCTTCCTGCATGAACCTAAACTCCACTCACCGAGCGGCACCATCATGAGGTCTGGCAGGTTGAAAGGCGCTTTGGTGCTTTTCGTCGTGTCTTCGGCTTTGTTTTACCTGGGCTCCATCAAGAGAGAGGTTCACAGTCACTCAGAGAGACTCCAGAGGGCCCACCACAACGACTCCATCAGGGGTCAGGGGATCCTGCAGAGGATGAGCAAGATGGAAGCAGACATCAGCAGACTGGGTGAGAGGTTTTTATATATTTAAGTCTATTCATTATGTGAAAATATGACCATTTTAACACACTTTTTTAATGTAAATTCTTGATTTTAATGACGATCGTGTCTTTTAGTGGATTTAAATAATTAAAAAATCTTCCTTTTGATGACCAATTGATGCATTTTTTGTTTATTAGTTGTAAATTATTTATATTTTTAACACAGCTAAATGATAATGCACTGTTTATTGGTTGCTAATGATAAATAAACTGATCTAAAAAAATAAAATTTTGTCAATCCATCCACCTGTCCTCCATCCAAATGTCTGCTTTTAATTTAAAAACTTTTGTCGTATTTAGCCCTAAAAAAATTAAAATCCAATTTATCTGTTTTCAAATACAATTTACAATACAATTGAGTTTTTAACATGTATGTGTGGTATTTTTCTTTACTTCCTTGTCAATCGCTCAAACGATACGGCTGGACTTTTCCGATATTGCTTGACATTTTTTGTTGCAGCTGTAAAGATTTACAGACATATCACAGACAGGGAGGGGTGGGGGGGGGATCAGGGGCGGAGCTACTCAGCTCCAAAAGCCACGCCCCCTCAGAGAAGATTTTTGAAACAGAGGCTTCAGATTATCATGAAAAATGCCTTTTTAAGACCTTTAGATTGTGGGATTTTGGTTAAAAACGTTATAATCATATTTAAAACACTACTGGGAATGTCTTTTTTTTTAATAAAATAATAATTTTAAAAAAATTTAAGATTATAATAACAGTTTGTTGCTTAAAGAAATTAAATCTTTGCTTTATATTTATTATATACGGCCGGTATCTGTATATTCGGACACGGTGATTTTTGACGCAACTACCTCACAGATTGGAACCATCCATGTTTGTGCACAGTTGGTCTGCTGAAAAAGCTGGAAAGCAAAGAGCAGGAGGGAGAGTTGAAGCAGGAGAGGAAGATGGTGAGAAAGCTGCACCCAAAGTCTCCTCTGTTCAGCCAGTGGGGGGATCATCTGTCCGAAGAGGACCAGGAAGAAGCCCAGACTCTGTTTCAGAGGTTTGGTTACAACGCCTTCCTGAGCGACCGGCTGCCGCTCAGCAGAGAGATCCCCGACACCCGGCCTCCCAGGTGAGCTTGGCATCCTGCTGCTGGAGGATCTGCTGCTATCAGTCCCACCTTCCTCACACATGAATGTCATAAGACATTTGCAATCAGTGTTTATGAGGCTGAGCTGCATCAATATTTAGAGGACGTTCATCTTTACTGTAGTGTAGTGCTGGAAGTTGCCATCGGAAGATCAGTAACAAAATATTTTATTTGTCTAATATGTCAGGCAAATACGTTTAAAAATGTTTAATTTACTGTCAGAAATTATGTAAAAAAGTTATTTACATTTGTTTTTTAATTAATAGTCAAATAAAAGTAGGGCTGGGATGACAAAATCGATTAAAGCTAAGTCCACTAGCTTGATGCTAACCTTTAATAGGATTTCCCATAGGACGGTTCATGCTAACGCTCAATCAACCTAAAGATACATTGCTGACTAAATTAACATCTTTATAAACTCCAACATGAATTTTCTAAAATCTTTTAAGTAAATACTTTAAAAGTAACAATTTGTGTTTTAAAACAGGGGTCCCCATATTTTCTTCTTTGATGTAGGACCGGGGTCGGCTTGTAGGCTAACAGAAAAAGTGTAACTATCACAGTCTAAATGTAAACATTTACGGTTTTCCCAGAAAGCCACACGTAGCCAAATTTTAAATAATTAATTTCTGTGATGTTCATAGAAAAAAATACTAAAACATTTAAAAAACTAGATCTGTAGCGTTATCTGTGATAATGCTAGAGTGAACCCTGTAAGCTGAAAATGCTGAAGCTAATAGCTGAAGCTGATAGCTAGCTAAAATATTAGCGAAATGACAAATTAGCCTAAAAAACTGGGGAAAAAAAACTAAATTAGGCAAAACAGCTAGCATGTAGTTCAGCTACATGCTAGCTGTTTTGCCTAATTTAGTTTTTTTCAGTTTTTTTAGTAATTAGCTTAATTCCAAGCTAGCCTAATTTTTTAGCCAAAAAAAGTAGCCAAAACAGTTAGCATCCAGCTGAAATATTAGCTAAACTCTAAAATAGCCTAAAAATCCTTAGTAAATGCCAAAACAGTCGATAAAGCTAGCATAAAAAGAGCTGAATATTTTAATAGCTGAAAGGGCTGAAAAGCTAAAAACTCAGAGAAGAAAAATAATGCTAATAAAGAAATAAAGAAAAAGTGAATCCCTATTAAACCAATAGTGTTCTGGCCCACGGGTTTGGGGATCTCTGGTCTAAAGCATCAGTTTCTCCTCAAACTTTCTTCTTCTTCTGGAATAAGGTGTAATGCTGTTGCGCTAGCTCCACCTAGTGGCCAAACTGAAAGGAGAAGCAGAACAATGTTTACAGAGCTAATGATCTGAACATTTTTGTTGGAGCTTCTCTGTAATCTCATTATTTCACTAATACATTTTACAGTATGTGAACTGCATCGGATTAATATAAATATATTCAAAACTTATACAGTAGTAGATTAGTAATATATTTCTAAACAAATGTGTCTAGTGCAAACTCAAAATTGAATTGAATTGAAGAAAAAAAATCTAAATCGAATCGATTCTAGAAATCTTAATCGATACTCAGCCCTACTCTAAAAGTTTTTTTATTTTCGTTAATTACACTAAAGTGGTTAAAGTTTTGAAAAAAATGTGGTTTAAAATGATTGAAAATGACTTAGAGTTTCAATAAAAAAAATCAGGATATTCTAAATACTTAAATATTACTAAAATGTTGTTTAAAAAAATATTCTTGACTCAGAGATGCCAACTTTTGATAAAACCTTGGCGACTCAGTGCAAGAAAAAAAAAATCACAATCACTAAAATTTGTCTTGAATCTTGAAAAAATCATTCCTGTTAAGTGTGTTGATTGAAAGTAGGTGTGCAGAGAGGAAATATCCAGAAGAGCTGCCGTCCCTCAGTGTTGTCCTGATCTACCTGGATGAAGCTCTTTCCATCATCAAGAGGGCCATCCGCAGCATCATGGACAAGACGCCCGCCCGTCTGCTGACGGAGATCATTCTGGTCGATGATCACAGCTCAAACGGTAAACTGACTCAAAAACTGTTTGAACACAGGAAGGCGTTTGGCAAACGGAAAATTATTCCAGAAGTAATACAAGAGCGCCATTTATCAGCTCATGTGGAAGCAGACTTAAGATGTTTGGATAAGAGGTGAGGTAAAATATTCCCGATAGTCCTGTGTACTTTAGCTACCAGGTTATCAGGTTGATCAAATATGACAAACATCTGCAGTCCAGCCAATGATTTTTTTTTATTGAGGAATAATAAGGAAACACATCCAAGGTGTGTTACAGTATCCTATTTTTTTGTTCTTTATTTGATTAGTTGTAAAAATATTGACATAAGTTAAAAGAAACTTTTTTCACACACTGTTCAACATGGTGTACTTGTATTTCAACGACTAATTTATGAACGATTTTTTCATTCTTTCAATACAGAAAATAGTATTTAAAAAAAATGAACAGTAGTTGAGCTACTTTCACTATGAAGTTTGGAAAATTAGAAAAAACCTTTCCCGCCAAAAGTGTTTTTGAGTTTTCATGGAGGCGGCCATTTTGAAATGAGCAGGGAAAGATGTTCTAATGCCCCTAGTGGAATAAGGATGAACTGCAGGGCAGAAAACATGGACTTTTTAGGGGAATGAGATCAAAGTAATGAGATAGGGGTGTCAAGTATCAAATATGACGTATATATGGGGTTAAAATATATGGTTGGATTATTAATGCCTGGATAAAATTTTTGAATTTCTTGTCATATTTTAATTAATGAGGAAAATTAGAAAGATTAAAAAAAAGACATAATTTTCTTTTTCTACCTAGAGGATTTGATGCAGAAGCTGGACGACTACATCAGCTTGATTCATGAAGAGCGTCCAGGCCTGGTGAAGAAAGTGAGGCACGCCGAGCTAATGACCTTGCTGCTGCATTTTGAACTACTTGAAAACTTTGAGATAGAACGGGATAGATGAGATGGAACGGGACAGGAAGATAAGAAGGAGCGGCTAGGAAGACGAGCTAGCCAGAGGACTGAGAATATCTGCTGAACTGGACGTGCGTCTAATTAATGAAGAAATTACAAACTAATGAACTGTTTATTGGAACTACACACAATATATGATGCAAGAATATTTGTGTAATATTTTGGTTTGTATTAACAGCTGATTAATGATCTGAAGCCAGATCTCTGTGTGGACCAAGGCCCACAACCAGGAAACACACCTATAATATATCCATGCCACTTCTTCTTATATCAGGTGTGTTCAGACGTTTATCCTAAACAAACTATATGTTTGATTGATTTTAACATAATGTGTTTTTTTAGCAATGTTATTACAACACTGATGGCAAACTCTACATCGGTGGGATCAAATCTCACAAGTACAACAGCGATAGCTGTCTGGTGGACCTCGGTTCTGGGAATTTTCCTGGTCTCTATGAGTGCAAGGTCGCCCAAGAGAAGAAATTTCACATGTTGTGGGATTTTAAGCAGGTACTCACTGGTTTAAACATAAAAAAAGAGAAATTAGGTCATATTTTAAAGACATGTCTGTGTTTCTAAAAAAGGGAGGACAGATCCAGAACAGGCAGACAAAGCGATGTCTGGAGGTCGCACGGGGAAAAGATGGATACTTCAGTCTCGTCGTTCAACAGTGCAGCGGCCAAAGCTGGAAGATCCAACATGTCGTCAATCAGACTGTTTCTGCAAATGGTCTAAAGTGACTCCTTTATTGTCTTTTGTTGGATTTTTTTTCTGTAAGAATTTTTTTATTTTCCTCACATTTTGACAAATGAAACTGAGTTATATTTACCACAAAATATTTTAAAAAGGTGATATTGTTTTGGATTTAAACTCATTTTTTGACTTTTTATTGGGTTTCAAACTTTTCCACCAAACTGTGATTTCCAGAATATTTTCATGTTGGACACAAAAATCTATTAACCCTGTAAACCCCCAAAAATTTGACCGAAATTTTTTTTTTTTTTTTTTTTTTAAGAACTATGTTTCTTTTTAACCCTCTGTCCAAAATTTGATTGACAAATTTTTAACATGGTGTATCTGTATTATAAAAAATAAATAATCAACTAATTTTTCATTCTTTCAATACAGCAAATAGTAATCTATAAAAATAAATAACAATTGTTGAGCTATTCTCACTATAAAGTTTAGAAAATTAGCAAAAACTTGTCCCACCAAAAGTATTTTTGTGATTTCATGTAGGCAGCCATTTTGAAATGAGCAGGAAAAGCCCCCTAGTGGAAGGATGATGAATTGCAAGGCAGAAAACTTGGATCATGCCAATAAGATAGGAGTCTCAGAAATACATATATAAATATGATACAAATAGTTTTATGGGAAAGTAAGAAAAAAAAATACATAAATTCAAACTATTCAGGGTAAAAGTCACATAAGTCAGCTTGTAAATAAAAAAAATAGGTGTAACTGTTAAGAAATAACTAATAACGATTATGTAAATTTACTCAAAATGTATTAAAAGTAAATTAGCAAAAGCAAAGTTTTGCATTAGGGTTGTTTAAAAGAAAAAAAGGGGGCATCCCTGGCCTTTGACCTTCCTCCTCAGTCTACAAGAGTCCAGCAGGGGGAGCACTTCCAACTTAAGTCGGTCCTTCTCTGTGCATCAATTATGTTTTTTGTAGTTTTTATTTAAATACTTGTAGTTCACAAAGAGTTACAATCTATGTTTAGATTCTAAACATGACAGTAAAAGGTTTAATCTAGTATTAAAAGGATTTATTATTAGAATTAGCGTGAAACACATGTATATATTTAAAAAAGTTGAACTCTGTGTTCTTGTTGTTGTCATGTTTATAGTCAATAGTAAAAATAGAAAAATAATGTTGACGCATCAAATAAGAAAACCCCACATTTGACTTAATTGAAGTGAATCTGCAGCAACAGGAGGATTTTATGTGACAGGGATCAACCGATACGGTTCTTTTCAAGGCCGATACGATCCTGATCATTTTTTAAGTCTGGACGACAAAGTTTACAAAGTTTTTTTGTCCTTAAAAAAGAAGTAAAAAATTGGAAGAATGTCCTGTGTAATGAGATATCTTTGACGTTTATGTTGCTGCAGGTTTAGATGTTTAAAACACAAAAAAAAAACGATGTAAGTGAAACAAATGTCATCATGTAGAAATAAATCCAAACTAGTTTAAAAACTGGTAAAGAAATGAAAGGAAAACTTTTAGCATAAATGTATTTTTTTACTGTAAAGAAAATCAAAGTAAAAAAGAAAAAACCTGTACGATCAGAAAATAAAAATAAAAGAACAGTTATTATACTTTAAATTAATGTTATACATTAAAAACTGTAAAAACTTGAGGCTAAAAAATATAATTTTGTTAGCCAGACTCTCCATTTTGACTACGGCTGGTTTGCTCTTCTTCAAGGAGACAAATGACTCACTCTTTAATACCCAGGTGTGATGAAAGAAAAGCAGGGAGGATTTAAAGCCTTAAACATGGTATAATTAGGAAATCAGTTATGGTACATCTGCATGTGTTTGCTTGCATCAAAGGAGTTGAGAAAAAGACTGTGTGGGGGGTGATTATCTATATTTAATGTTCCTCAAATGTAGTAAAATTTGGGCAATTTTTCCACCTGAGTCTGATGAGTAAAAGACCCACGGTTACGAGTCAAACTAAAAATTAATATTGTTTTTTTATCACCTTATTGTGGGTACAATACAAAAATAAAAGCAATAAAAACCCAAACAGCTCAAGTTTCACAATACTAAGTGTTTCTTTGCCTCCACCCTGGGGTGGAGACACAGAATCACTTCATACTGTGAAACTCCAACACCTGGATTTGAAGTAAGCTTCCTCATCTCACTGTGTAAAAGCTGACCCTCACTTACAGAATGAGGTCTGGCAGTCTGAAAGTTTTATTCATAGCTTTTGTCTCGGTTTGGGTTTTGTTTTACCTGAACTCCATAAAAAGAGACGTCTATGACTATTCAAGAAAACTCCACCTCAACGACTCCATCAGGGGTCAAGAGGTCCTGCTGAGGGTGAGCAAGATGGAGGCTGACATCAACAGGCTGAGTGAGTCCCTGGCTGAAAATTTAAAATGTACAAATTTGAGCTAAAGTAGGGTTAAATTGTTGTTTTAACACAAATCATCTTCAGTTTGCTCTGAATCCAAATGTTTTCACAGTCAGTCGGCTGCAAAAGGATGAAAACGACAAGCAGATGGAGACAAAAAGGAAGGAGGAGAAGAAGGCAGTGAGGAAACTTTATCCAAATTCTCCTCTGTTCCAAAAGTGGGGGGACCACCTGTCTGAAGGGGAGCAGAAAGAAGCCAAGTATTTATTTAAGAAATACGGCTACAACACTTACCTGAGCGACAGGCTGCCGCTCAACAGAGAGATCCCCGACACCAGGCCTCCCAGGTGAGCTCACGATGCTTTTCTCCTTCAGTATCCACTGGAATGACGTGTTAACGGTTGAAAAGTTACAGAATGTTAAAGATTTTGTGTTTAGGCATCACTGATGACGCCTCAGGTGTTAAAGGGTTAAAACGTTTTAAATTCATGGTTCATTTACGGAAGAAATAAAATATTAGTCAAACAACAATTCCATATAGAAAAGTTGCATCACCTGCGATAATGCTAGTTGTAATGCTTTTTGCTGAAAGTAGTCGCTGAAGGTCCTGAAGCTTTTTTCTGAAAATGTAAAAACTACTGTATTTGCAAAATGTTAAATTTGCTGAAAGGTGACCTAAATATCTGAAAAATTTGTAGTAAAATTGCTTGAAAATCCCCAATACATACCAAATTAGCCAAAAAATAGATAGGTTGTTGCTTAAATACTAGCTAAACTCAAAATTCCCTAAAAAATTCCTCAGTAAACTAAATTAGTCAAAAATGTTAGCCTGTTGCTAAAATAGAAGCTAAACTCTAAATTAGACTAACCTTAGTAGATAAAAAACATAGCCAAAAATGTTAACATGCTGCTAAAATATGAGCTAAACTCCAGATTAGCATAAAAACCCCAGCAGATGCCAAATTAGCCAAAAAAGCTAGCACATATAAACAAAATTTGTCAAAAACGGTCAAAAAATAGAAACTAAACCCTAAATTATCCAGTAAAAACCTTAGTAGATAACAAACTAGCCAAAATTGTTAGCATGTTCCTGAAATATTTGATAAACTCCAAAATAGCATAAAAAAAAGTTAGTAGATGCCTGATCATTTAAAAAAGCTAGCTCGTTGCTTAAATACAAGCTAAACTCCATAACCTAAAATTCCTCCTCAGTAAATTAAATTCGTCAAAAATAAAATAGAAGCTAAACTCTAAATAGTCTTAGAAAACCCCAATAAATAAAATATTAGCCAAAAAGGTTAGCTCATTGCTTAAATATTAGCTTAACTCCAAAATAGCCTGAAATTCCTCAGTAAACTAAATTAGCCAAACACGTTAGCACGTTGCTAAAATATCAGGTAAACACATCACATGAATGTATTTAAAGGCTTGTTGCTAATCTATTTTAAATTTTCACACTTGAAGACTTTCTCTTTCGTTTCCTATGCGCCATATTTTGCTCAATATTTCAAAAAACTATACAGTTTATGAATATAAAAAAATTCAAGAATTAATGTCCGGAACTATCTGAACGTTTTGATACCAAGATTGCTGAAAGTGTGGTTGAGTTTTTACATGCCAAAAAAAAGTGCGGAAAGGGGCAGGAAAATCATAAAAGCAAATTTGTCATCTCAAAACACATTCAGAAAAGAGGGAAAAATTGAGTGCTTCAAAAAAGTAAATCAGTGCAACGCTACTGAATTTGTTTGGCGCCATAAAATTTACGACCGATTAGAAAGGTTGTTTGCTTTCTGGAATATTACATGTGGAACAAGTTCTCGACTTGAAGGTCCCGGTCGAACAGGTCGATTGAAGGATGTGTTACTTTTATATTTTATAGCTAAAAGAACAGTTAATAATAGGGTTTGGTATCGCTATTAATTTCGAGAATTTATTTAAAAAAAAAAATCTGATTCTTTCACGTCACTCAATTCAATTCAATTTTGAGTTTACACATTTTAAAAATGTAGACACATTTGTTTAGAGATATATTAATGTATTAGTGACATAAAAATGAGATTGTTAATAGAATACAGTTTTATGTCAATTCTCAAACAGAAAAGCTCCAATAATTGTTCTGCCTCTACCGGAGGGCGTTTCAGTTTGGCCACTAGGTGGCGATTGTGCTAAAGCATTACACCTTATTCCAGAAGAAGAAGACAGTATACACAAAAAACCGTACTTAAGACTCCAACTTTTTTTCAAGCCACGGAACAGTTTTAATCGTGGCTGCATTTGGCGTTTTTAAGCTTTCGTTTTCAAAATAAAATGCTACTAAATGCTATTTAAAAAAGTTAAAAAATTTAAAATAAAAAAATAAATAAAGTCTAAAAATATGAGTAAATATTTTTTATGCAGATGATGAAGATTCAATTAAAGAAAGTTGTTTTGCTACATAAATCCTCATTCATTGTGTATTTTTTTCAACACAAAATCACATTTTCTGTGCTAAAGTTTCACCTAATTCAGGCTTGCTGTAGAAAAATGATCAAATGTCACTTTTACAAGTTTCCACAAATCAACAACTTTATTTGATTTGATTCTTTGTAAAATGTTTGCAGCTTGTTTGAACTTTGTGATGAAGATTTTCCCTTTAACGTCAAAGTGGAGGCTAACTACCACAAGCTAGCTTTAGCTACGTCTGACTTTTGAGGTGTGATAAATAAAAAAAAATGACACAGCCGTCATCAAACTGGTATTTTTTAAGCATAATATAAATCTACAGTGTCTCCAACTATAATATCTGCGTATGAAACGGTCAAGTCTGTCGTCGGGTATTTCCCATTATATGTTAGCATCAAGCTAGCAGACTTTAGCATTACGCGCTACATCGATCTCTACTTTTAATCAGTTTTATCAACCCAGCTTTAGTGAACAATTAAAATTCAACCAGATGAGTCATCATTCTAATTGCAGAGATAATGTTTGTGCTTGAACTTGTGCTCACGTCTCAAACTCAATGTACTAGCAGCATATGAACAATAAAAGATTTGACTTTTGGCTTTAAAAAAAGACACGTACAGCAATGATGAATGGTTTGTTCCTAGAACAATAAAAAACAAACATCTTCCTCTATTCACACCTCTCCCTGTTTAATTACAATTTACCTGCAGAACTAGTTTTGTCGATGTTCTGCTGAAAGTAAACATGTCATTTTAAATAATTTAACTCAAGATGCGTCTAACTCAGGGGTCTCAAACTCGCGGCCCGCGGGCCATTTGCGGCCCGCAGGATGATGATTTGCGGCCCCCGTCTTGATATGAAAGATTACTGT
>NC_050534.1:16001296-16063916 GCF_002922805.2 Oryzias melastigma | reverse complement strand
TCTTGAGAAAATCCTGATGCGGCCCGGCCTCACCTAGACGCCGCCTGTAGTGGCCCCCGGCTGATTTGAGTTTGAGACCCCTGGTCTAACTCGATCTTCTTGAACCATAACTTTCAAGGGTGTGAGCCAATCCAGTTTAATGATCCAGACATTTTTCATTATAATAATGTGTTTCGTTTCAGATGTGCAGAGAGGAAATATCCAGAAGAGCTGCCGTCCCTCAGTGTTGTCCTGATCTACCTGGATGAAGCTCTTTCCATCATCAAGAGGGCCATCCGCAGCATCATGAACAAGACGCCCGCCCGTCTGCTGACGGAGATCATTCTGGTCGATGATCACAGCTCAAACGGTACGCTGAGGCACCGCAAGAACACAGAATGCAGGTCTCTAATGTTAACTGGAAGCTTGTAAAATAACGTTTAGTTAAAACTAAATAGTTCAAGAAGTCTGAAATACATAATACTCTGAACAACCAGAGTTTTCCCAAGAGAGGAACATGCCTGCTTATTATGAGGTTTAATGTACCAGGAAGTGACAATAATTTGACACAATTAAGTGCATTTGTTGGAAATTCAATATATTGGAGCCTTTTTGGGTTAGATAAAAGCATATTTACATGGAAAAATGTACAGATGTTTAATATTAATGTTTAAAACTTAGTGTTCATATTAAGTGTTAGGAAGACATGTTTTTTTTAGAAACTGTTTAGATTTTTTTGACCCATTTGTAAAGACAGAAAGTTTCTTCTTCTATTAATTCAGCAAGTAGTCTTTTCAATAAATAAATAATAATAGTTGAGCTATTTTCACCATATAGTTTGGAAAATTAGCAAAAAGCGTTTCCCGCCAAAAATGTTTTTGAGGTTTCATGGAGGCAGCCATTTTGAAATAAGCAGGGA
This sequence comes from Oryzias melastigma, assembly GCF_002922805.2. NCBI lineage: Eukaryota > Metazoa > Chordata > Actinopteri > Beloniformes > Adrianichthyidae > Oryzias > Oryzias melastigma. The sequence continues at coordinate 16,063,018 of NC_050534.1, read as the reverse complement.
AAGTTCTATTACTGTTATTATTAGATTAGATAAAACATACAGTATTTGTAACAATGTTAGTGTAAGTTGGAAAAATATTGACATGAGTTAGAAAAAAAATAACTTCCTTACCCACCATTTAACATGGTGTACTTGTATTTTAAAGCCTGAATTATCGACAATGTTTGCATTCTTTAATACAGCATGTAGTATTTAAAAAAAAATGTTGAGCTATTTTCCCCCTGAAGTTTAAAAAAAAGCAAAAAATGTTTCCCTCCAAAAGAGTTTCTGAGATTTCATGGAGGCAGCCATTTTAAAATGAGCAGGAAAAGTTCTTCCACTGCCCCTAGTGGAATGATGATGAACTGCAGGGCAAAAAACAACCAAGTTCTAATCTATACAGTGGGTTTTTATGGTAATTTTGGATCATAATAATGATATTGGGGTCTCAGATTTAATACAATAGTTTAAAGAATTGACTGAAAATTCAATGAATTTTTATTTTAATTTGTTTTTTTAAACTCTTTAAATTTGCAGTACCATTTTTTAACCAACGTTTCCACTAACAACAACGTTAGTTTAAGTTGGAAAAATAGTTTAACATGATATAATGGTATTTTAAGGAATTATTTATTAACTATTTTTGCACTCCTCAATACATCGAGTATTAAAAAAAAATCAGTAACAATATTTGAGCTATTTAAAGTTTGAAAAATTAGCAAAAAATGTTTCCCTCCAAAAGTGTTTTTGAGATTTCATGGAGGCAGCCATTTTAAAATCAGCAGGAAAAGTTCTTCTACTGTCCCTAGTGGAATGATGATGAACTACAGGGCAGAAAAAATTGACTCAATGGGTTTTCAAGGGGAATTTGGATCAAAGTAATGAGATAGGGGTGTCAAGTATCAAATATGATGTATATATGGGATTAAAATATGTGGTTGGATTAATGCCTGAAGGAATTTTTTAAAATTCCTTCAGGCATTAATGAATAATAAAAATGAGAAAGATTTTTAAAAAATAATTTTCTTCTTCCTAGAGGATTTAAAGCAGGAGCTGGACGACTACATCAGCTTGATTCATGAAGAGCGTCCAGGCCTGGTGAAGAAAGTGAGGCACGCCGAGCAGCTCGGCCTCACGCAGGCCAGACTGTCCGGATGGAAAGTAGCTACAGGAGACGTGGTGGCCATCTTGGATGCTCACATAGAAGTCCATGTACAATGGTGGCGTTGATATCCTAGTTTAATTCTTTTGGTTTAAAAAAAAAAGCCTTTTACTGAACTTGTAAATTTTGTGTGTGCAGGGCAGAACCCCTGCTGGCTCGGATTAAAGAGGACCGCACGGTGATCCTCTCTCCAGTCTTTGACAAAGTCAACTACGACGACTTTGCAGTCGTTCCCTATTCTCCTTCTGCTCAAGGCTTCGACTGGGCTTTGTGGTGCATGTATGAATCCTTCCGACCGGAGTGGTACGCCACAGGGGATAAATCACTGCCTGGAAAGTAAGAGTTACTTTGAAAGAAACACACATTTACCCTGGCTTTTAGCTAAAATAAAGATTGATTCTTTCATAGATCCTATTTGACGACATTAAACTAATTTAAGGTCAGGAATCTAAAAAAACTCTGCATGGTAACCCCTTAGCCAGAAAGGTATAATCCTAATGAAAAAAAAAGATTTAAAAATAGATCAAAAGATGATCAGAGTGAGATTTTAAGCTTTTCTGCTCTGCTACGGTGGCCTAGAATGGACAAACATGTGGTTTGGTTTTTGTCTTCAGAAGTCCAGCTGTCATGGGGATACTTGTTGCTGATCGCAAGTTCTTTGGAGAAATTGGAGGCCTGGACGGTGGAATGAAAATCTACGGGGGAGAAAATGTGGAGCTGGGTATTCGGGTAATACATATATATATAATTATTTCATCAAAAGGTGGAACAATGGTTCAGGGTTAGTAAAAATATCAATGTGATAAATATTGAGCTCGATAAAATTATAATCTATAAAATAATCCAACATTGAAATACAAACTTTTTTTTCTGTTTCACAAGTCAGGATCATCTAAATTTATCTCTGATTTTTCTTTATTTTTTACCTTTGATTGAACATAGTCTCAGTGGCAGGGGCGGACTTAGAAGTTTGGGGGCCCCAGGCGAAAAATAAAATGGTGCCCTATCCAATAATCCTTTTATTTATTTTTTTTATCCTTACCTTAGGTTAAAAAATATATATATATTCCATTGGTCCAGTAGTAGACAGAATCAATGTCAATAATTCAAATGTTTTGATAGACATTTAATAAAAAATATATATATATATTTTGCAACCTGCGCAGAAATTCAACAGGAAATATGTAAAAATACAGCGATTTTAAGGATGAAGATGACATTATATAGGTCTAATGTATACACTGCATTTATGGAACATGTTATTCGTGGACACATTTATTTTACTATTAGTAGGTCAAACATCTCATGACGGCAGGTGAGGCACTGCTTCACCTGCCTCCCTTAACCGGACATCTCTGGTTAAAACACATTTCAACACGGAACTAAAAGCTGCTGAACCGATCCCAAACCCGTCCAAATGAAGTACACTCACTTAAAACATATTTTGCCTGCAAAATCAGAATAAAAAACGCTCAATTTGGGAACTTGGTGTTGACTGGAATATTCCATTGTAGCAGGGAGACGGGGGAGGACCAATTTCTTTCACATGATCAGTTTATACCATGTCACTGCTAAATGGGTTCATGCTCCGGGCATAACATTTATTTTACACACAATTTATTTTACACACTTGTTTAGGTCAGGGCCATAGGAATTTGGTGGCCCCAGGCAATCGCCTACCTTTGCCTAATGGTAAGTCCGCCTCTGCTCAGTGGCCGTTTTCTAAAAACGTTTTCTGTATTTTTAGTGTAGCGCCTTGAAAGAAACTTAGCTATCATTTAGTGACTGGTTAACAAACTGAGTAAATTAAGACCAAAATGGACAACCATTGTTAAAAAAAAAAAAAACTCAGTTTGATTGCTGCTGTATGGAGTGATTTTAGTGCCATTATTCCAAGTGCAACACTAACTGTTTTTGAGCGTAAAACTTAAAAGATTTTGTGTGCTCAAAAATTATTTTGGCCTTGAAAAAGCAAAATATTTCTTAGAACTTAAAAACATGTGCAACTAAAATAAAAAAATTACTCTTAAAACTGAAAAATGTGTGCAATAAAAACCATTTTCCCAAATTCTCTCTCTTCTGTGCGAGAGCAGTGGATCGCGTTACAAATGTGCCAGCCAATCACAGACATGGACATGAAGGTTGAGGTCTGTGATTGGCTGGATTTTGTTTATAGTTTTAAGCTCAAAACTGAATAATGGCACAAATATTACTCCGTACAGCCAAGGCCATTTTTACTGTTTTCGTCAATCAAAAAGCAGAAAAAAGAGGGGACAAAAGCAGAATTTATTCAAAAGAATGCCTCAAATAATCGAGTTATAGAATTTGTTTTGAAAGACAAAAACAACACTTTACAAAAAAAGATTTATGATTTATTTTGTAAAGTATTAATGTTTTTTTATTGCATTTTTTAAAAGGAATTGTGTAATATCTCCTAATTTGTTGTTCAGGATTTGTTGATTTGATTGCTTGAAAAGGTTTTTTTTAAGAGTTGGATGTCTTTCTTGGCAGGTCTGGCTGTGTGGAGGCAGCATAGAGATAATACCTTGCTCTAAAATCGCCCACATTGAGCGATACCACAAACCCTACCTCCCAGACCTGTCCATCATGATGAGGAGAAACGCACTGAGAGTGGCAGAAGTTTGGATGGATGAATACAAAAGCAGCGTTAACATCGCCTGGAACCTTCCAGTGGAAGTATGATCCGACGTCTCATTATTTCTCACATGATGGAATAATCGGATTATGTTTAATAAAAGACACTGCTTTTGATTATGAGAAATGCTCTCATGTGCTCGCCTTGTTCCTGCAGAATCATGGGATTGATATCGGAGATGTGTCGGAGAGGAAGAAGCTCAGAGAGAAGCTGAAGTGCAAACCCTTCCAGTGGTTTCTAGATAATGTTTACCCCTCTCTGAAACCCATCAACAACTTGCTTGGTTATGGAGCTGTGAGTAAATAGTGGATGAATCCTTATTTTCTTTCATTTATTCTTATTGGCACACGGTTGTAAAAAATTCACAAAAATATTTGTGTAACATTTCAGTTTCTATTAACAGCTGATTAATAATTTGAAGCCAGATCTCTGTGTGGACCAGGGCCCAAAACCAGGATACACGCCTATAATACATCCATGCCACTTCTTCTCACCTCAGGTGTGTTTAGATATTTATATGGAGAGAAAATAGTCTGTGTCTCTAATTCTTGATTTGTAATTCATACAATACATTTTGTGCATAACTTTGCATATTGTGTATTTGCATGTACAAAAATAAAAAAATTACAAAATACAATTTACACATCCACAATTCAGATTTACAACAGCTTGAAACTAACTACACACATAATACAAACTTCGTGTTACACAAAACCGTATTTACGCACAAATCAGATGCTTCACATCTCCAAGATGTGTGTATGTGATGCGTTTAAATGCTGCTAGATTGCTGGGTCATCAGAGTTTTCTTATCAGCTGCTTTGAACTGTGAACAATATTTGGTAAAATCTTGACTTTTTCTCCATGATATTAGCATTATGCTAGCTCATTTGGTTAATTTGGCATCTACTGAAGTTTTTTTTATGCTAATATGGAATTTATCCAATATTTTAGCAACATGCTAACGTATTTAGCTAATATGTTATGAGGTGTGATTATGCTAATTTGGAATGTATCTAATACTTTCGCATACTAATGTTTTTGGCTAACATGTCATATACTGAAGTTTTTTATGCTAATTAGAAATCTATCCAATATTTTAGCAACATGCTACCATTTTTGGCTAACAGGTTTGTTTATGCTAATTTGGAATGTATCTAATACTTTCGCATGCTAACGTTTATGGCTAACATGTCATATACTGAATTTTTTTATGCTAATTTTGAATTTATCCAATATTTTAGCAACATGCTAACATTTTTGGCTAATATGTTATGAGGTTTGATTATGCTAACTTGGAATGTATCTAATACTTTCGCATGCTAACGTTTTTGGCTAACATGTCATCTACTGAAGTTTTTTATGCTAATTTGGAATTTATCCAATATTTTAGCAACATGCTAACATTTTTGGCTGTTATGAGGTTTGTTTATGCTAATTTGAAATGTATCTAATACTTTCGCATGCTAACGTTTTTGACTAACATGTCATATATTGAAGTTTTTCTTTGCTAATTTGGAATTTATCCAATATTTTACCAACATGCTAACATTTTTGGCTAGTATGTTATCTACTGAGGTTTTTTCAATCTAATTTGGAATGAATCCAATATTTTAGCAACATGCTAACTTATTTGGCTGATATGTTATCTTCTGAGGTTTGTTTACGGTTCAGAATTTAATTAACATTTTTAGCAGCATGCTAATGTTTTTGGCTAATATGTTATGAGTTTTTTTATACTAATTTGGAATTTATCTCAAATTTAAGCAGCGTACTGACATTTTTGGCTAATTTGCTATCTACGATTTTTGTTAGGCTGCTTTTGAGTTTACCTAATATTTTAGCCACATGCTAACGTTTTTGACTAATTTAGCATTTAATTAGGATTTTTAGGCTATTTTGGAGTGGAGCTAGTATTTTAGCAATGTGCTAGCTTTTTAGGCTAATTTAGCACCTACTAAGGTTTTTGGGCTAGTTTGGAGATTAGCTCATATTTAAGCTACACTTTACATGTTTTTGCATGATTAGCATTTATTGAAGTTTTTTTAGCAAATTTACTACAATTTTATTTTTAATTTTGGCCAACTTCAGCGGTTCTTTAATGAAATTTAAGTCTTTTAGCAAATTTAGCATTTTGCTTTTGCATCGTCAGCAAAATCCTTTCAGGAATTAAAGTAAATTGCTTCATCAATTTCAGTGGCCAAATTTAGCAAAAAGCACACTTCACACTAGCATTATTGCAGGTAACATTTCTAGTTTTAAGTTGTGCCTGTGTAAACTGTATTTTTTTTAATTTTGTAATTTATGAACATGTGAATATATAATTTCAAGTACACAAAGTTACAAATCAAGAATTACGTACGCACAAATCGGATGATACTCTATTCTCTCCATTCATTTATCCTAAGCAAACTATGTTTGATTCACCAATGATTCTAATATTATATTGTTTTAGCGCTGTTTTTACAACACTGATGGCAAACTCTACATCGGTGGGATCAAATCTCACAAATACAACAGCGATAGCTGTCTGGTGGACCTCGGTTCCGGGAATTTTCCTGGTCTCTTTGAGTGCAAGGTCGCCCAGGAGAAGAAATTTCACATGTTGTGGGATTTTAAGCAGGTACTCACTGGTTTAAACCAAAAAAAAAAGAAATTAGGTCATATTTTAAAGACATGTCTGTGTTTCTAAAAAAGGGAGGACAGATCAAGAACAGGAAGACAAAGCGTTGTCTGGAGGTCGCACGTGGAAAAGATGGATACTTCAGTCTCGTCGTTCAACAGTGCAGCGGCCAAAGCTGGAAGATCCAACATGTCGTCAATCAGACTGTTTCTGCAAATGGTCTAAAGTGACTCCTTTATTGTCTTTTGTTGGATTTTTCAGTAAGAATTTCTTAATTTTCCTCACATTTTGACAACTGTAAGTGAATAATACTCACCACTATATATATATATATATATATATTAAAGGGGGATATTGCTTTCTATTTTTAACTTTCTATTGGGTTTCAAACTCTTCCAGAACATTTTCATGTTGGACATAAACATCTATTAATCTTGTAAAGCCCCCAAAATTTGACAGTAAATTATCATTATTTTTTTTTTTAGAGTTAAGATACTTTTTAAACTTGCTGATAACTTCCACAAATAAATAAGATTTACGATTTATTAAACATTGGGTGATTTTTTTTAAATATACATTTTTGTTTACAATAATGTTAATTCAACATGTAAAAATATTGACGAGTGTTAAGAAAAAACATCCCTCTATAAGTCTCTGTCTCAAATTTGATAAATTCATTTTATAATGTTGTCACTGTAATATAACAAATACATTACCTACGAATTTTTCATTCTTTCAATACAGCAAACAGTATTTTATAAAAATGAACAGCAATAGTGGAGCTATTTTCACTGTAAAGTTTGGAAAATTAGCAAAAACTTTTTCCGCCAAAAGTATTCCATGGACGCAGCCATTTTGAAAGTAGCAGGAGAAGAAGAAGCCCCCTAGTGGACGGATGATGAATTACAATTCAGAAAACATGAACAATTTCATACAGCGGGTTTTTAAGGAAAAGTTTAGATCTTGCCAATGTGGTAGGAGTCTCAGAAATACACGAATCAGATATGATACAAATGGTTTTATGGAAAAGGAAGTAATATATACGTATATATATATATTCAAACAATCCAAGGTAAAAATCTAATAGAAGTGATTGAAATTAACTCAAAATGTATTAAATTAAATGAGCTTTAGCGAAGTTTAGCATTAGCATTGTTTAAAAAAATGAAATGTATTTTATTTATACCGTACAGCCCTAGTACAGTTGGAAATATAAACAATAGCTGATCGCTAAGCTAAGCTAATGTGGAATTTATCTAATATTCTAGTAGCGTACTGACGTTTTTGGCTTATTTTGATATCTACTGAGGTTTGTTAAGCCGCTTTTCTCCTTTAGAATCTACGGAATTACGTTGATCGTGTTAACGACTGAAAAGTTACAGTAAATTAAAGAACATAAACACTGGAGCTCAGGTGTTAAAGGGTTATAAATTTTCGTCATGTTTAAATTCAGCTAAAAGAGAAATGCATCAAATAAGAAAAATCCATGTTTGAGTTTCTTACATTTCTTTTTATTGAAGTAAATCTTCTGGAGGAGGATTTTATTTGACACATGTATTTTATTTTGAAAGGAACTTGGATGTTTTGCAGTAAGAGTAAAATAAGTTAAATTAAAAACAAGTTCAGATTCAGATTTAATATTTAAAACTACATTTATGTTGCATCAATGGCCACAAAAACATAAATTAAGTGTATTTTCCTTTATAATTAAGTGAGATTTTTCTCCTCTTGTTTTTTAGTGTTAAGACACACTTTATTTGTCCTCCTATTCAAATTCTTTGGCTCCACGATATCAAGTATCAATGTGGATACAGGGGCGGAGACACCAACAGCAGATTTCTGGATTCGAAGTGAACTTCCTCCTCTTTCTGTGTGAAGCTAAAGCTCACTTACAGAATGAGGTCCGGCAGTCTGAAAGGACTGCTGACGGCGTTCGTCTCGGTTTGGGCTTTGTTTTACCTGAACTCCATAAAAAGGGAAGTTCGGGACTATTCGGGAAAACTCCAGAAGGCCCGGCTCAACGACTCCCTCAGGGGTCACGGCGTCCTGCAGAGGATGAGCAAGATCGAAGCAGACATCGGCAAGCTGGGTGAGTCGCTGGTTTTGAGGGGAAATTTCAACAATTTCAATAATTTTGAAATGCAAATTGAAATATTTTAATTCAATTTAAGATTTTAAAGTCTTAAACTGGTCAGTTTACTCATTTGACGACAATTTTAAGATCAAGAGACAAATCTGAGCCTAAAAGAGCAAAAATCCAAATGTTTTTTACAGTCAGTCTGCTGGAAAACGACAAGCAGAAAACAGTGATGGAGGCAGACAGGAAGGAGGAGAAGAAGCCGGTGGGGAAACTTTATCCAGACTCTCCTCTGTTTCGAAAATGGGGGGACCACCTGTCGGAGGAAGAGCAGAAAGATGCTGAGAGTTTATTTAAGAAATACGGCTACAACGCTTACCTGAGCGACAGGCTGCCGCTCAGGAGAGAGATCCCCGACACCAGGCCTCCCAGGTGAGCTTCACCTCGAGCCACTTCCTTGAGAAATTGTGTTTTGGTCATTTTTGTGCCAATTATCTGATGATGGGGGACATATATTAAGGAAATTAAGTTAAAAATAGCATTTCTGAGTATTGTGAATTATGATGTAGAAAATATGCTGGGAGGGAGGGGAAAGGGGGTCGGGGTTGCTCTGTGGAGACACCTGCAACTCGTTTTAATGAACACTGCCGTCTATAAATGTTCTAGAAAACATCAGTTTTTCTTTCATTTTGGCTAAAAATGACAAAAGATTTTAAGATTCTAGTTAATTTATCAAAAAAATAAAAGATGAATTAACTAACATTTGTGAATTTCTCAGTTCAAAACAGAATAGAATCGGAAAAAAGTAGAAAAAAGTCGGCCTTAAACTTCTTTCAACAATTATTATTTGTTTTAGTTGTTTGCTTTCTGAAGGATTAGACATGGAACACGTCCTCACCTTGAAGTTCCAGGTTAAATAAGAGATGCAGGTGTGTGATATTTCCTGGGGAAAGTCCCTTTAGGTGTTACTTGGATGTCTGGAAACTAATAGAGCTACCACAGATTAACAAACTTTCATGTTAGGAGAAGGATCTCCTCCAAAAACTAAGAGCTCCTTCGATCTTTTTTTTTATCTCAGCTGATAAAAATGAAGTTGCAGCCCTCAGAAGTCCGAGGGTTCAATTCTGAATTCGTATTTGGTGAGATAAAAATAAAATCCTGTAGCTAAATGAAGGGTTCTTCTGCCACGTTCACAACGCCCTCGACAACGTGCGCTCGTGAGGGCACTTCCAGTGAAAAGTCAATGTAAACAAGAGTTCACCAATTGGTATTAAAATTGTTTTAAATTGCAAGAACAATCGTAAAAACTTTCAAAAGTTTAATTGTCCAGAGTTTATTCATGTTTCATCTCAGATGTGCAGAGAGGAAATATCCAGAAGAGCTGCCGTCCCTCAGTGTTGTCCTGATCTACCTGGATGAAGCTCTTTCCATCATCAAGAGGGCCATCCGCAGCATCGTGGACAAGACGCCCGCCCGTCTGCTGACGGAGATCATTCTGGTCGATGATCACAGCACCAAAGGTGAACTGAAGGTCAAGACTTAATCTTTCTGTAAGGTTACCTGGAATAAACTTTAGGTGCCACCCCAAAGCAAAACTTGTAAAGTAAATAGTTCAAGAAGTGAACTTAGCAAATACAGACTTGTTTTTTTGAATAACTGTTCCCCAGAAGTGGAGGAGGAAGTCTGCATTTGTTTGGAATAGAGGTGAGGTTTAATACAACAAGAAGTGAAGTTATGCTTCCATATTTAAATGCTTTTATTTGTTCTCTATTATTGGGTTACATGAATGCATCTGTACATGGAGATAATATCAAAGTTTAAGGTTTAATTGACAGAAAATTCAAAATATTTTTTTAAATTAACTTGTTTTTTTTTAAACCTTTTAAATTTGCAATACCATTTTTTAAATAAAGGGTTTAATGATTTGGTCAGTTTTGCTCACAACAACGTTAGTTTGTTGGAAAAATGTTGACATGAGTTAGAAAAAAAGCAACTTTTTATTTAGCATAACTGTATTTTAATGACTGATTTATCAAACATTTTTGCATTCTTTCAATACAGCAGGTAGTATTTTAAAAAAATGAACAACAATAGTTGAGCTAATTTCACCATAAAGTCTGGAAAATTAGCAAAAATCGTTTCCCGCCAAAAGATTTAACGGAGGCCGCCATTTTGAAATGAGCAGAAAAAGCTCTTCTACTATTGTTGGGTTATATAAAAGCAAATCTGTAAATAACATAGACATATTATAAAAGTTTGATCCAGTTATATGGAGTCTGGAAAGAGCCTATTTGAAATAAATATATACACCATAAAAAAAAAGTGTCATTAATTATTTAAAAGTAGCAATAAATAAATAAATGTTGAAATCAATAAATAAATGTTAAAATAAATGTAGCATTAAAATAATAATATTTGACCCAAACTGGGCAATGAAATAAATAAATATGTCATGAAATACTTAAATGTGTTATTTTAATATTTTAATGCCACATTTATTTCAACATTTGTTTATTTATTTAAACTTTTATTTATTTAATGCCACTTTTAAATAATAAATGACACATTTATTTATTTATTTCATAATACATTTATTTATTTAAATTTGGCTATTTTAACCTACAAGGGACAATAAAATAAATAAATATGTCATTAAATATTTAAATGTTCCATTTTAGTATTTTAATGCCACATTTATTTCAACATTTGTTTATTGATTTCAACATTTATTTATTTATTGCTACTTTTAAATAATTAATGACACATTTATTTATTTATTTAATGGTGTATATGTTTATTTTATTTCAAATTGACTCTTTCCAGACTCCATAATATGCAGTTACGCCGAACGCATTAAATAATGAATAAAAATTCAAATTTTTTTAATTTAGCTTGTTTTTTAACACTTTAAATTTGCAGTACCGTTTTTTAATGAAAAAGTTTGATATGTTTGATAATTTGTTTTTACTTAAGAGTGTTTGTTTAAGTTGGAAAAATATTGACATGAGTTGGAAAAAAAGCAACTTTTTTACCTATTATTTAACATGGTGTATTTGTATTTTAAAGAGTGATTTGTCAACAATTTTGCATTCTTTCAATACAGAAAGTAGTATTTTTAAAAAAAATTAACAACAATAGTTAAGCTACTTTCACCATAAAGTTTTGTAAATTAGTAAAAAGCGTTTGTGTGTTAGAGGTTTCACGGAGGCAGCCATTTTGAAATGAGCAGGAAAAGTTACTCTACTGCCCCTAGTGGAATGATTATGAACTACAAGGAAGAAAATATGGACACAATGGGATTTTAAGGGAAATTTGCATCATAGTAATGAGATAGGGGTCTCAAGTATCAAATATAAAGTTAAGAGGAATTTATTATTCATATTCTACTGAATAATTAAAATTAGAAACACACAAAAAAAAGACATAATTTTCTTCTTCTTCCTAGAGGATTTGATGCAGAAGCTGGACGACTACATCAGCTTGATTCATGAAGAGCGTCCAGGCCTGGTGAAGAAAGTGAGGCACGCCGAGCAGCTCGGCCTCACGCAGGCCAGACTGTCCGGATGGAAAGTAGCTACAGGAGACGTGGTGGCCATCTTGGATGCTCACATAGAAGTCCATGTACAATGGTGGGGTTGATATCCTAAATATTTGTTGAAAAAATACTTTTTACTGAATTTTGAAATGTCTTTGTGTGTGCAGGGCAGAACCCCTGCTGGCTCGGATTAAAGAGGACCGCACAGTGATCCTCTCTCCAGTCTTTGACAAAGTCAACTACGATGACTTTGCTGTGGTTCCTTATCCTCCTCACGCTCACGGCTTCGACTGGGCTTTGTGGTGCATGTACGAATCCTTCCGACCGGAGTGGTACGCCTCAGGGGATAAATCACTGCCTGGAAAGTAAGAGTTACTTTGAAAGAGTCACTGTAAAACAAACTTAACAACTCATGTATTTTTATTTGATATATTTTTGAAGAAAATTTATTTTTTCCTCAATATTTGTGCAGTTGATAAACAACAAGGTACTTTTGTTAATATTTTCACCGGGAGTTCAAAGTTAAACCAGGTTAAACTTTAACCAATCAGGCCTGGATTCATGCGCTAATAAACAGTAGAAAAAATTAGAAGCCCCTCCCTGCTTGTCTAGTGTGAATATTATAAGTTACACTTTTGTTCAAGAACCTGTGTTTAGTGCGTTATGATGTTGTCATTTCCTCATATATCTCCATTTATGATCAGACAGTTATGTTTTCATGCGTTCCTTTTGTTTTTGTTCTCCAGAAGCCCCTCAATCATGGGAATACTTGTTGCTGACCGTAAATTCTTTGGGGAGATCGGCAGTCTTGACGGGGGAATGAAAATCTACGGAGGAGAAAACGTGGAGCTGGGAATCCGGGTGAGATTTTTAAAACCTGTACAGTACTAATAAAGTGTACAACATTTTGACCTATTTCATAGCGACTCCAAGAGGCGTTTTAAATATAGTGACATGGTTTTTTGCCAAAATTAAAAAACAAAAGTTGACAGGAGTTCATTAGAAATTTGTCTGTAAGTTGTGGGCGGGACCTTTGGCACAAAGCAACCCCGCCCCTCTTCCCCATATCCGGCCCTCCAGATATTGTTATTAACGGCCAGATGTTATCTTGCACTTATTTTTAACTTGGATAATTTTGACAAAATATATTTATATGGATTTTTATGATTTATTCTGGAATAATATTCCTGCCTTTTTATTATTCATATTTAAGGTAAACAATTACAGTTTTAAAGTTTTAAAAATGTGCATTCTGCTAACTTTTTCAACTATTTTAGCATTTATTAAGATGTTTTTGGGTATTAGCTAATATTTCAGCTATATGTCAACAGGAGCCAAGTTAATATTTACTATCCAACTGTCTTGGCTAAATTATACTTTTATTTTTTTAGGATATTTTGAAGTTTAGCTATTTTTTCAGCTACATGCTGGCAGTTTTGGCTAACTCAAGTTTTGGCTAACTCAAGTTTTTTTTTTTTTTTCTTACTTTTTCAGGCTAATTTGGCATTAAGCTCATATTTTGGCTGGCTATTAGCTTCAGCGTTTTCAGCTATTAGCTTCAGCGTTTTCAGCTAACAACTTCAGCTATTAATTTCAGCATCTTCAGCTATCAGCACTAGCATCCTCAATGGCCAAATTCATTTTACAGCCTTCACACTAGCATTATGGCAGGTAATGATATATCTAGTTCAGAAATATGTTAAAAGTTACAATTTTAAAGTTAATAAAATTTAGTTTTAGTGTTCTATAAATGTTTATCCCGTTCAGCCCGCAACCTAAGGTTTGCTTTGGGTTTTAAGACACAATAAAATCCGGTTTATTTTCAAAATATAACCAATTATTCACAATAAAACACCATGATTGACAAATGTGATCATATTTTTGTGTCTAAACAGACTTTAGAGATGAAAATAAAAATGCAAGCCCAACACACACACACACACACATACACACACACATTCTTGCGCTTACCACATAGTGAGGACCAGGAATATCAACCGAGAAGTGAGGACCGTCCTTTTTGCTTCATCTAAAAGAGCGTAAAATGCCTTTGTGGCCACAGGAGGTCGCCTTTTTTAACAATATGAGGGTAGATTCAGGGTAACATCAAGTTTTTCAAAAAAAGTTTTTAACCGCATTTTCAAAATAAAACACATTTTTCACAATAAAACACAGCGATTAACAAACACGATCATACTTTTGCATCTAAACAGATGGTGGAGATTAAAATAAACAGCACGCGCTAAATTAACGAAGATAAATTAGATAAATTAACAAAGCGTAGCTCTCATAGCTACTTGCTTCTTCTTAGCAGAAACTGCAAAAAAAGTCTATTTAACCAAGATGACAAAAAAAATCAAAATTAGCCAAAAACACTTTTGATCTTGTTTTAAGTCTTATAGAATATAATGTGTAAGATAATAAATCTTGTTTTGAGGTTATATATCTTTTATTTCTTATTTAGTTATTTAATCCTAAAATTGTTGTTTTTGTATGTATATTAAGATAAAAACACTTTTTAATACATGGGGGAATATTTTTGGCACTTTTCCGTCCAGGGTGAACCTAGCATTAGGTACTGCAACTGTATCTCATAAACACGCTCATCTAAGCAAATTCATGGTGTTTTTCCTTTTGTAATTTGAGAAATATTCAAGTGGAAAACAAAACTAAGTGTTCACTAATAAATATTGTTTTAATATTGTCTTGACAGTATTTTAAATCGATACGAGTATCGCCAAATTAAGTATCGCGATATTTCACGAAATCAATACTTTCTTTGTTTTCTTTTCTTTATTTTATCTAATGGTTTTTAAAAATTAGATTTCTAGCTTTACAAGCGTTATAAACGTATAAACTCTGTAAGATTGTCTATTTAATTGTATGCATTTTTGTTTGATGTGTGTTTGAATCCTGACGTTCTGCACAGGTGTGGCTGTGTGGAGGCAGCATAGAGATCATTCCTTGCTCTAAAGTTTGCCACATTGAACGCTATAAAAAACCGTATCTGCCGGACCAGAGAGACGTGATGAGACGTAACGCTCTGAGGGTGGCGGAAGTCTGGATGGACGAGTACAAATCCAACATCAACATCATCTGGAATCTGCCGATATCCGTATGATCGCAAGTCTCTTTAATCGTCCAAATGATGTCCTCAGACTTTATGACAGAACTACAGTTCACCATTTTTCTGACAGAATCATGGGATTGATATTGGAGACGTGTCGGAGAGGAAGAAACTCAGAGAGAGATTGAAGTGCAAACCCTTCCAGTGGTATCTAGATCACGTTTACCAGTCGCTGCAACCATTAAATGGCGTGATTGCATATGGTGGTGTAAGTCAAAGCTCTCTGATTGTCTTTTCAAGTATTTTAAAAGTGTTCCCAATGTTTTTTTTTTTATTCATGACTACCATATTTTTTGGGGTTTTTATTAGGGCCGGGAATCGATTAAAAAAAAAATTAACTAATTAATCGCAAATGTGGAAAAAATTAATCGCGATTAATCAGTGTAATTTTTTTTTTTGTTTCAGTATTGGCTGACCACTTATTATCTGCGAATAATCATAATATGAAATCACACGCGAAACTCTACATTTAAAACATTTATTTTTAATTACTGATGTCAATCAATTACAAAAAAAAAATGATTAATTGCACTTTTGTGTTGGGATTAATCACAATTAATCACAATGTTTTACCAGGTAAAATTTATTTTAGAGCCTGGAATCGATTAAATAAAATTAACTAATTAATTGCAAACCTGGAAAAAATTAATTGCGATTAATCGCTTTAATTTATTTTTTTAGTCGCAGTTATTATCCGCAAATAATTACAATATGAAATCACACACCAAACTCTACATTTAGAACATGAATCTTTGGTTATTGCTGTCAATCAACTACAAAAAAAATTTGATTAATCGCATTAATTGAGATTAATCATGAATATCTGCAATGTTTTAACAGGTAAAATGTATTTGTACAATATTGTACAAATAAATACATTTAAAAAAGTGATTTAAACCACAAAAATAGCAAGAATAAAGTACTAAAAACCGATGGAATATTTATTTCTTTTTAAAAGTGTAGGATAATTAATGTTTTAATGCACGCTATGGAAGCCTGAACCACTGAGTTAAAGTAAAGTACTGTTTCTTTGATTAATGTGCATTAATACATATCAACGGGTTAATTCTTTTTGATTAATCATTTGCACAATGTTTTTTTTCTAGCTGACCAATGAGCTGTCGCCAGAATTCTGCGTGGACCAAGGCCCGATGCCGGTGCACACACCAATACTATATTCATGCCACTTCTTGTCAAGTCAGGTGCGTTCACTGCACAAAATCCAACATTGATTGAGGTTTAATTTTTTTTTTTTTATGATTGATGTTTTTTTGTATTGCAGCGCTGTTATTATCACACTGATGGAAAAATGTTCGTCGGTTATCTCATTTCCCACAAAAATGTTAATAATAACTGCCTGGTGGACCTTAACTCTGGCATCTATCCGCACCTGTGCGATTGCAAAATGGCCCAAGAGAAAAAATATCACATGTTGTGGGATTTTAATCAGGTATGTACTCGACTAAAAATAAGGATAACTGGAAAAGTTGCATTAGCTGTGATACTGTGTGAATGCTTTTTGCTGAAAGTAGTTGCTGAAGATGCTGAAGCTTTTAGATGAAAATGGTGACGCAATTTACTTTAATAGCTGTAGGGATTTGCTGAATATGCAAAAGCTATTTACAAAGTGTTAAGTTTGCTAAACGACTGGACATTTCGTTAAAGAACTATAAAAGAGTGCTGAAGTTGACTGGAAAATTTGTAGTATAATTGCTTTAAAGATCTCTAATACATTCCAATTTTGCACTAATATTTAGTGTGTTGATTGAATATGAGCTAAACTCCAAATTAGCCCAAAAAAACTCAGTAGATGCCAAATTAGCAAAAAAAAAAGCTAGCGTTGCTTAAATAATAGCTAAACTCCAAAATAGCCTAAAATTCTCCAATAAACCAAATTAGTCAAAAACGTTAGCTTTTGCTAAAATAGAAGCTAAACTCTAAACTAGCCTGTAAAAACCTCAGTATATAACAAATTAGTCAAAAACATTAACATGTTGTTAAAATAGGAGCTAAGCTCTAAATTAGCCAATGAAAAGCTCAGTAGATAAATTAGCCAAAATCGTTAGCATGTTGCTAAAATGTTAGGTAAACTCCAAATTAGCCCAAAAAACCTCAGTAGATGCCAAAGTAGCCAAAAAAAACTAGCACACTACTAAAATACTAGCTTAACTCCAAAATAACCCCAAAAATTCCCCAATAAACCAAATTAGTCTAAAACATTAGCTCGTTGCTAAAATAGAAGCTAAACTTTAAATTAGCCTATACCTCAGTATATAACAAATCAGTCAAAAACGTTAGCATGTCGTTAAAAAAGGAGCTAAACTCTAAATTAGCCAATGAAAACCTCAGTAGAAAACAAATTAGCCAACAACGTTGCTAAATGTTAGGTAAACTCCAAATTAGCATAAACAACCTCAGTGAATGCCAAATTAGCCAAAAAAAAGCTAGCACATTGCTTAAATACTAGGTAAACTCAAAATTTTTTAAAATTTCATCAGTAAACTAAATCAGTCAAAACAAATGTTGGCTTGTTGCTTAAAAAAAATCTAAACTCTAAATTAGGCTATAGTACATAACAAATTTGCCAAAAAACATTAGTATGTTGCTAAGGAAAACTCCAATTTGGCTTAAAAAAAACTCAGTAGATGCCAAATTAGCCAAAAAGCTAACACATTCCTTAAATACAAGCTAAACTCCAAAATTACCAAATAAAATAAATTAGTAAAAAATTTTAGCATGTTGCTAAAAAAGAAGCTAAACTCTTAATTAGCCCCAAAAAATCCCAGTACATAACAAATTAGCCAAAAACGTTAGCATGTTGCTAAAATGTTTGGAAAACTCCAAATTAGCATAAAAAACCCTCAGTAGACGCCTAATTAGCCAAAAAGCTAGCACATTGCTTCAATACTAGCTAAACTCCAAAATTGTCAAATAAAATAAATTAGTCAAAAATATTAGCATCCTCCTAAATAAGAAGCTAAACTCTAAATTAGCCAATGAAAACCTCAGTAGAAAACAAATTAGCCAAAAACGTTGCTAAATGTTAGGTAAACTCCAAATTAGCATAAAAAACCTCAGTAGATGCCAAATTAGCCAAAAAAAAGCTAGCACATTGCTTAAATACAAGCTAAACTCCCAAATTACCAAATAAAATAAATTACTAAAACATTTTAGCATGTTGCTAAAAAAGAAAGAAGCTAAACACTTAATTAGCCCCAAAAAATCCCAGTACATAACAAATTAGCCAAAAACGTTAGCATGTTGCTAAAATGTTAGGAAAACTCCAAATTAGCATAAAAAGGCCTTCATTAGATGCCTAATTAGCCAATAAGCTAGCACATTGCTTGAATATTAGCTAAACTCCAAAATTGCCAAGTAAAATAAATTAGTCAAAAACGTCAGCATGTTGCTAAAAAAGAAGCTAAATTAGCCTAAAGAACCTAGTAGATGAATAATTAGCAAAAAACGTTAGCATGTTGCTAAAATATTAGGTAAACTCCAATTTTTTTGAAAATTCTATAAAAGATGAAAACATTGCCCATGAATATATTTAAAGCCTTGCTAATCTACTTAAAATATTAAGACTTTTTTTATTAATTTCCTATGGAGCATATTTTGTTCAACATTTCAAAAATCTTAAAGTTTATGAATACCAAAAAAACAAACATTAACTTCCTGAACAAGCTGAACGTTTTGATACCAAGATTGCTGGTTTGCTGAAAGTGCGATTGAGTTTTTACGTGCAGTAAACGTACGGAAAGAAGCCGGAGAATCACTATTAGTGCCAAAGTAACATCCCGTTTGTTTCTTTTATCCCAGGGAGGAGCGATCCGAAACAGAGACACAAAGAGATGTCTAGAGGTCACGAAGGGCGGAGACGGATCCTTCAAACTGGTTGTTCAGAAGTGCAGCGGTCAAAGCTGGAAGATACAACATGTGACGGATCGATTGATGTAACTCGACTAATTCTAGTTGATAAACACAAAATCAAATTTGCCCCAGAAAATAAAGCTTTTATTGTTATTGTTTATATACGTTTTTTATTATAAAAAAAATGATACTGTAATATCAAAGTAACCAATTTTCACAAACTTTTTCTATACTTGTGTGACTTTGTGTTTGTTTTTCAGACGGATTTGAAGCCTTAGCTGTCAGTCCGAACGTCTTTCAAGTTGAACAGGATTCTTTGGGGTCTGCTCGTCACGAATGATCCGACACGAAGTCGTCCCATTTGCTCTGCCACATGGCGAGACCCGCGTCCTTCAAATGAGGCGGCATGGAGCTGAACCTGCGGGAGGACAGTCGCACAACTTCAACATGGCGTCCAGCACACATAAGATGGGACATTTGCTTTGATATAATCAGAAAAATCTAGCTTTTTTACAAAAAAAAAATTTGTTTCACGTACTTAACCATTTTTTTTTAATTGTATTACTTAACTATTCTTTAAATCTGAATTTAACTCTTCACAAAATGTAATTTTTTTCTCTGTGACATTTTGAGTAAATCAGCTACAAATTCTTAATATGATCAAAAAGGATGGACACTTTGATAATTAAACTGTTAGACGGTGTAACATAATTTGAAAAATAATGATTTCACCCCAAAATTCTAAAAATCTGATGTTTCCTTTGACCAGCCATCTCAGAAATGAAATTTTATCTTCACCTATATCATCTTTCTTAATGGAAGACATGAATATCAAGACAGACATTTCGAACTGTTTGCTAAACTTTGCTCATAATTCATCAACTGTGTTTAAACTCTGATTTAAAAAAAAAATTTTTTTGGAATAAAAATCTTCATTGATCCTTCTAATCTGATCGGATCCACATGAGCAACATTACTGTCGCTCAGCTGTTTGATCCTTGCAAACATTTCAAATCTTATTTTTAGTAATTAAAGTTATTTTACTGGGTTTAAAGTTGTTATAAATCATCTTTAACCAACAGATTTCAAAGCTTTTCTCAAAGTCAGAACATTTGTTTGTTTCATTAAGATTTAAAATCTAGGAATAATCCAAAATAATTTTGTTCCATCCTCTTCATGACAGAAAAACTTGATTTAAGACTTAAAAAAGTCAAAATGCACACTCATTTTTGGTTCAATTTAAATGTGTTATTTTAATATTGATAAGTTAGACTGGTGTCCTAATTTATTATCATTAGATTTATGCTCTAAGAATAATTGCTAGTTTTAGATTTTATGAGTATTTCTTCAGATGGGCCAACTTGTGTATCATTTTGTTCATATTTTAATCTAAAATGAGTCATTTCCATTTATTACACTAGTGAAGTTGATAGCTGAAAACGCTGAAGCTAATAGCTGAAAATGCTAAAGTTGAAAGCTGAAAACGCTGAAGTTGATAGCTGAAAATGCTAAAGTTGATAGCTGAAAATGCTGAAGTTGATAGCTAAAAAATGCTGATAGCTAAAAATGCTGAAGTTGATAACTGAAAATGTTGAAGTTGATAGCTAAAAAATGCTGATGCTGATAGCTAAAAATGCTGAAGTTGATAGTTGAAAACGCTGAAGTTGATAGTTGAAAACGCTGAAGTTGATAGCTGAAAATGGTGAAGTTGATAGCTAAAAAATGCTGATAGCTAAAAATGCTGATGCTGATAGCTAAAAATGCTGAAGTTGATAGTTGAAAAATGCTGATGCTGATAGCTAAAAATGCTGAAGTTGATAGTTGAAAACGCTGAAGTTGATAGTTGAAAACGCTGAAGTTGATAGCTGAAAATGGTGAAGTTGATAGCTAAAAAATGCTGATAGCTAAAAAATGCTGATGCTGATAGCTAAAAATGCTGAAGTTGATAGTTGAAAACACTGAAGTTGATAGCTGAAAATGCTGAAGTTGATAGTTGAAAACACTGAAGTTGATAGCTGAAAATGGTGAAGTTGATAGCTGAAAACGCTGAAGTTGATAGCTAAAAAATGCTGATAGCTGAAAATGCTAAAGTTGATAGCTAAAAATGCTGATAGCTGAAAATGCTAAAGTTGATAGCTAAAAATGCTGAAGTTGATAGCTGAAAACGCTGAAGCTAATATCTGAAAATGCTGAAGCTGAAAACGCTGAAGTTGATAGCTAAAAAATGCTGATGCTGATAGCTAAAAATTCTGAAGTTGATAGCTGAAAACGCTGAAGCTGATAGCTGAAAATGCTGAAGCTGAAAACGCTGAAGTTGATAGCTAAAAAATACTGAAGCTGATTGCTGAAATTGCTGAAGCTAGTAGCAAGCCAAAATATTAGCTTAAGGCCAAATAAGCCTAATTATCTAGTAAAATGTCTAATTTGACCAAAAAAAAGATAGCATAAAGCTAAAATATTAGCTAAACTCCAAATTAACCTAAAAAAACTGAAATAAGCCAAATAAAATAAATTATCCAAAACAGCTAGCATGTAACTGACAAATTAGCTAAATTCCAAAATGCTTTACAGCATTCACACAAATTAATATATTCTGGGTACTAACCGGGGTGCAGCAGTTACTATCAGTTAGAAATTAAATTAAATTTTAAAATTACCTGGTTATTATCTGTTGTGCACATGTTAGTAACCATTATATTTCTTTTCTTCAGTTTTTAGGAATTTTTTGTCAGTTACTATCTGGTGCGCACCAGTTGGTAACCAGATTTTCTTTTTTACTTCAATGTCCCTTAGGAGCTCCATAACTTACATTTACATATGAAATAAAAAAATATTTCATATCAGTGGAATACTTAAATATCATTTAGAGATTTAATGGATTTAATGTAGGAAAGAAAGAAAAAAATCAACTTGGGTAGATTTAACTATATATATATATATATATATATATATATATATATATGTGTATTATTGGCAAGTACAGTTTGTATCAGTGAATATTTTAACATAAATGTATGTTTTCTGACCTGATGGAGTTCACAGCCAGCTCTTTCAGAGTACCCAGGTTTGCCTTCAGTCCTCCGATGCCCACGAAGGCTTCATAAAAGTCGTATGAAAGTCCGGTGGTGCCAAACAGAGACGGATCGTCCGAGCTGATGACCATCGGATGGCCCTCTGACATCAGCACCGCCGCGGGGTGGTTCCTCAGGTCCGATACCAGCTTCAGCACCTGAAGGACAGAGGGAGGTCACACAGGAAGCGTTTTGATGCTCAGATGTTAATGTTCTACCTGGTTTGAGATGGGACACAGCTCCACGGCGATATTCCGCTTCCTGGAAATCTCCTTGGCAACAGGGTGGTGCGCCAAAGCGTAGCCATGACCGATGCGGGAGGTGTTGAACAGAATAGCATCGAGAATGTTTTGATCTACTTCAGTCCCTTCATCGTCTGACAGAAACACAACAATGTTCCATTTAAATGTTTGATTGAGATTTGAACCCCACACCACCAACCGCACCACCTGTCTCTCCTGCATGGAAGAAGTACGGAAGCTCCTCCCCCAGTTCTTTAGGCAGAGAAAGAGCCTCCCTGAAGAACCACAGAGTCTTCCCAGTGTTCTCCCTGCCAACCTGGAAATAAAATAAATGCAACATATAAATAGAAATAAATCTTTCTGCACAGAAAAAATAAAATATGTAATGTAGATAATTTAGAGAAAACATTTAAAAGAAAAATGAATAGAATTACAGAGAGAAAGACCTAAAATTGTGGTTCTTGTGGAAAGTAGAGAAACTGTCTATCAGGGGGGTCAAACTCAATCGCACAGGGGGCCAAAATCCAAGACACACCTTTGGTCGCGGGCTGAACAGGATAAGCATGCATTCAACACCCTAAAACTACATTTTTAAAATTGAAAACTGTAACTTTTTAACATAAAAATGAATTAGATATATAGCACTACCTGCAATAATGCTAGTGTGAATGCTGTAAACTAGATTTGGCTGCTGACGATGCTAGTGCTGATAGCTGAAGATTCTGAAATTGATAGCTAAAAGCTCTTAAGCGATAACCAGCTAAAATATTAGCTGAATGCCAAATTAGCCTAAAAAACAAAACAAAAAAAGTTAGGTTAGCCAAAACAGCTAGCATGTTGCAGAAAAAATAGCTGAAATGTTAGCCTGAGAGCTAGCGCTGATAGCTGAAGATTCTGAAATTGATAGCTAAAAACACTAAAGCTGATACCTCGCTAAAATATTAGCCGAATGCCAAAGTAGCCTAAAAGATAAAACTAAGTTTAGCCAAAACAGCTAGCGTGTTAGTGAAAAAATAGCTGAAATAGCCATAACAACTAGGGTATAAAAATTATTCTGATAGCTAGCGCTGATAGCTGAGGATTCTGAAATTGATAGCCAGCTAAAACATTAACTAAATGCCAAATTAGCCTAAAAATGTTTTTTTTAAACAAACTGTAAAAAAAACCCCAGAATACTAGCATGTAGTTGAAAAATAGCTAAATTTCAAAATATCCTAAAAAAATGAAAAAAGGCACAATTAGCCAAAAACAGCTAGTGTCTAAATATTAGCTTAACTCCAAACAGCCTGAAAAAAAAAGAAAATCCTAAATTAGCCAAAACAGCTAGCATGTAGTTGAAATATTAGCTAAACACAAAATTTGCCTAAAAAATCTTAGTAAATGTAAATATAGTCCAACAAACCTAGCATGATGCTAATTTTTAAAACTGTAACTTTTTAACATACAGGAAAGAATATTATTCCAGAATAAATCAACTTAAACCATAAAGACTTTCAATATTTTAGTCTCCATACAAATATATTTTGTCAAAATTATAAAAGGTAGAAATAAGAGCAAGATAACATTAATAACAAAAAATAAATGATCTGGAGGGCCGGATAGAATTACCCAGAGGGCCAGATCCGGCCCCCGGGCCTTGACTTTGACACATGTAGTCTACGGTAATCTAAATAAGAAGAGATAAAACAAAATAATCAGGAGAAGTCAGATCAGATCAATGGCGTACCATGTCAAATCCTGCAACTACGTCGGGGAAATCCTTCCTCAGCTGGATGGCCTCCTGTACGGCTGCTTTCACCTCAGATAGACTCAGAGCCCTGGAAAGAAAGACATTTTTAAATCTCGTTTTAGGATTGTCATCTGTAACATCAGAGCTAAACATTTTGGGATAACTTTTAAAAAATTAAAATCAGGAAAAAGAACCAACTTAACGGTTTGTTCTCCTCTGTCAGCTCCTGGTTGAACTTAATTAACTCAACATGATGAGTTAATTAAGTTCAACCAGGAGCTTGAAAAAAAACTTAATTAGTTAATGGAGTGTTTAACACTTCAAATAGAACCTATATAAAAGACGGTGAAGCTTTTTTTTTTTTGCTCTAACAGTTGACCTTAAATCGGCCTCAAAGTCTAAAAGTTCGACTCTAACCTGATACTGAGACTAATTACTGACAATTCTGACAATTGTCTCATTTATTTCCAATCACCAACAAGCAACTCCAATGTCCTGACCTCGGTTTGTAGCGACGAAAACAGATCTTTGAGGCTTTTTGTTGCTGGATATTGTTAGAGGATAGGAGGGTAATCAAAGTCACCACGCTTGATTCCTCAAACAAGGCGGATGTCCACGGCAAATTTCATGGGAATATGTGACAGACGCAATAATCAAATGAGATTAACTGGAGGTCTGGGAAACTTCCCATCTGCCGTCTCGTAACGTCGTCTTCAGTGAAGTGAAAGTCGTGTTTTTAACATGTTCTTGTGGCATTTTTCTGAAGAAAATTAAGCTGAAATTTACATTTCTGAGTATTTCTTTATTTAAATTGGTGTGAATCAGAAGCAGACGAAATAAATCTCATAGTACAAACTATTATTGGGAGGTCACAAGCTCCCAATAATCTCACTCATTTTTGGTGCACTGGTAATGTTAGGTTGGAGTTGTGAGCAATAACGACAGGAAATCAACGCAGACCACAACTCTGAGGTGAATTTCTACTGCCGCTCTACAGCAACTATGTCCTATAAAACCACACAAGTTATTTGATTTGGTCAAAAATTGATATAATCATGATTAAAAGACCACAGAGAACGCTTTTACAATAGAGGGTATGGAGCTATATTGGGGCCAATATTATTTCAACCCAAATGAATCAAATAATAAAAAAAACGTTTTGCTATTCTTAGATAAACTTAATTAAATTTCAGCTTCAAATGTTCTGTTTTGTGGGTTTTAAAATTAAAAATTTCATTTTTTTTAAGTTTTAAATCTTTTTTTTTCATTTTTAAATCTGAAAATGTCATTTTTAAAACTTTTGGGCCCATTGTGGAGGTGCAAACGCAAAGGACTAATCAAAATCGATGAGGATGGTAATGAGGGTTATAATATATAATTGTAAAAACAAAAAAGAAAAATTAGAGGAAGAGCAAAAAATAAACATCAGGTACAATCAAAACTAGATATATGGCATTACCTGCGATAATGCTAGTGTGAAACTGATTGATAAAAAAGCTCAATCTGATAGCTGAAAATGCTGAAGCCAAAACTTCCTAAAATATTAGCTAAATGACAAATGTGCCACAAAAAATAAACTGGAAAAAGGTCTAATTTAGCCAAAACAGCTAGTATATTGTTAAAATATTAGCTAAACTCAAAATAAGCCTAAAAAACTGAAAAAAGGCCTGAATTAGCAAAAAAAAAATAGCTAGCATGCAGCCAAAATATTAGCTAAACTCCAAAATAGCCTAAAAAACTTGAAAAACTTTTAGTTTTGCCAAAACAGCTTAAATATTAGCTAAACTTCAAATTAGCCCAAAAACTGGAAAAAGGTCTAATTTTGTCAAAACAGCTAGTATATTGTTAAAATATTAGCTCAACTCCAAGTTAGCCTAAAAAACTGAAAAAAGGCCTGAATTAGCAAAAAAAAAATAGCTAGCATGCAGCCAAAATATTAGCTAAACTCCAAAATAGCCTAAAAACTGGAAAAAGGTCTAATTTTGCCAAAAAAAAGCTAATATATTGTTAAAATATTAGCTAAACTTTAAATTATCCTATAAAAATGGAAGCATTTCTAAATTGATTTAGATTTTAAAAAAAATCAAGAAATTCATTGTTTTTGAAGAATTTTGAAGAAAATGTGCTTTAATATTCATTTTCACCTTATTTTTCTGTGAGAAACACGAATATGGGGTCAAATCAGGATCAGCTAAAAGTTGACAAAAAAACAGATTGAAAACTTGAAAAGTTGACATTGTAACTGAAAAAATGAAAATGTGAAAACAAGACATTTTAATTTGGAAAAAAAATGAAAATTTGAAGAAAAAAAAAGTTTTGAAAATGTGAAAAAAACTGAAAATTTGAAAACTTTTTTGGAATAAAAAATTGAAGTGAAAACTTGAAATAAAAAAAAAAATTATAAATGTAAAAATTACCGATTGAATTTTCTTTTTTTTCTGAATCTTCACTCTTATCCCTCAGTTTTCAATTCTGATTTTTGAGTTTCCACTGCTGAGCTGAGCCTAATTTTACATGGGGGCGGGGCTTTCAGCTCATTGGCTACCGTGATGTGACATTTTTTCTGCTGCCGACTGTTGTGTGTTTATGTCTAAACAGTAGCTGTTACTGATGGACATTTTTTTTTCAATCAGTAATTTTAACATTTATAGTTTTTTTTGTTTTCACTTTTTTTCAAATTTTCAAGATTTATTTCAAGCTTTCATTTTTTTTCATTTTCAACATTTTTTTTCACATTTTCTCGTTTTTTTTTTTCAAATGTTCTAAAAACATTTTTTTATTTTCAACATTTTTTTAATTTACAATGTGCCGTTTTCAAATTTTCTATTTTTTTTTTCAGTTTTCAAATTTTCAAAAAAATACATTTTTCAGTTACAAAGTCTTTTTTTCAAGTTTTCAATCTGTTATTTCGTTCACTTTAAACTGATCCTTATTCAACCCCATACACCAACTGATTACTGACACATCTTAAAAAGAACTTTCGAGGTTGTGATGGAGTCAAGACATCCTCAGTAATGTTGAGGACCGCTCCTCCAGAGGAACGACAGAAGTCGCCTTGTGGAAAAACTAAATGGTGCTGGAAAAAAAAAACACATGGGAGATAATAAATTGAATTTAACTGTTGGATCATTTTTCAAAATTGGAAATAGAGCTCAAGGCGCATGATTCCCACTTTATCTCCTCTCCGAGGCATTTTTATCCATGTAATTCAAAATGCAACAAACACATTATTTTCTCCTGCAGATCCATGAGTTGAAGCAGTTTTATGTACATTTATAGGTCCACACGTGTTTTTTACCTGTGTACTGAAATGATGATACGAGCGCCGAGGAAATCCGGATAATCTTTGCTGAATCTCCGGGTAACTTCTCGAAACATGTTCAGAAACCAGATCTTATCGTGAATGGTTCCATCCAGCTCGTACGTCTGCGACACAAAGAGAGACGGGTTTCATCTTTGTCTGCAGAGGACAGACACGGAGGGAGGAGTGAGGAAGAGGAGGCCGACCCTCGACAAGCCGCTCCGCAGCTCTGCATACATGACGTTGTCGTCGTGAAGCTCCTTTAAGCCCTGATAGAAGTAGTCCCTTAGCACAGGAGCGTGGGTGATGAGTCCGGCCGCGGCGATGAAGGCCTTCTCAAACTTCTCCCACACCACATCCTGGTTCGGATATTCCCCGTCTGGATCCTCAGTGATCAACGTGAGGTGCTCGATTAAACTGGGAAGACACCCAAAATCAAACAGCAGGACTCTCCAGTACGTGTGTCAAAGTCGAGGCCCGGGGGCCGGATTGGCCCTCCAGGTAAGTCTATCCGGCCCTACAGATCATTTTATGTTAGTGTTATTAATGGCCCGATTTTTTCTTATTTTTAACTTGTATAATTTTGAACAAATATATTTTTATGGAGACTAAAATATTGAAAGTTTCTTAGAGGTTTAAGTTAATTTATTATTCCTTCTTTTTTATTATTCATAATTATGCTAAAAAGAAACCGTTTTAAAGTTTTAGAAATTGGTATTCTGTGAGATTTTTAGACTATTTTGGAGTTTATCCAATATTTCAGCTACATGGCAACAGTTTTTGTTAATTAAGGTTTCCTTTTTAAGTTTTTTAGGGAGTTTAGAAGTTTAGCTAATATTTAAAATACATGCTAGTTGTTTTGGCTAATTTTGTTTTTGTTTTTTAGGTCATTTCGGAGTTTAGCTAATATTTCCGCTACATGCTAGCTTTTTTGGCAAATTTTGTTGTTTTTTTTTTTTTACATTATTTTGGAGTTTAGGTAACATTTCAGTAACTTGCAAGCTGTTTTGGCTTATTTTTTATTTTTTTAGGCCGGGTTTGAAGTTAAAGCTGTTTTAGCAAATTTAGTTGTTTTTTAGGCTATTTTTGAGTTTAGCTAATATTTTAGCATGCTAGCTGTTATGGCTAATTTATTTTTTTAGGCTATTTTGGAGTTTAGGTAATATTTTAGTTACATGCAGCTGTTATGGCTAATTTAGCTTTTTTGTTGTTATTTTGGAGTTTAGCTAATATTTCAGCTCTATGCTAGCTGTTTTGGCTAATTTTTTTGGCTATTTTTGAGTTTATCCAATATTTCTGCTACATGCTACCTGTTTTAGCAATTTTTTTTTATTTTTTATTTTGTATTATTTTGGAGTTTAGCTAATATTTCAGCTATATGCTAGCTGTTTTGGCTAATTTAAGCTTTTCCTTTAGTTTTTTTAGGCTGTCTTGGAAGTTAGCTAATATTTCAGCTATATGCCAGCTGTTTTGTCTAATTTAGGCTTTTCTTTTTAATTTTTTTAAGCTGTTTTGGAGTTAGGCTGAAGTTTTTACACTAGTTGTTATGGCTATTTTAGCTATTTTTTCAGCAGCATGCTAGGCTGTTTTGGCTAACCTAAGTTTTTTTTAGTTTTTTTTTTTAAGGCTGATTTGGCATTAAGCTAAATTTACCTGCTATCAGCTTCAGCATTTTTAGCTATCAATTTCAGCATCTTCAGCTATCAGCACTCGCATCTTCAGCAGACAAATTCAGCTTACAGAATTCACACTAACATTATTGCAGGTAATGCTATATATCCAGTTTATAATAATGTTAAAAAGTTACAGTTTTAAAGTTTAAAAAATTTTGTGTTAGTGTGTTTAATAAATGTTTCAGCCCGCAACCTAATGTGTGTTTTGGATTTGACCCTTGTCCTAAAGTTTGACACCCCTCTCCTAAAGGAAGAGCTGCTCTACCTGTTATCAAAGCCCGTGTTGTCTCCTATTCTGGACCTGAGCGTCGCCAGCAGCTGCCAGTAGAAGCAGTCCCACCGGGGGAAGGGCTGGCGGGCTGAGAAGAGGAACCGGACCGAGTTGTCCCAGGTGAAACAGATGTAACAGTGAGGTCTGTAGGTGACGTTTCTAATGAGCCACTCGACCCCAACCAGAGCGGATCCGTGGACGTGGAGGGCTGCGCCTTTCAGCAGGACAATGAGAGTCAGAATGAAGACAAAGATTTGATGAAGACTATGAAATCATGGTCACATACGGTGTAATATTTTGGTCAAATGAAAGCTCTGAAACCACAATTGAGTTTAGATCATAAAAATAAAAATAAAAGCAATCAACAACCTGAGACCTGTTTCGCTAAATAAAACAGGTTACCATGACTACACCAAGCTCTCAACGAGACAGAGACAGCTCTGTATAAAAACAGAACTTAACGCACTTAAAAAGGAAATGAAAGTGTTTGGGTCTGGGAAGGCTGACAGGAAATGTGGCTCAGTAATTCCAGCCCACATGAATAACAGAAAGAAAGAAAAGCTCTAAGTGAGCGACTCCAATCAGATAAGAAGATTTTTGCTGGTGGCAGTTTTTGATCCTCATACGGTCTCATGATTTTGAATTAAATTTTAGAAAATATGTTAGTTTTTTTTTTTTTTTTTTAATCTATTACCTAAATTGAAAACTTAATATTCAGTTAACATTTAAACTATACATGAACGTGATTTTTAATTGATTGTATTATGAAATGTAAATGTTTTTTTTTAAATAAGATTCATATAATAAATGTATAATTGTGAGTTTAGTCTATAACATTGCCTAATTGGATTTAATGTCAATTTTAAGGTTTTATTAGATCGAGGCTTTAATTTATTCTAAAATTAAGTTTTTCTTTCCTCTTCCTGCACACACTTTTTATGTTTTTCTATACCTGTTTTTTGTATAGGTATAAATAAGTAAAAACAGAGAAACATTTTTTTTCCAACTGCCACTTTTTATTTTAGTCATGAAAAACAAAAACTGACATTTTGGGCTTTTTAGACAGTTTTGTTCTTTGTGTTTTAATAAAAGTGTGTAATTAAAAAAGTGTTATCCTTTGTTATGGAAACACGACGCACATTCTTCATTGTAATTCCTCTACAACCAATCATAATTGATTTATCTTGGTAGAACCAAAACTGTGATTGGACGTTTTTTTGTTTGCTTAACATGTACATTAAAAGGCAACAATGGTCAAGAGTAAAACAACAAAAAAGTTAATGTCAGAAACCAATTTTTTACTTCCTGACATTTTTACCAACTTAATCTTGTTTGTATCTGTGTATTTTAATCAATACTGTTGTAACTCCCAGTACTAAATCAATTTTATGTAACATATCTGTATATTTTAAATCCTAATATAATATAGATAAACATACATTTTTGCATAAATGTTAATCTCCACCTTTTTAAAAAAAATGATGCACTTTTCTTCTCTTGTTTGTGATTCCTACATTTTGCCTGTTTTATTGTTTTTTGTCTTTTATTCTTTATTTAAGTCATTCATTTGTTCATTTTGTGTTAGTTTTTGCATTTTAAAGTCATATTACAATTTAAATTTTATTTTTAAATAAATAAGTAACTTTTTATGGTGATACTGTTTTCTATTTATTATAATGTAAATGGTTAATCTATACATCAAACTGATGAATAATTAGTCTAAAATATTAGTTTTTTTTCAAATTGCTAAAACACTAAGTCTCATTCTCCTAACCAGCTGATTAACTTTAACTCTTTGCTCAAAATGATCTTTCTCTGGTCTAAATCTGAAACATAATTTGCAGTTTACACACAATTCTGAATACTCAACACATTCTCATTTCTAAATCATAGTTGGTATTTACAATGCAAAAACATTAACACAAAGAGGGAAAACTGAAGACACTTGATGCAAATCAACTGCAATGAATATAAGGACATTTCTGGAACAACTGAGCAGTTTTTTAAAAGATGGAGAACAGAGCAAAGCTCAGACCTGGATGCCGACAAATAACTTCTGGTGACATCCAGATCACAGATATTAACCATGTCAAAAGGTCAACCCTCAACTCGGAATGTTCTAGTTGTTAATCTGCATTATTCATGTGGACGTTCAACAAAAGAAGATATATTTTGTTGTTGTTGTCTGGGACAAAGTCAGTTTCCGCAAGTCTCCTCATCAAACACATTCTCACTACCAGCTCGTCGTATATGAATGTATGGTTCGGGTCCCCTCCGCATAACTTTTGGACATTTTAGATGTCCTCAACTCGTCGTTTTTAGCGTTTCCCATTAAATCATTCCCATTAAACCTCAGGGCGCGAATCGGTACCGGTCCAACAGCCACAGACACTAATCAGGGGTGTCCAACCATCAGGTTGCAGACCGTTATTGGAGCGGACCGGTATCCTAACCCGGTACCGTCTCCCGTTCCAACGGTTGGAGACTCTAGATTTAATGGGAACAGCCAGCATGTCAAAAAACGAGGTGAGGACACCCAAAACGTCAAAAAGTGATGCAGAGAGGGCCTGAACCATTATTCTTCCACCTTTTTCTCCATTCCTAAACCCAATTGAAGATTTTTTTATTGTAAGGTTCAAAAGAGACAACAACACATTTGGGATGACCAGTTATTATGGACATGGATGCGTTACATTTCAATTGAGTCCTGTAAAGGCATCAAAAACACAAAATACTTTTTATCATTCTCTTTAAACCATTTTGTGAACGGTAATATTGTTAGTTTTGATGACAGAGTGAACTTATACTGAAGAGTCAAGTATTTTGAGCTTTTATTTTGAAAATCGTGTTTGGTGTGTGTAAGTTTCGTCTTCATTTTAACTTAAAAATTGACTCAATATTGACTCAAATGTCAAGTATTTTGCATATTTAGTTAAAAAAATACAAACATAATCAATAGAAATGAAGTTTAGCATAAACTACAAAAGGGGTTTATACAAATATACACCTCACGTGTCAGAAGATCAATAATCAGTCAAATCGGTCTAACACAAGAAGATCTGTTTATTCAGCTTTAGGACAAGTAAAAATTAGTATTTTGTATATTTAGACTGTATTTTGAAAATTGCATTTGGGGAAATTGGTCCAAAAGTTTCAGAAAATGTATCTGTAATCTTGAGTTCTTAACTTATTTTATTCAATTTAACATCCATAGTTACACTTATAAGACCTTAAAAGGATAATAATATAAAGTTACAACTAAATACATCAAACTGGGGTTGAAACTACCTTTGGGCATCTTCTGCAGCAGCTTGAACACGGCGCTCTGCCGGATGAGCGGCTTGGCTCTGAAGAAGTGGAGGGCGGGCGGGAAGAGCGCAGCAGCCATCTCCTGCTCCTTCAACAGATGGAGGCGAGCGTCCAGCCTCCGCTCGGCGGCCGTGAGCATCAGCAGTCCTCCCGTCTGTCTGGACGCCTCCTGCCGCATCAGCAGGTCCCTGCGAGCGGGGTCGGGCATCCCGCCGATCTCCCTCACAAACCACAGAAGGGGGACATACGTGACCAGAGCCAGGCGGAGTGAGACCAGCATGTCCTTGTGTCCCACAGAGAAGGCGCCGGGTTTTCCTCTAGAACATGCTGCTCAAGTCGACACACAAGTCTGGAAGGAAAGACTTTAAAACCTCAGACTAATACTTCACAAACTTCTCAACAAAAAATTGTTGGATACTTACAGCTATGGAGAAGAAGCGGCGTCTGTCCGAGTTTCTCCGCTTGGTTTTCCCTCAGAAGGTTGAGCATGTCAGCAAAATACTCGGAGCAACTGGATAATTGGGGCATTTTTGTCTGACTAATACCATGTGATAAACTAATGAATGAAGCATGAATGGACAGGGTGGGACGGAAAGAGCAAACCAGAGACGAACCACGTATATATTTATTTATTTATACACTGTAGAACATTTACAGCAAGACAAGCAAGAAAAACACATTTTAATCTGTAAACCTCAGATACATCCATTTCCAGGAATGATAGATTTGAAACTGGTGTTTTCGGTGGCCGTCTCTAGGATACCGTTTGTTTGTCTATGATTGGTTGGAGCAGACACCCATTACCTACACAATGATCCACGCAACTTATAATGTGCTGCAGGAAGCGCTGACACAGAGGCTGTTTGTCATCAAGACTGATCCAGTTAGGGGACGGCGCGTTAAAAACCTCCAGCCAATCCCTGAAGTACCGCCGCAAACCGACTGGAGCCAAGTAAACCGCCTCTTAATCCACAGAAAATTACAGCAGTACACCACACAACAACAACAACAACAAAAATGCTTCTTCAGCGTCAGAAATTTGGTTTTACAGACAGAGGAATGGAGTCTTAAATCAGACAAAATAAAAAACAATAATAATAAAGTTTGTCGCAAACACAGGAGAGGTTTTCAGTCCAAAAACTTCCGGTTTGGGTTGGCACCGAAGAGGGCGACCCGGATTTCAGGCATCATCTGAAAACAAAGAAACACATTCATGAGGATCCGACAACAAACGCGTTTTAGTAGAGTAGAGAAGCAATCGTCTCCTCTTATGAGATCTTTTGTGTTTTATACGTTCAGTGAGGTTACGGTAATCTAATTTTAGCTAAATGTCTTTAAATGGTAATTTCATTCAGCAACAACAAGAGACTTAATGTAAAGTCGATTATTTATTCATTCTTTTCCTATTATTTTAAAGGAATAATTTTGTATTTTTTTTTTTTTACAAAATTTACAAGTAAAGAAATGTGACCTCAGCTAAGTTATCAATTATCAAATATTAATGTATTTAAAATAAAGTGGTAAACAAAGTAATGTCTTTATAGAGTTAAAGAAACACTTCCTAAAAACACAATAAAATAAATACACTTACAACAGTAAAGTTGCAAAAGTCTTAACTTTACAAAAGAAAAGTCGTAAAATTACGAGGAAAAAGTTGTATATATAAAAAAGCCGCATGTGGATCTGGAGCCGCAGGTTACAGATGTCTGATTTAAAAGAAATAAAGTCGTAAATTCATAATTAAAATGTCTTCATTTTACAAAAATAATATTGTGAAGAAAGAAAAAAAAAAGCCTTAAATTCACAAGAATAAAGTTGTAAATTTATGAGAAAAAAACTCATAATTTTATGAAAATAAAGTTGTAAAATTCTGAGTTGTAAATGCACAGGAATAAATGTGTACATATATGAAAAAAAAGTTGTAATTTGCAATTAATCTCATACATTTACAACTTTATTC
Source organism: Oryzias melastigma (assembly GCF_002922805.2). Lineage (NCBI taxonomy): Eukaryota > Metazoa > Chordata > Actinopteri > Beloniformes > Adrianichthyidae > Oryzias > Oryzias melastigma. The sequence goes on along the minus strand of NC_050534.1, from coordinate 16,028,433 downwards.
TCTTTTTTTCAATGCATGACTTTATTTTCATAAAATTACAACTTGTTCCTCTTAAATTTGTTACTTTTCTTGTAAATTTCAGACATAATTAGTGTAAAATTGAAACTTTTTTCATAAATCTTTAACCTTATTCTCGTAAAATGATTACTTTACTTATATTTGCAACTTATTTCTGGTAAAATTTTTGCATAAAGTTGCGAATTAATTTTTATAAAATTTTATCTTTTCATAAATATATTACTTTGCTCTCGTAAAAATTTCAACTTTTTACTTATACTTTAGTCTCGTAAAATTATAACTTTTTTTCATAAATGTACAACTTAATTCATGTGAAATTTCAACTTTTTTTTCATAAACTTATGATTTCATTTTGCAAAATTACAACTTTTTTCTAATTAATTTATGACTTTTTCCTTTTATTTGCATATATGTATATATATAGTTTACTTTTATGGCGGCCCTAATACTCCGTCAAAGTTTTGTGCTCTGGTGTTCTGCAGTACAACAACTTCTGACTTATCAAGTTAATACATTTAGTCTAAAAAATTCACTTATTCTTTTATGTGAGGTAAATTTGAAGAATTGATTCAGTAAATGTTTTTTAATGACTCATTTCAAAAGTATTAGTTTTAATATAAAACTTGTGTATGATCAGACACACTGCAGGGTTAGAGTTATGAGACTTTCCAGTATTTAAAATGACTTTGCTTTTGATTAGTCAAATATTGTTTAAAAACCTAAAAAGTAGATATAAGAAGAAAGCAAAATAGCTGAAAAAATATTAAAATAAAGAAGGCTTTGAAACAAATGAACCTTTGCTTTTGCGATCTTTCAATTTTAAAAACTTCTTGAAAATGTCAAAACTTGTACAGTGATTCCTAGTTTTAAAAAGTACACAATTTGTGAGTAAAAACTTGGTCTAAAACGGTTGAAAGTGACTTGATCTGTATTCCCAAACCTGCTGAGCCATTAGATCCAGTCTGCTCTCCAGGGTGTTGGACACTTTAATCTTTCCATTAGCGTTATAGAGCTCAATACCTCCAGACCTGCACACAGGGGAAAATATATTAATTTAAGAAGATGCCTGAATTAAAGAAAAGTCCTCACTTGTGTTCTATTTCCATTAGCACTGACTCAGCACGGCTCAGTCTGGCTCCATTATCATTTTAGCCGTTTCCACTATTACCATGCTTTTAAAACCCCCCTCCAATAATCTTTTGATCCATTTTAAAGGTGTTTCCAGTGGTCTTTTAATTATGATTATACCGTTTATAGTCAAAATTGAAAAAAAAAATGATGCTCTTGTTAGAAAACAGCTGGAGAAAGTAGCAGTTGTTTGACTTTTAGCTGCTTTCTACGACAAGCTCCGCCCACACAGAGGTGGTACTCAAGTTTAAAAGGCGGAAAAACAGACATTCGAGCATCAACAGCTAATGGAAATGCAGCTTGAGTGACATGTGATCATGTATCTGGATGTGATGAGGCTTACACGTCTGGAGACAGGAAGTTCTCCTGGTCAATGCGAACTTCCAGATTGTTCTTCACAGCTGCTTTGTAAATGGGGATGTTCTTCTGGATGGAGGCCTGAGAGGAAATATAACTCAAACTTAGGTTTCAACTCATTCTGACAAATGTTATCCCGTTTTTTCCCCCAAACACAACTTTGAAATTATTAATGTGAAGCCACTTACTCACCTGAACCATCTGAACATCTTGCTTACGGCAGCGAATTGTCACTTTGGGCTCCAACAGCTGATAGAACCCCTGATTTAGAAGAAATGACAACAAACTTTACATTTAGAAAGTTATTTGACATGATGATTTTTTTTTAATTGAAATTGGATTTTGTGGAAAAAAAAACAAAAAAAAGTTTTTAAAATGAGTGCAACATATTATTTTTGAAAATTAATTTATGTAGTAGAAATACAATTTATTTTATATAAAATATATATATATATATATATATATATATATATATATATATATTTATATACATACATACATACACACACACACGTGCGTTTACATATATACACATATAATATATATACACATATATATATATATATATATTTATATACATACATACATACATACACACACACACACGTGCGTTTACATATATACACACACGTACAGTGTTCCTCCGCATATTCACATTTCTTTCAGTCACGTGACTTTTCCTGTTTGTCACAAAAACTCAGGACGCATGTATGGCGTTTATTCTATGTCCAAAGTCCACGCAGAAACAATTCATCTCCACGCACATATCACACAGCCCTCGCGGGAAATTCAGACCACCACGAGCGCTTTCTACTCCTGCGCGCTCGTGTTTAAACCTGTCGCGAGCAGAAAAATCCTCGCGCGTGCAAGACCGCCAACTTCCGCGTGCGTGAGCTGGTCCCTCGGGCACGAGTGATGCGTGCGCGCAAGCAGAATCTCAGTGAGCGCGTGCACGTGCAACATTTTTGGTTATGTGCACTTGCGGGGACTGTGGTTCTGCTGGTGGAGCATCTTTCTGCGCGCGACTAAAAAATAACTTGGCATTTGGGGGCGGAGGAGACAATATATACACATTTACACCATATATATATATATGTGTGTGTGTATACATATACATAAATATACACATACATATATATATGTGTGTATGTATATGTATATATATATATATATATATATATATATATATATGTGTGTGTATATATATATACATATATATTCATATATATACACATACACACATATATTATATTATATACATTTTAGATTTAGACTATATTGATTTAATTGCGGCAGCTTTAAATAATACCAACCTGTAAGATCAACCCGTCCATCAGAGCCATATACCTGGACGGGTCCTTGGCGATGTTAGTGAGCCGCTGGCGAGCCTCATTGAGCATGTCCTGAAGGCAGATATTCGGGATTATTACACATCTGGGTTATTTTAATATTAAGTTAATAGAAGAATAAAGCAGTAAAGCTCACCGAGATCATATCATCGCGTGCCTTTAGTACCTTGAGTCGAGCCTGATTCATCAGGTTTGACATTTGGCTGTTAAGGAGACAAATAACACACACATTGGAGCCTTTTAAGTGGGACTATGTAGGTGAAAGTGTGGTAAACTGTTAGGAGGCGGGTTTCTCAAAGGTTACAACTAGGTGAAGCCTTTAAACAGAATTACAGAGGACGCCGTCACGCACACAACCGTGTCCTTTGTTCTCTAAAGCGGTTGAAGTGACAAAGAAGGAAAGACGTGCTGCGTCCCGTGATGTCTCGCCATGACTCACATTTTCTTCTGTTGCTCTATCTGTTTCTCCTTCTTCTCATAGTACTCCATAATCTTCAGCCTCTGGGTTTGGACCAGACGGCCCTTCTCGATGTTGAACTCCTCCTCTGCCTGAAGGAGAAGAAAACTGTTAACTCATCTAAAATGTTATATAATTTGAATACAACATTTAAAGATTTAAACTTTTCTGTGTAACTTGTTTATAACAAATAACAGCAAAGAAGATTATTCAAGATAAGTACCTAACTAATATTGAAAGAAAATAATCTATTTTTTAAAAGAATAAAACGCAAAAAATAATTTTCTTGTGCTTTTATCTAAAAACTTTTAACATCCTCTTGTGGTAAAAATGATGCAATAAGTTACACAATGCAGAAAAATTAACAGCAACAGCTACAAATTATTACATTTTAAGCATGTGATTGATTTTAGATTCAAACCTGAGCGGGAAAAAAACTATATAGATCAGAGGGGTATGTAGAAGGTTGAGAGTACAGCTGATCAGGATATCTAAGACGTCACTGCCAAAAATGTAATAAATATTGTAGGTCTCTAGGTAAAAGTGTCAGACATTTCATCTGAAAATCAATAAATTTCTTCTGAAAATAAAATAAAAACTCCCCTAATGGTGAGTCTCAATATTAGCTTAATAGTATCTGCTGGGATGCTTATTGCTTATACATTTAAATTAAATATTGTCACATTTCTACACATTTTATTTAACATACCAATAAAAAAGGAACAATAAACGCATGTGCCTTCCCTCTAAACAACTGTGTACAGACTCTGAAAGCATATTTGTACCTTTGCATCGATCTCCTCTGCCTTCTCATTGGCCTCCTGTTCGATGAAGGCCATCATGTGCTTGATCTGTGGGTAGACACAACGAAACGGTTCAACAACAATAAATGTTTTGTATATAGCGATAAAGAAAATGTTTTTTTTTTTTTTAATAACGTCCCATCAAATGTATGCCTTTATAATTTGTAGAAGTACAAGTATTTTTTTTACCAACTGTGATTAAAATGTTTTTATACACACAGATGTTGAACTTTTCTATCATAAAGTAAGGGATATACAACAAGTTTTACATTTTTATATGATTTCTGTACAGGTTGAACAAACGAAAACAGTATCCAAAAAAAACTTTTGTGGGAGATGTGCACTCAGGCTTTATTCAGAGGTTACTTCTCATCCTAGTGTGCATTTCTACAGCTGTTTTTATCACTTTGGTGTGGAATGTTTCAAGACAAAAACAAAATGTACATGAAGGGAAAATCTAATAATTTCACCAATTTCTAAACAACATCAAAGTGAATTTAATAATCAGTTGTTCTCCTGGATAAACATTTAAAGTGGGAAGAGACATTTAAAGTGGGAAGAGACATATAATTACATTGTATTAATTTGAAAAAGGGGAAGAATGATAATTCTTATAAAATAAAAGCTATATTGATATATTTTAGCAGGGATATAATAAATAAACAGTTATTAAAATGAACTATATAATAAAAAATAAATGAAAATTGTGTTTTGGGTGTTTTTAACATCAATTTCGAATGATAAATCACATACATATGTGGAAAATTAAGCTTAAAATTACATTTCTGAGTATTTTTTTATTCAAACCATTGTGAATCAGGAGCTGATGCAAAAATAGTGATGGAAAAAGCCTGTAGCAGTCATCTGGCTTACATCATTCTGAACTAGAATCCTAGAAAAATGTGTTTTTCTCCTCTGATCTGACTTCTGGCTCAAAACTTTAATATTGCTCGCCATTTTTGTTGCGCCACTAAATGATAGTTTGGGGTTGTGAGGGGCTGTAAGCTAACAGGAGAGAGTGTAAACAAGGGGATGATGGGAAATGAGGGCAGGCAGACTCCACAATTTCTAAAGAACTAGGAAGACTTTAAAAATAGATCAAAAGATGATCGGAATGGGACTTTAAATAAAAAAAAATAAATAAAAACATTGAGAATAACGGTATTTAATAATATTAAACAGATTATTGAGCTCATAAATTGCCTCATCATAGACCAGATATACCAAAGTGGGCATTAAAAGTGTTACTAAACTAAAAAATAATAAATAAAAGAACGATATAAAGACATAAATATGTTATAAACTTGATTTTGATTTATTTTTAATAGCTCGTGTATTCTTTAGACTCCCGTTTGCTTTTCTAAAGATGAATTTCTCAACAGAAATTGCTTCACTCCTTCAGTTCCTCATTGCGCATGTGTTCATCATGTGATCACGTGGAAATATCTTCCTGTATGTCAGTCAGCATCATTCATAAACCGAATCTTTATCTCACAAAAACAAATACATTAATTCATTTTAAAAACCGGAAGTGCGGTTTTTAAATCCCGAACAAAAATCTACCTAAACATCTAAAGAAAATGGATGAACATTTATGCTAGCTAAAGCTACAACTCTCAATGTCATTGCTAACACACGCTTAAAGGAATAAGAAATAACCTTCACCTGCATTTACGACGACGTTTTAAAGCAGTGTGAGGTTAAATGAAGGTATGTTGAAGGTTACAGTCTCTCCTTACCTGTTTCTGAACGTCAGCATCGCTGAGCGCCATGGTTGCAGCTGTCAAAGATCCGCCGAGGCCTGCCGGGAAACGGGACAAAAACAATCAGCGAAAGCCGGAAGTGGATAACCAACAACGCCAACGACGCCGATGAGGTTTTAGTTCAGTGATAGAATCGTTTAATGAAGGTTGAAATACCCGAGAATCACGGTTGAGAAGGTTTGAATCAATCGCCGCAGTCGTGACTAAAAAAGATGTCTACGCCGGATCAGCTGATTTGCGAGGTCACATGATGTACACTTCCGGTATGGCAGCCAATGAGGTGTGTTCTAGAAAAATATCAACTAAATTCGCTTTTTTGCTCGATTTTAACCTAATTTTTTCCCTTTTCAAACATACTTATCGTTAGTGAACACGTTTGACATATATATTAGTTTCAGGATAAAGCTAAAAGTGTTTTATTTCAGTTAAGTCTGGCTTATTTGACACTAAAAATTAATTACAAGAATTTGTGATTAACTCTAAAACTATTATCATATATCCTTCTTTATTTAATTTGTTTAAAACTTAATTGTCAAATATTAGTTAATTTTAAAACATCATTGCCACAGGGAAAAAAGAGATTTATCCCACATATGTTAGCTGTGCATAAACTGTTGTCAAAACGTGAATATTTTTGCTCTCTAAAAATTGTGTCCCTTTCCTTATTATTGAAGTAAAATGTTATTTTCTTAACAAACTTAGAAACAGAAAATAATACAGGATTTAAAGCAGTTTTAAAGCAGTGGTTAAAAAAGCAAACTTTACATGTACTAATGATTATTCAGACACATTAATGAGCGAATTTTCCGTTGTTGATCTTAATATTTATGTTTTGTCTACTTATTTTGTGCAAATTCTGGCATATTTATGTTCTAATTTTGCCAAAAACATGGATTAATATGTGTTTTAAAAAAGGCTAACTGAATAAAAGGACGGTTATACATTCAGCATAACTTTTTAAAAATTATCTTTAAAATAAGGTAAAATATAGGATCCTTTTTTTATGTAAATTCTGAATAAATGAAATTCATCCAGCCCAAAGTGTAAAATTTGAAGGCAATTTGTTATGTAGAAGCTCCACCATCTTAAATCGTTAAAAGAATACTAAAATTTCTTTATGTTATCCTGTTTTATATCATCTTATGTTGTATTCTATTTTGTCTTATATTAATTTACACAAAGAAAATTGTGAAAATTGAATTTTCTTCACTGACGGACACAATATTTTAAATTTATAGACTATTTTGAAATGTTTTCTTTGTTAATAAACTTCTATATTTGCAGATCTTATGTTTAAAACACAGCAAATGAAGCAAATACACGGTCTTGTTTTTTGAAAAAATGGATGAAACATTAGAAACAGCAAAACTCTGTCCTAATGTGTTGGTCTCACCAGCAGAGGGAGCTAGAAGCTGGAAAGTTGATCCTCTAAAATAGCTCTTCTCTGTCTGACAGGCATTTTCCACTCGGGTCAGCTGCTGCTGTTGTACTCTCTGCTAATCTGCTGTTTGGACTGTAAACATTAAAGTCAAAGCAGTGTTTACTCGGATGAAATCATTACCCGTCCATCTGATGACTATTAAATTCAACTTTTCACTCAAATATCTGAATGTTTACAGGTTTTAAAGAGTCAGCTCTGGCTCCTCTCTGTCACGGATTTGGGAGGCGGGATGGGTCGGAGTGGGAGGGAAGAGTCCGGTCGGAACAACTTGTCCACTATGCCATTCCTGTGCCAGCTGTAGCATGAACGCCTGCTGACTTGTGGCTGTGAGTTTGAATGCGAACTCCACTTTGGTCTGCTCCTCATCTGGGGACCCATCCAAACGCTGACCAGAGAGGACAAAGGTATGCTGGGAAATAACTTCTCTCATTCCAGAGTTTTCAAAAATCTTAAAAAAAAAAACCATACAAAAAAAAAGGTCAAATTTTGTCAATTCTTTAGTGACATGAAAACTGACCTTATTGGAGTTGTGGTGAATGGAATCACACTGTCTGTGTGGGGCTTTAGCACAGAAAGTGTGGCCTAAATCATGCTGTTTAATTGAGCATAAGTGGAATAGGATTTGAGGAAAGCCAATTACTCAAGTAGGCCGTAAAGGAATAGCAACACTTAGTTTCTTTGGGGACAGAAAAACATGTACTGTTTGTCTTAATTTACCTTTATAAAAGTGGTCAATCAAATAAAAAATTACCGTTTGTGCTTATAAGACGCTAAGATGGCCAAAAGGATCATTGAATCAGTGACGTGTGAGGAGCATCACTGATTCAGGTTTAGCCCGCTCCTCCTGAAGCTTTTTAACAAGTATATATCTACCATTAAATCCAGTAGCATCCCTTTAGAACAAAAAAACGTTCTATTTCATATATTTGTTAATAAAGTACAAAATTTTTGATATGCTAACATACAAGCTAGCAAAGAGTTTACTTAATTGAACCATTTTATAAAGGAATATTCTCAGAAATAAATGTAAAAAATATAATTAAACTATCCATTCATTTGTTTGAACCTGCTAATTACCTTTAAGGGGTTGCTGGAGCCTATCCTTACTGAAGGTGGTAACACCCTGGACGGGAAACTATTAGATAAACATGATTGAAATTCACAATAACAACAAAATAAAAGGGGTTTATACAGAAACGTGTATTTTTGGCATAAATGTGAGCAGCATTTGAAGCATGAAAGGCGTTCTGAAACCAGAGCGAGGACAGACGGCAGAGAACGTGATACAACGTCGGTGAGTGAGGAGGGAAAATATCTATTCTGGGACTGGCGTAAGGGTGAAGAGCGGCAGCCGTCGGTATGTGAGTCGGAGGGTCACCTTGAGAGCGGCAGAACTCCTAAAAAAAACGGTCATCTCAGCTTGTAAACCAAACATGAATTTAGATTAAGTAAAAGATGGACGAAATGCTGCAATTCTGCTCAAGAATTCGACAGTAGAGTCACAAAATCCTCAACTTCTGATAGGCAGATGGAGATGTTCGGTACTCCTAAACATAGCAAGATATGCAAGTTGAGGCTATTGATAGCTGCAATACAGTCAGCCGATGAGTCGTTTTTTTCCACAAACGTTGATGCCAACCAGAACACATACAGGTAGAAGTGAGTTGGAGCAGGAACTAAAACCTCATTTTAAAGAATTTTGAGAGGGTTCAGGATCTATGTCCAAAGTCCGGACCTGCAGGCTCCAGTCATTAAATCAATAATATGTACTTTCTAAAAATCTGGTTGTAAACCTGTCGCTGGAGATAGTTCATTCAGAAAACGTGTGCTGTAAATAATAATAATAAAAAGTGATATAAATGGAACCTTTTTTCAGTGAAATACTTTTGATGTGATGACCCTTTTTCTTGTTCACATGATGTAAATTTGAAAGTTAAGCTTTAATAGGGAATAATGTGCAACATTTCATGTGAAGACAGATTTTATTTGTAGTTTTTAACCCTAAAGCACTATTGTTGGGTGATTTTTGGACCAAGTCTCTTGTATCATTATTTTTTTAGGATTTTTTTTGTTCTCAAATTCTTATTTTTTTAGTAATTTCTAGCATGTTTTTAGGATCTTCCTAAATATCTTTAACAAAAAAGTTGGATTAGAAAGAACGTGTTAGAAGGGGATGGGTTACAGTCTCCATTGATATTTATGTCAATAGTGCTAATAGCTGAAGATGCTGAAATTGTTAACTAAGAACGCTGATAGATGAAAAGCTGAAGTTTATAGCTGAAATCACTTAAGCTAATAGCAAGCTAAAATATTAGCTTAATGTTAAATTAGCCAAAAAATGGGAAAAAAATAAATTAGCTGAAACGGCGAACATGTAGCGGAAATATTAGCTAAATGCCAAATAAGCCTAAAAATGGGTAAAATGTTTAATTTAGCTAAAACAGCTAGAAAAGGTTAAAATATTAGCTAAACTTCAAATTAGCCTCAAAAGCTGAAAAAGGTCTAATTTAGCCAAAACAGCTAGCATGAGGCTAAAATATAAGCTAAACTCCAGATTAGCTTAAAAAGCTAAAAAAAGCCAAAATTTGCTAAAACACCTAGCATGTAGCTGAAATATTAGCTAAACTCCAAATAAGCCCAAAAGAACTGAAAAAAGCCAAAGTGATCTAAAACAGCTAGCTGATATATAAGCTAACTGCCAAATTAGCCTGAAAAATTGTTAAATGTGTAATTTAGCAAAAACAGCTAGTATGAGGCCAAAGTATTCACTAAACTCCAAATTAACTGGAAAAAAAACAAAATATTTCGATATTAGCCAAAACAGCTAGCATGTAGCTGAAATATAAGCTAAATGCCAAATTAGCTTAAAAAATGAGTAAAATTTGTAATTTAGCCAAAATTAGCTAGTATAAGGCTGAAATATTAGCTAAACTCTAAAGTAGCCTAAAAAAATGAAAAATCTTGAATTAGCCAAAAAAGCTAGCATGTAGCTGAAATATTAGCTATACTCTAAATTAGCCTAAAAAACGGGAAAAAAAGCCTCAATGATCTATAACAGCTAGCTGAAATATAAGCTAAATGCAAAATTGGCCTAAAAATGGTAAAATGTGTAATGTAGCCAAAACAGCTAGTATGAGGCCAAAGTATTAGCTAAACTCCAAAATAACTGGAAAAAAACAAAGTAATCCTATATTAGCCAAAACAGCGAGCCTGTAGCTGAAATATTAGCTAAATGCCAAATTAGGTTAAAAAACTGGTTAAATGTGTAACTTAGCCAAAATTAGCTAGTATAAGGCTGAAATATTAGCTAAACTCCAAATTAGCCTAAAAAATGGGAAAAAAATCCTCAATGATCTATAACAGCTAGCTGAAATATAAGCTAAATGCAAAATTGGCCTAAAAAATGGTAAAATGTGTAAGTTAGCCAAAACAGCTAGTATGAGGCTAAAGTAAAACTATTAGCTAAACTCCAAATAAGCCGAAAAAAACTGAAAAAAATACTATATTAGCCCAAACAGCAAGTATGTAGCTGAAATATTAGTTAAATGCCAAATTAGCCTATAAATCCTTAGTAACTGCCAAAACAGTCAAAAAATCTGGCTGAAAAAGAGCTGAATACTTTAACAGCTGAATGTGGAGCCAAATGTGGAGGCGGGCCTGATGTGGCCCGCGGGCCGTAGTGTGGGGACCGCACATGTATAGAAACTAAATTTCAATAATATTTTTTACAAAATAGATATTTTGCATTTAATGTTATTAAAATATAATTTTGACCCGATTAGTGACTTCTTCTGACAAACTGTCTCTGCAGCTCTTCACCCTGGAGGGAAAGGCCCCAGCCCAGCTCAGCAGAGGCGATGGAGGAGGCTCCGAGGCCCGACCCCTCAGCCCGGCCTCTCTGACCCAGACGGAGAGCTCGGGACCCTGGCAGAGCGAGAGCCTGCTGGCGGAGTCCTGGTCCACGATGGGCGACGTAGACCCCGAGGACGCCAAGAGCCTCGACAGCAGTGATGGGGCGGCACTGACCGGGGAGGAGAACCACTCCTCCAATTCCGACATGGTCCATCTGGAGCGGGACGAGGTGGAGATGCTGGAAGAGGGCGAGAGAAGAAAAGAAGAAGAGGAGGAGGAAGACGACGAGGAGCTGCAGGCGAGCGTTCTGAGCGTGGAGTCGGAGCTCCAGGCTCCAGAGACTGTGGAGCTGTTGGTGTCGGTGGAGGAGCCTCGAACGGGTCGGGAGTTCCGGCACGTGGTCCCGCCGATGGCCCTCCCTCCTCTACCCATCGTCAGGCTGGATCCTCCCTCCGCCACCTCCACCCCGGTCCCCTCGACCACCGCCTCCGAAGCTGAGGAGCCGTATTCCATCCAAGGTCTCCACCCTCCTTCCATTCTGGCGCCCGTCCTTCCAGAACCTTCAGAAACCAAACCGGGAGAACCAGCGTTTTCACAGATCCCCCTCACGGATGTGGAAGAACATTTAAAGAAAGAGCCGACGGCTCCTAAGACTAAAGCTCTGAGCTCCGTCGAGCTGCTGTTTGGAGGCGCCGCTCTGGTGGCGGCAGTGGGCGTGCTGGCGTACGGCGCTCTAGCTTACTGCAAGAAGTAGAAAGATCTCAAACAATCAAGTCATTTGTCCAGTCAAACATCTGGATTCTGTTTTAATTTGATTGTTCTACCTCAGATCGAAGCAGAACTGACGGCCTTTTCCTTATCGGATCTTCAAGTAACGTAGCCAGTAAACTGTAAAACCCATTATGCTAAAAAAATGTAATTACAGTTAAAAAATCTGCTTTGTAATTTTTGTAAATGTGTCAACAATAAAAGTTTTATTCTGAAATCCACTAGAAATGTTCTACATAGTAGTATAAATAAATAAAAGAAAATTTTCAGTAAGGATTACTTAAATAGCATTTATTTAATTTAGATTAGTGCACATAGATGATAAAATATGTCGATTTTTACAACCTAGAGAAGCACTGAGATGATCAGAACGACTTTTATTTTGAAAATAAGTTTCAAAAAAATCACATTTTGAGACATGTTAGGTTATTTTGATATTTTACCTTTTTTGTTTTTGCCTAAATTTAGACATAATTCATATTTATTTAAAAAAAAACAGAAGGTAATGAATCCAAATTCAAATTTCCTCAGCTTTACCATATATATAATATTATTAAATACATAACTGACTTCTTATAGAAAGTTTTTGAATGTAGATTTTCACTTTAACATTTAAAACTGCTTTAATCCATTGATTTTTTGTGCTAACTGGAACATTATTTTTATGATTTTTAGAGCCATAAGTACAAAGCTTCTTTTAAATTCTGTGGCACAATAGTGTTTAAAAATACAGGAAGTCCAGATTCAAATGTTTATTTTATGCAACACATTCTTATGCATTTAAAAGACAATTGAGTTTAAGCAAACATTTTAGTTTTTAAGGCGTAAATGTTTGTGCATCGCCGATATTTGAATTTTCCATTCCCCGATTGTTCTTGTCACAGCGGAAAAAGACTTCAAAGAAAACTTATTTTTACCTTTATTATTAAAATAACTGATGCAAACTAACTTAAAAATGTTGCATAAATGGTCAAAAAATCCTGATAAATGTTATTTAGAATATACAGTAAATTGAATACATTTTCTTGCAGAATCTCACGCCAAAAATTCACTTTTGTGACACAAAAACGACTTTACATTTAAAAAAAATACCATAAAATTATATGAGAAAAACAAACTGGATATAAAAATATGGAAGAGTTAAAAAATTATTGAAATTAGGTCAAATTTAACTAATTAATTTCAAACTGGGAAAAATTTACTTGCACATCTTTATTTTTTTAGTTACAGTATTTGTTGACCATTTATTATCAGTAAATAATTACAATAGGAAATCACACACAAAACTGCACATTTAGAACATTTATTTAAATATATTTATATATATTGATCTAATTGCAGAACTTATCAGTTTTCCTTTGATGCATTTTGGAGTCTCTGTGATATTAACAGTTTTAACGATGTTACTGACAGGGTAATTTGAATTGTGTGTAAAAAATCTGTTAGTATCAGAAAGATAAAAAATCAATCGCAAATCAGACTGAATCCTGGCCAAATTAATTTAACTAAAACCTAAAATTTCTTTGTGATTTCACAGTAGATATGAAGCAAAGGCGAATTTGGCAAAGCAAGAGTATATTCTAAACAAAAATAAAACACTTTTTTTTTTTTAAAATACAACAGCTATACTGTAAAGGTGATGTGCATCATAAAATGTGTACATTTTGCATTTTATTTAACCATTTAAATCAACTTTTTTTTTTGCCAAATTTTGTCTTTTACCTTTGGAATTCCAGGTTTGTTTCCTGCCGTTCTATTTGTGTTAAAGTGTTTTTGTTTGCGCCATAAATGACAGTAGAGCCGCCATCCGTGTGTGTGTGTAAAGTCCTTTGGGTCTTAAGCCAGAAAAATACTTTATAAGTTTACACCAACTGTTCAATAGTTTAAATGTTAATCTAACGTCCATTAGGAGCTGAAAAGCTAAATTAGAGTTTAACACTTTTAAATTTGGATCTTCAAAAGAATTAACAGTTCAAAAATGATGAAGGAATGATAAAAATAATCAGATTGTGGCTGAAATAATGAATGGTTGGTTTATTTGAAGTTTATTTTGACCTAAGCTTTGGTTTAAAGTAAGACAGGGAACATTTCAGCTCAATACTGCTTCTTTTCTGCCCTCTAGTGGACAATTCTAGTTATTGCATCCATCTGAGAATCAATCCAAACTTTAAATCTTCAGGAAAATACACGATGATTGTGAAGCAAAGACTAAAGCATTCAATGAAATCTTGAATAATTTGTATTTTATTTTATTTTTCTGTTGTTTAACCAGAAAAGTTCCTTGAGATCCATTTATATCTTTTTCAAGAGAGTCCTGGACAAGAGGGAAAAAAACTACAAACATCCAAAAATTTTATATAAATTAAAAAAATTAAAAAGAAAAACATTACAAAGTTATAAACAGCTACAGGTTAGAGATTTCCTTTCTAGCTCTTTCATAATGGCATCAAACTGAGGCCAAAATATGAGATTTGGGAGTTGAATTAGAGAATTCCAGTTCATAGAAAAAATAAAAACCTGGAGGATCTTTGTATTATTGTCATGATAGAAATAAGAAAAACATTATAAGCCCATGAAGCTGGAGCGAGCTCACCCGCTATGATGGCACTCGCGACGGTTTTCTGTCTGCCGGGAAGCTAACCACCGGCTAGCCAGCATAGTGAGCTCCGCTGCCTACAGTGGCTGGAGAGGCAGCACTCGCTAGTTTTGTTGGACCCCGATCGACGGCGCTGGCTAGCTCTATTTGACCCTGGCAGGTGGTGATTGCTACCTCTGTTGGACCCTGGGTGATGACACTCGCTAGCTTCGTTGGAACTTGGGTGGCAGCACTTTTTAGCTTTTTTGGACCCTCTGCGATAACATTCGCTAGCTTTGTTGGAACTTGGGCGGCGGTGCTTGGGAACTTTGTTTGACCCTGGGCGATGACACTCGCTAGTTTTGTTGGACCCTGGGTGGCAACACTCGCTAGCTTTGTTGGAACTTGGGTGGCGGCGCTTGTGAAGTTTGTTGGACCCTGGGCGGCAGTGCTCGCTAGCTTTGCCGTGACCTCTTGCTAGCTTTGTTGAACCCTGGGTGGCAACACTCGCTAGCGTTGTTAGAACTTGGGTGGCGGCGCTTTTTAGCTTTGTTGGACCCTCGGCGATAACACTCGCTAGCTTCATTGGAACTTGGGTGGCGGCGCTTTTTAGCTTTTTTGGACCCTGGGTGGCAGCACTCGCTAGCTTTGTTGGAACTTGGGCGGCGGCGCTTGGGAAGTTTGTTGGACCCTGGGCGGCAGCACTTGCTAGCCTTGTTGGAACTTGGGTGGCGGTGCTTGCTAGCTTAGTTGGGCCCTGGATGGCAGCACTCACTAGCCTTGTTGGACCCTGGGCAGCAGCACTAGCTAGCTTTGTTGGACCCTGGGTAGCAGCACACGCTAGCCTCGTTGGAATTTGGGCGGCGGTGCTTGCTAGCTTTGTTGGACCCTGGGTGGCAAGGCTCGCTAGCTTTGTCGTGACATCTCGCTAGCTTTGTTGGAACTTGGGTGGCGGCGCTTGGGAAGTTTGTTGGACCCTGGGCGGCAGCACTTGCTAGCCTCGTTGGAACTTGGGTGGCGGTGCTTGCTAGCTTAGTCGTATCCTGGGCGACTCTTGCTACTCTGTTGGAACCTGGGCGGCAGCACTTGCTAGTTTTGTTGGACCCTGGGTGGCAGCACTCGCTAATGTTCCAATCAAACAATTGGAACAGTTTGTGATGTTGACTTTATCTATTACTCTAGCTTTACCGAACCCTGGTTGGCACTCTCCAATGAGCAGCTAGCTAGCACAGCGAGCTCGATCGCTCCACCTTCATGGGCTCTGTGACAGGCTGGCGACCTGTCCAGGGTGTATCCCAGCTTCGCCCAACAGTAGCCAAGACCGTCTTTAGCAACCCAGGGCCGTCCGCAGGTTAAGAAAATGGATGGAAGTTCAGGATGAAAATCCTTGCATCGAGCGGCCATCTTGAATCGTTTTTTTTTTTAACCCTTTGATCGAATCACTGAAAACATCACATGCCCAAAGCTAAATCTCTAATTAGTAGATTCAATGCGGCAACCTCAAAAAAATTCAGATATTTGAACTAAGGTCGCTCAAATACCTCAGATTGCATCTGTACCATTGACTTAACATTGAAACTGGCCTCTTCCTGTGTGCAACTTCGAAGTTGACATGTTTTTATTCAATACAGTTGGGTCACCTCCTGAAATACAAAAGGGAATTTCCAGATTTTTGATGTGGTTGAAGTCGACAGTTAAATTAAAAAATGTGTGATTGATTCAGCAATCACACCTCCGGCACATTTCAGAATATATGGATCTAAGAAATCTGGTCCGTATGACTTTTTTTGTGTATCTTCTCAATACTAAAAGATTGAGAATTTTTGTGTTTACTGATATAAAGTTCTTGTTAACCCTTTAACACCGGAGCTCAAGTCTTTATGTTCTTTGACTGACCATAACTTTTGAAAAACTATTAAAAGTTTTCACCCTCTCCAGTCCCATTTCTGTTAAACTGATGCTTGTGTCCAGGACACAATGATTCCCCAGATAAGGATGATAAATCTGCGGTTACAGGGCACACATGCCAATAGGTTTAGACAAGTGTGGCTTCCACACTTCTTGATTTTTTTTTTATAAAGTGCCAGTAAATAAAAAAGAACAATGGTGTTGACTATGTTGCGGTTAGCGTGCCGTTCCCACACCGCAGCCAGAATGCATGCAGCTAATAAAGTGAGAAGGGGAAGGAAAGTGCTTCTTTGTTTGGAGGCAAACAGCTGCATCACGCCTGCAGAGTCAGAAAATAATACTCCAAACCCCCAGAAAAAAGCCATGTACAATCCATGACTCTTCATATTTTTACTTTCCAACTTCAACTTAATAGCATCAAACATTTCTCTGGCAAAAAGTCGTATTATTTAGCAGCATTCGTCTCCTGCACTTTGAATTATTCGGTTTAAAAGTTTTAGGCACATGATGTAAATGAATAGTACTTTCAAAAGTATTATACGTATCATTTATATTTAATAATCAATAAAATACAGCAAACATATATGGATGAAATGCTGTATTTCTCCATTTGCAGAAATCAAGGCCCAAACGCTGAAACGACCTCCACCGTGCTTCACCATTACCTGCAGACACTTGATGTCGTACCGTTCTCCAGGAGAACCAACTACCTTCTGTTACAGAGAAATACTTCAGATAAACCAAAAAACAAATGAGTAAATGGAACAAAAAAAGTGCACTGAAAAGAAACAGAACAGCATAGAACACAACAGAACAGACAAAGAAAATAATACAAAAATACAGAACAAAACAGACAAGAGTGAAGGAGAACCTAGAACGAAACATAGAATCCTGTAGAATAATAAAACCAAAGATAATTGAAGAAAAAAAGAGAACAAATCAAATAACAGAACACAACGAAGAATAGAAACTAGGCAGAACATAGAATTTATACACCAGAACATAGAACACAAAAGAACAAAAACACAAGATAACAGAACAAAACAAAGAACGGAACAAATAGAGAACCGAATAAAGAATAGAATCAAAACAGAACATAGAACAGAAGAGAGAACACAAAGGATCAATAAACACAAGATTAATGATTTAAATAGAGAAGAAAACAAGAAAATACAGAGAAAATAACAGAACAGAATGAAGAAAATAGAAACAAAGTAGAACATAGAACACAACAGAACAAAAACACAAGATAACAGAGCAAAAAAAATGACAGAACAAATAGAGAAGGTAATAAAGAATAGAACCAAAAGCAGAACATAGAACACAATGGATAAAAAACATATGCTAACAAAATTGAACATAACAAAAACCAAATAACAGAACATAACGAATAATAGAACCAAGGCAGAACATATAGAACAAGAAACACAAGGTAACAGAACAAAACAGAGAAAAACACAAGTAACAGAATAGAAAAGATAACAGACCAGAATAAAGAACAGAACCAAAACAAAAGAAAACACAAACCCTGATACATCAGAACATAGAACCCAGTTGAATAAAAAACACAAGATTACAGAACAAAATGAATGAAAGAACAGAGAATATAATAGAAACAAAGCCAAAACAAACAAAAAAAGACATCAGAACATAGAAGAGAACATAAAACACAACAGAACAAGAAACACAAGATGACAGAACAAAACAGAGAAAAAAAAACAACAGAACAGAGAAGACAACAGAACACAAGGAAGAATAGAATCAAAGCCAAAACAAAACAAAGAACATAAAACATCAGAACATAAAACAGAACAGCATAGAACCCAGTTCAATAAAAAACACAAGGTAATAGAACAAAAGAAATTAGAAATGAACAAAACAGAGACAGGTAGAAGAATAGAACTGAAACCAAAGCAGAACATAGAACCTAACACATCAGAACATGGACAAGACCAGAAAACACAATAGAACAAAACACACAAGAGAATAGAACCAAAACTAAACAGAACATAGAAACCAACAGATAACCCAATAGAATAAAAAACACAAGAGAACAGAACAAAATGGAAACAATAGAGAGAACAGAAGAGTGAAAATGACAGAAGGCAAAAAATAAAAGAAATAACAGAACAAAACAAAAAAGAACAAAGAACCAAACACGATAAAACAAAGAAGAGAAACAGAAACAGAAAAAACAAAACTGAATTAAGCAGAAAACAGAATAAAACCAGGCAATAAAACTGAAAACAAAATGGAGAACAAAAGAATATAAAAGTGAATGTAGAACAGAAAACAGAACATGTAGCATAGAATAGAACAAAAAAGAACAGAAAACACAGTAAAAAACAGAGGAGAGAGGAAATAAAGAGTAAAGAAGAGAAAAGAACAAAGAAAAAAAGGAGAACATGTCAGAGAAAAGAACAGAGAACGGGACAAAGACATGAGAGAGAATAAAGAACAAAACAGTACAGAACAAGAGACAAAGTACACAGAAAACAACAAAAAAAGAAGCAAAAATCTAGAATATAACTTAATTGACCAGATTAGATTAGATTGGATTAACTGCTCATCATGATAAAAGGCTCCTTATTGAAATTGGAGCGCTTGATTTATATTTTAGGAAGAACAAAATCGCCTTTTCTAGCATGAAAAATGTTCTTTAAACTGACAGTATCAGCTGTTGGGAACTATAAATCTGTCCTCTTCAGTTCTTCAAACTTTAGAACACACTTAGAGGATTTCGTTTGTTACGAGGAGCTCGTATATGAGAGACGACGCACAGGCGGCTTCACGGCGTTCGGCTACAGCTGACAGCCTGAGGCCTCTAATTTATGGAGCTTCACCCCGAATGGAAACGGGGAACGAAGGAGCGGGAGAGGAGAGCCGCTTTGTGGTTCTGAGCTTTTATCAGTTTGCAGGAAACACATGCACTCAATGGAGATTTGCATGCCTGCAGACACCACAAACACACAATGGTCATTTCCTGCAGCAGGTACGTTTCTTTTTAACAAGTATTTTACAAATTTTAACAGGAAAACGTCCAAAAACATCCTTGGAAAGCATTTAAGCAACAAATGACTGAAAAAGTCAGTCATATAAAGTTGTCGAATACATGCTTTTATTTTGTAGCCAAAAAGGTGTGAACCCCACAAAGACAGGTTATGTAATTTGTATTCATTCTATAATCTGTGCATTTCCATGTGATTGTTTCGATAGATGTTTCCAGGTCGAGACTGCCCGCCCTCACACCTGTAATGAGCTGAAAGGGGAACTGTGGGAACGAGTCAGTTGATATTTAAAACTGTGCCCTTGAGATAAATAACTTCTCAAAAAGCTGGAGGTTATTTAAACATGAGGGCTGGCTTTGTGGGGAAAGAGGCACACGTGCTGGCTTTAACAGTAGCCTGCTCAGAATTAACCATTAACCTTTACAATCACGATTACATATGAGGTCGTGTTAGCGACAAAATGGGTACAGCTTTTATTTTGAAGTGGAGATTGCTGGTTGTTAAGATAAGACTGGAAAGTGATAAGATAAAAAGACAATTTTGACTTTTTTTAATTTGGGGGCAATGAAAAAATCATTTTGTTCCTGCAATACATTTTTAGCAGGATTTCAAAATAAAAGTTTGCAAAAGTAAAAGAGTGACAATGTTTATTTTGAAAGAAAGATGGTTGAGTTGATACAAAACTGAAAGTGTTGAGATAAGAAGAAAAATTTGACTTTTTCTAATGTGGGGAAATTTATTTTAGAGAACCTTTCTGCAGGGTTTCAAAATAAAAGTTTGCAGACCCCAAGTTGCAGCTTTTATTTTGAAGTAGAGATTGCAGGGTGGTTGACATAAGATTGAAAAGTGTTGAGATAAGGAGAAAAAATTGACTTCCATCAATGTGTGGGCGGTAAAAGTGAACTGGACTTGTTTATTTTTGTATTATTTTCTGCAGAGTTTCAAAATAAAAGTTTGCAAATTTCAAAATAGTCACAACTTTTATTTTGAAATGAAGATTGTTGTTACTGTAAAACTGAAAAGTGTTGAGATAAGAAGAAAAAATGATTTTTTTTTTCTTATTTGGGGGGAGTAAAAGTTAATAGGATTAATTTAATTTAATTGTGTGTATTTTTCTGCAGGTTTTCAAAATAAAAGCATGCAGACCCCAAGTTGCAGCCTTTGTTTTAAAGTAGAGATTGGCTGGGTTGTGATTAAGACTGAGAAATGTTGAGATGAGAAGAAAAACAATGACATTTTTCAATGTGTAGGCAGTAGAAGTACATAATAATTGTTTATTTTTGTGATCTTTTCTGCAGGATTCCATAGTAAAAGTTTGTGAATGTTAAAACAGTCACAACTTTTATTTTGAATTGAAGATTGTTGTTACTATAAAACTGAAAAGTGTTAAGATAAGAAGAAAATGTTGACTTTTTCTAACATGGAGGCAGTAAAAGTGAATATAATTTGTTAATTTCTGTAAACTTTTCTGCACAATTTCAAAATAAAAGTTTACAGATGCCTAGTCACAACTTTTATTTTGAAGTGGAGATTGCTGGATTGTTTATTTAAGACAGAAGTCCTGAGCTAAGAAGTAAAATTTGACATTTTCTAATGTGTAGACAGTAAAAATGTTTGTTTTTGGCAGGATTTCAAAATAAAAGTTGGAGATGTCTAGTTGCAGCTTTTATTTTGAAGAAGAGATTGGCTGGGTTTTTGACACAAAACTTAAGTGTTGAAATAAGAACATTTTGACTTTTTCTAATGTGGCAGCTGTAAAAGTATTTGTTTATTTTATGAACTTAAAAGTTTATAAATATCAAAACAGTCACAACTTTTATTTTGTAGTAGAGGTTGCTGGGTTGTTGATGTAAGAAGTGAAAAGGGTTGAGATTAAAAGGACAATTTTGATGTTTTATAATGTGGAGGAAGTAAATGTAAAAAGGTTTTTTCTTTATTTCCGTGTACTTTTCTGCAGGGTTTCAAAATAAAAGTTTACAGACGCCTGGTCGCAGCTTTTATTTTGAAGTAGAGATTGGCTGGGTTGTTGATATAAGAAGTGAAAAGTGTTGAGATAAGAAGAAAATGTTAACTTTTATAATGTGGGAGCAGTAAAATGTTTGTTTTCTGCAGGATTTCAAAGTAAAAGCTTGTAAATGTCAAAATAGTCACAACTTTTATTTTGAAGTGAAGATTGTTGTTACCATAAAACTAAAAAGTGTTAAGATAAAAGGAACATTTTGACTTTTTACAATGTTGGGACAGTAAAAATCAATTAGATTAGTTTATTTTTGCCAAATTTTGGTTAAGATTTCAAAATAAAAGTTTGCAGACACCTAGTCAGCTTTATTTTGAAAAGGAGATTTCTGGGTTGTGGATTTAAGATAAAAGTGCTGAGATAAAAAGTAAAATTTGCTATTTTCTAAAGTGAGGGGCAGTAAAAAATCTTTGTTTTTATGACGTTATCAGCAGGTTTTCAAAATAAAAGTTTGCCTTTTTAACTGACTTAAATGACTCATCAATTCCTTTTAAATGCAAAGCAATAAAAAAAATGATAAAAACGCAGATTCTTTTGTTTGTCATGTAAATATTCTACAGTGAGGCATTTACTGGAGCTCTAGAGCCTCAAATTTCTCTTTTCAGGGATGCACATAATTGCACGAGCACTCTAAAGATGTGTTTAGATATGTATCTTGTGCCCAGTATGCAAATACTGGGGTCAGGTTTAGAATCAGAGGCACTCCAAGCTCAAACAAGTTTTAAAAAAAAGCTTTTTGTTGTTGGTAGATTGAGATCTGCGCAGCTCGAGAGAATGATGCTCATCTCTCTGCTTCCAGAAAAGAAGAAGTATTTGAAGTAAACACATTTAAATGGACCGTCCTCTCTGCCTAAATTATATTTCTGAACTGTGAACAGGTGTTGCGGCGCGTATAAATACCTGTGCACACGGCGTACCTGCGCCAGTGCAGCAGCGTTCACAGATTAGGAATAGAAATGTCCTCGACTGAGGGAAACACTCAGTCGTACAAGATGGTGAGTTTATGCTGCGCTTTATGCAGAACATTTGGTCATTTTAAAGAAAATGTTGCAGATTTTTACAAATGTTTCTGCTTTGTCAGATGTCTTTAGACCACGACATCAACCAGCACTTTCAGGATGCCATCGATGTGCTTCAGCAGCATTCCCACAGTTCATACTACGATTCAGGTAGATTTATTTGATTTATTTAACACATTTAAAACTGAATCCTTTTTAATGTTTATTTTTTTCTGTTAGATTACACATATTATGAGCATCTGAGCTTACAGCAGTCGTCTCTGCCGTGTCAGATCCGCTGTCTCTTCACGCACCAATCGGACGTCCCGGCTCCAGTGCTGGACTGGAGTGACACAACTGTGAGTACCATAAAAAAAAAAAAAAAATCTGGATGGTTTAGAAGTGATGGAGAATTAAATGTACATTTGTGTCCCTGCAGCAGCAGTCTTGGAGTCAGGCGATGACTGACGTCCCGTCGAGTCACCCGGTGAAGAACGAAACGCCTCATTTTTACTCCATCTTACAGCCGCAGAGAAACAGCAAAGGTGATTGAGTTGACATTTGAGAGAAAACTAGTACGTTTTACAGCAGGGGTCCCCAAACTACGGCCCACGGGCCGGATCAGGCCCACATCCACATTTGGCCCGGCACCCTACACACTATCAGAGACCCAGATAGACTTTGTATTCCATCCTTCTGCAGTCTGAACTATGACGGGAGAGGATAGAATATTGGTTTAATAGAGATACACTTTTCCTTTTTTTCATTTTTTCTTTATTTCTTCATTATAATTATTTTTCTTCAGTTTGTTTTTTGACGTCCGTAGCTCTTCAGCTCCTTCAACTATTTAGCTCTTTTTATGCTAGCTTTTTCGACGTTTCGTTTTGGCAGATCCAAAGGACTTTTAGGCTATTTTCGGTTTTAGCTAACATTTCAGCTACAAACTACCTGTTTTGGCTAATTTAGGCTTTTTTCAGTGTTTTAGGCTGATTTTAAGTTTTGCGAATATTTTAGCCTTATGCTAGCTGCTTTGACTAAATTGGATATTTTGCCAGTTTTTTTTTTTGGCTAATTTAGTATTTAGCTAATATTTCAGCTATATGCTAGCTGTTTGGCTAAATTACACATTTTACCAGTTTTTAGGCTAATTTGGCATTTTGCTTATATTTAAGCTACGTGCTAGCTGTTTTGGCTAATTTAGTTTTTTTTTGTGTTTTAGGCTCATTTTGAGCTTTGCTAATATTTTAGCCTTATGCTAGCTTTTTTTTCTTAGCTAAATTAGACATTTTACCTTTTTTGGCTAGTTCAGCATTTAGCTAAAAATTTCAGCTTCATGCTAGCTGTTTTGTTAAGGTCTAATTTAGCATACAGCTTATATTTAAGCTACGTGCTAGCTGTTTTGGCTAATTTAGGCTTTTTCAGTGTTTTAGGCTTTATTTGTGGTTTGCTAATATTTTAGCCTTATGCTAGCTTTTTTTCTAAGCTAAATTAGAAATTTTATTAGTTTTTTTTGTTTGTTTGTTTTTTTGGTTAATTCATTTAGCTAAAAATTTCAGCTACATGCTCGCTGATTTGGCTAATTTAGAATTTTTTTTCTGTTCTTTTAGGCTCATTTGGCATTTAGCTAATATTTTAGCTAGCCATCAGCTTCAGTGTTTTCAGCTATTAGCTTCAGTCACTTTAGCTTTCAACTTCAACATTTTCAGCTTTTAGCTTCAGCATTTTTAGTTATCAATTTCAGCATCTTCAGCTATCAGCACTAGCATCTTTATAGGCCACATTCAACTTACAGCATTCACACTAGCATTATCGCAGGCAATTCTTTATACCTAGTTTTTAAAATGTAGTACAATTTCTTATGAAGATTACAGAAATTATTGATTTAAAATGTGGCTTTCTGGAAAAACATAAATCCTTACATTTTAATTGTGATTGTTACACTTTTTCTGTTAGACAACAAACCGACCCACATCAGAGAAGAAAACAGTTATGTGGCCCTCACAAGAACAACTTTGGGGACCCGTGTTTTACTGCATCACTAACTCTACTTGTTCTTAGGTCGTAAAAAGCTCAGACTTTATGAATACCTCCATGAGGCCCTGAACGACCCCAGCATGGGCGACTCGATCCAGTGGACGGACAGCGGCAGCGGAACTTTCCACTTCGTCTCCAAAAATAAAGAGAAGCTGGCTGAGTGCTGGGGACAGCGTAAGGGCAACCGCAAGACCATGACTTACCAGAAGATGGCGAGAGCTTTGAGAAACTACAGCCGCACAGGCGAAATAGTCAAAGTGCGCCGCAAGCTCACCTACCAGTTCAACGCGGACATCCTGCACAAGCTCGGCTCCGCGCAGGCCCCCATGCACCTGCCCTGCCACGCGGCACCACCGGAGGTCCAGACCCAGCAGCAGAACCCGGCCGAGCAGAGCTACTGCGGTTCTGCGGGCGCGGACTGGCCCAGCTGGTACGGACACTATCAGCTCCAGGAAGACTACGACCTGGCGACGAGCTTCACTTCGCACGCGGCGACCAAACTCTAGGCTCCAGCAAACTTTAGGGGTTTACGTTGTAAAAAGTCAGACACCGACAAAAGAAATTTTAGCAATTTGTGTAAATATTTTGTACATTTCTATGACCAGTTTTATATTTTTTATCACATTAAAATTTCATTGAATCTCACTTTCTTCTCTAGCTGTCTGTTAAGTTGGTAGATTGGTTGGCGATTCTCCAGATCTTTTCCATACATTTTTCGCACGAACAAACTCAATCACACTTTCAGTAATCTTAGTATCAAAACGTTTAGCTCATTCAGGACATTAATGATTATACTTTTGATATTCATAAACTTGATAGTTTTTTAAATCTTAAGTAAAATATGCTCCCTAGGAAATGAATGAGAAATTGATCAAATCCTTAAAAAAATGTTAAACTTGTGAACTTCCGCATACTTTCAGCTATAGACACCGTTCAAACTTTAAAATGTTCAGCAACCACTAACTAGGTTTTTATGAAAATTTGGAATTTTAACAACATGCTAGCTGTTTTTGCTAATTTAGATTTTTGTTTTCCAGTTATTTAGGCAGAGTTGGAGTATAGCTAACATTTTAGCATTATGCTAGTTCTATATTCTTGTGCTAATTTTGAAATGTTTCCAGTTCGTTGTTTAATTTGGCATTTAACTTTTATTTTAGCAACATGCTAGCTGTTTTTGGCTAACTTAGATTTTTTTTCCAGTTATTTAGGCAAATTTGGAGTTTAGCTAATATTGTAGCATTATGCTAGCTCTTTTCTTTTGCTAATTTAGACATGTTTCCAGTTTTTGGTCAATTTGGCATTTAGCTTTGATTTTAACAACATGCTAGCTGTTTTTGCTAATTTAGATTTTTTTTTCCAGTTATTTAGGCAGAGCTGGAGTTTAGCTAACATTTTAGCATTATGCTATCTCTTTTTTTGCTAATTTAGACATGTTTCTAGTTATTTTGCTTAATTTTGAGTTTAGCTAACATTTTAGCATTATGCTAGTTTTATTTGGGGGCTAATTTTGAAATGTTTCCAGTTTGTTCCAGTCTGTTGATTAATTTGGCATTTAACTTTTATTTTAACAACATGCTAGCTGTTTTTGGCTAACTTAGAATTTCTTTCCAGTTATTTAGGCAAATTTGGAGTTTAGCTAATATTGTAGCATTATGCTAGCTCTTTTCTGTTTCCAGTTTTTGGCCAATTTGGCATTTAGCTTTGATTTTAACAACATGCTAGCTATTGGCTATCAAAAATTTTTGGCTAATTTAGACATGTTTCTAATTTTTTTTTGCTAATTTTGGCATTTAAATTTTATTTTTTACAACATGCTAGCTGTCTTTGGCTAATTTTAAAAATGTTCCAGTTATTTTGGCAAACTTGGAGTTTAACTGACATTTTAGCATTATGCTAGCGTTTTTTTTTTTGTTTGTTTGTTTTTTGTTTGGCTAATTTAGACATGTTTTCAGTTTTATGCTTAATTTTTAGTTTAGCTAACATTTTAGCAATATGCGAGCTGTTTTAGGCTAATTTAGACATATTTCCAGTTTTTAGGCTAATTTGGAATTTAGCTGATATTTTCCCAAACTTTGAGCTTCAGCATTTTCGACTAACAGCTCTGGCGTCTTTAGCGGTCAACTTCCATTTACAGCATTCACACTTGCACTATTGCAGGTTTATAAGTGTTTTTCTACTGGAAATAAAGTGAAATCGCATAAAAAAAGGTTAATATAACTTAAAATGGGATTAGAGCAATTTACAATGTTTTTTTCATTTAAGAATAGCTTTTAAAATGATCTAAAATGAAATTTCTTCATAACTTTTATACAATATCATGAACTTTGTACTATAGATTAGCAGTGATATATATTTGTGGGTTTAATCACATAAAAACTGTACTTGTTTCCACCTTTTATGTAAAATGTACTGTACAGAAAAAAACGACTTAAAATATGTTTTAAATGCAAAAATTGACTGTAAATTGTTTGATATATTGTTTAAATAAAAATTAATTTAAAATTTACTTTTTCCTTAATCCATCTGATCTTTTAACATACTGTAACTTTTTAACCGCCGCTTTTCTCCTTCGGAATCTGCTGGAATGACATTGATCGTGTTAACAATAAAAAATAAAAAAACACTGGAGCTCCAGTGCTAAAACGTTGAAGTGAATTATAG
>NC_050534.1:15818471-16001163 GCF_002922805.2 Oryzias melastigma | reverse complement strand
GTCTTATCTGCTAGAGCGGGGAGGATGTGGTCAGTGCTCGGTTGTCTGGTGATGATGGTGGCGCTTGGTCATTGTTTTAGAGAAAACGTTTTGAATAGAGCCCACTCCCATAGGGGGGGTATAATAGGACCTGAGTGTTTGGAAGTCAGTTGAAATTCAAGGGCTGGACCGAATGACGTCCTCGTCAGTTATGGTAAAAGATCATTTAAATGCCATAGAATGTCTTTTAAAAACAGATTTTGATTTTTTTTTTACTTTTTTAGGACACTCAGTCTGATTTGGAGGTGATTTTAGAGTTTCTGGAGGAATACTATAGACAAAGTACTTCGGAAAGTGGTAAGACTAAAATATATTTTATTATTTCAATTATTATTTTTTGATTTTTTTTTGTTTTTTTTAGTCGACAAGATGTGCTGGACTGCAGGTGAACCTGAAAATAAAGGACCAGATCAAACTCATCATCAGTGGACAGAACCTTCTGTAAGAACAATAATTATTTCAATAATTATCTTTTTATCTTTGCTACTAATTTCTGTAATGTAATCTAATCAAAGGGCGTCAGACCGGCCCCTCAACCTTTCCTGCCACACGACACTCGACCGGCCTCTCACCAACATACGACAGCATCAGTGTCTGATTATGGGTCAGTGCCAAACTTTGTATCAACAAGACAATCAGCAAAACACAAAGCCACAGCAACAGGGAGTGGTGAGTTCTGCTTTTCTAGTTATTAGATACAGTTATTGGCACAGCTGCTATTAGCCTGGGGAAACAATACCACAAGAGTAAATAAGAGACCTTCCCCTTACCGTCAAAAGACAATAGAGCTTCGCTCGGCTTAACTCAATGGCCGATTTTACATATCTATCAGATAACTACACTGTTTACAAACTTAAATCCCCTCATTAAAATCCATCTCGAGAGATTTACTGTAACCAGCATGGCCTGCTGCCTGCATGCGCCTTTCAGCAAATCATTTTCTAACCAGTCGCTGTTTGCTTTAACGGCTGCAGGGAGGAAAGTGAGACTCTTTCACTTCCTGTTCGAGATGCTGGAGGACCCCAGCATGGCGCACTGTTTGTCGTGGGTGCCGGCGTCTGCCGGCGTTTTCTGCTTCTCCTCCAGGAACAAGGACCAGGTGGCGGCGCTGTGGGGGCAGAAGAAGGGCAACAAGAGACCCATGACTTACCAGAAGATGTCGCGGGCGCTCAGGAACTACGCCCGGTCAGGAGAAATATTTAAAGTAAAGAAGAAACTCACCTACCAGTTCAGTTATGACACCTTGATGTCGCTGCAGATGCGTTACCATAGAGACCAGTAGATTGTATGCTGTCATTTTTTTATGTTTATAGTTTTCAGCTTTAGCAATTTCTGACTGAATGTATTATTAATAATAAATGTTGATGTTTTTAAACACCCTCAAATACAGTTTTTTAATTCCTCAGATGATGTCAAAGTAAAATACTGAATATGGAAAACACAAAACTGACATTATGTCCAAAACTGATTGTGAAATTTAAAAAAATAAATAATTTTTTTGTTTTTCGTTTTTTATTTCTGTGTTTTTTCAATTAAAAAAGGTGTTTTCGTTAAAATGTTTTTGTGTACTAAATAAAAAAAATAATGAAAAAACTTTTGTTTTAATTTTTTGTGTTTTTGTGCTAACTTTATTCCCTGTTTTTCATGCTAATTTTTTTTTTAGGAACTACAAAAGAGGCAGGGCAAAGACTTCATCTGCTCATGAAAACTATAAGTTGACCTGCAAATAAAAATTGTAAAAAAGCCACAATGTGTCCATTTAGATTTAAATATCCCCAGTTTTTTTTTGTTCAGAGCAAAACGTTGGTGAAATAGTAAATACGGGCCATTTTCTTTAAATACACGAGAAAATTAGACAAGACTTCATTTGTTTGGAGCCTGAAGTAAACCGTTATACAATGTCACACTCACTCACAGTCACAGGTCATTAACCATTTCCATTTTTTAACAGAAAAAAAGGAAGAAAAGAAAATTCTTGCTGAACTTCGGACGTTATTTTACAAACAAACTGTGTTTCGGGAAAATTACAATAATGACACAAAAGAGGGAACAGACAGCAAAGAAAATAGTCCTGGGGTTGTACAAACAGCTGCAGTTCTGATACTTTATTTTAGGGGTGGGCAAACTACAGCCCGGGTGCTAATAAGCTTTAAACTTTAAATTATATCTGGCAATTCCAGGCCTCGAGGGCTGCATCATTTCCAGATATCCAAGCCCTACTCATGACTGATTACCTGGTTCAGAACATGCCAGAGGAGAGGAAACATTGGCAGGAATGTGGTCCTCGAGGCCTGGAGTCGCCTTTCCCTGAATTGTATCCATAATCCTTAATAATGTTTTCCCAACACATTCTCATCCCCAACTCGTCGTTTTTCAACGTACTGGCTGCTCCCATTAAATCACAGGCCCCCCGACTAGAACTGGTCCAGTACCGTGACGCATAGCGCACCGGTACCCAAACCTGGTACCCTAACCCGACACCAGACCAGATGGGGTAGTGGACAAACACCTATACCGGGTTCTGTTTAGGATACCGGTAACGGGAGCTTCCAGTACTGGATACGGTATCGCGTCCCGAGGGTTTTGGACCCTTGATGCTACCAAAGCACATCAAAAAACGACGAGTTGGGGAAACCCGAAACGTCAATAGGAGCCTTAACCAAACCAAACCAGATGTGGCAACTTGGAGATGAGAATGTGTTGGTAGTACTCGGTAGACCGATCCAAAATATCGATAGTATCGATCTCGAGTCGGTATCGGATCGATACTGACCTGGACATATAAATGTTCTCACCAGTCCTGTGAGATCTCAGCAGCAGATCTCACAGTGCGTGCAGCAGGCGTCGTCCATTGTTCACCCTGTTTTCATTCTATTTAAATTCTGAGTTGTTTTTAACAAGTTACTTTCACCTGTATTTATTGTTCTATTTAAAGGCTAATAAGTTACAAATTATTCATATTTCTACCAGTTGCTTTTTTAATCGTTGAACATTTTGATTTATTTTGTATCGCACTTATTTCTCTCAGTTTGCGTTCACTTCTTCACATTTTTTATTTCAATATATATATATATATATTTTTTTATTAAACCATTTTCTATTTAATTGAAAATACTGTCCAAATTCTGTTTTTATCTTTGTTAAGTAATTTAAAAAAAGAAACTTTTCACAGTGATTAAAAACAGTTGAGATTTTCAGGTTCATGTCACATAATTACAAAAAACATTGATATTGTTATCGATATCGGCTAAATTGACCGGTATCGGATCGATACCCAAATACGCAGTATCGCCCAGGGCTAGTGTTGGTTTTCCCTGTAATTCTCCATGTAGATTGTGTACTATAAATACAATGAGCTTTTTAGGTGCAGAAAGTTATTCTGCATTCATGTGATGTTGGAAGATTTGTTGTTTTTCCGACATTCATGTGTGTTTTTTGAGTTGGACAGCCATTTTTTCTTTCATTTCAACACCAAATGAACATTTCTCTAACCTTACATATATCCCTGAAGGACATCAACCAATCGGTGCAATTAAATGATAACAAAAGCCGTCATTTGGAAATAAAAACAACCAAAATATACATGTTAGTTTTCAATCAAAATTAAAGCATATAGTTTTCCAGATTAAATGTTATTTCTTTCTTTTATGAGGTTGCTTGCCAAAATACTCCATGAATCTGCTCCTGATCCGGCCCATCTGTCAAACTTTAGAACCCCACGAGTCAAACAGTTTGCCAACCAAAGTGTTTGTAAATCTAAAAATTGGTATTTGAATGTACTTTTTAAAAAACTATTTCATCAAAACAGTTTTCTATAAGTTTGGAAAGCTGCATTCTATTAAACAAACAACTTGCTTTTATGGACGCAGTTCAAAGTAGCCTCTTGACCTCTTTACAAGTGTGTTATGAACCAGAGGGTGTCAGTGTAGCTCTTTGCTTCCTTCTTTCACTCTTCCCTCGTGCTGCTGTGTGACCTCATGGTGAAACCGGCTCTGGGATGTAAATTCGCTTCTATCCCAAAGAATACCAAATGGTTTTGTGCTCTTTGTAGAGACCCATGTGATCCCTTCCTAAGCCTGGTATTTACCGCCGGAGCCCACTTCCAGTTATAAATGGGCCCAACGCTTTTGTCTGTTACCAAGTAAGGCCCAAAACTGAACTGTTATTGGAGACGAGGAGCTTTCCTAATTGAAAGCTTCCCAATCGTTTTCAGATCAATCACTTTGATGATGTAACTGCCTTACTCCCCAAATATATAAGATATAAACTCATTATTGTATTAGACGCATCAACTTTTAAACAATCTGGAACTTTTTACATTGAAAATTTCACTTTATTTTTATATTTGCCAAACCCATATCTCAAATGTCCATGACAGCTTTCTAAGTATAAACCCTTTGGGCACCCTATAGGCATCTCACCAGTATTTCTTTGCCAGATTGGAACGCCCCCTGCTCTTGGACAGCGTTCCCCCTGGATTAGGCTGATATCTGGCATCTGCATCAGGAACTCTGTTTGTCATCTGGAACTTTTCTTTCAAAATAAATACACAGATTCTCTGAATATGCGGCACACCATCTGAGAGTTAGTGGAGAGTATTACATCAGCCTCAGACCCGTGACAATGACGACACCTCTTCATTTTTATATCCCCCCCCCCTGGCCAGTGTTTCTCCTGCCACTCAACGCCCAAGTAAGTCACATCAACCCATTACGACAGGGGTCTCAAACTGGTGGCCCGTGGGCCATTTGTGGCCCCCCGCCTTAAAACAAAAGTTTAATGTCTACTAAGCAATATTTTCTGTAAGTCCACACGTCTTTGATGATATCTTCTGTTTAAAACTTTGCATTTACTATTGTTGTTGGATCTAGTCCTCAGACAAGTCCTTAGCAAGAGCTGTTAGCGTCATTAGCTCCTGTTGTTTCACAGGACACCCAAGATATTGCTTAGTAGTACACAGACATGAACAAATGCTCAATAAACTTGTTCAGCAGACATAGACAATGAATCAAAGATATAGACAGTGAATGCAAAAACATATTTAGGGCACAAATGAAACCACATTCGGACCAGCCTCAGCCAGACTCTGCCTTCAATGGCCCCACGGTAAATTGAGTTTGAGAGCCCTGCATTACAACATCAGACCGAAGCATTTTAGCCAGTTTTGGTTCATAGAATCTTAATATTTTTTTTATATTTTGGAGATATGTAACCAAATTAAAAATTTGACTGCAACTTTGGACTCAGAAAATGAAGAAACTGCACCCCAAGGATAGAAAATTATTGAAATTTTGATTAGTTTTACTAACCTTAGTGTTTTTGCATAAATAAATTAATGTAAAAGTGTAAATAATTTGAAGAAATAAATGTCCACAATACATTATGTTGGATTGCATTCCTCGGGAACATGCAGACAAGAAAATATAAAATTTTCTTTAGCGTAAAGAGTTGTAGTAGAGTATTAGTCAAAGAGTATTAGTTGTAGTGACTATAAGATAGTATCTCTGATGGATATCATGTGTGGAACTCCTGCACGTAGCTTCAAAACAGCACTTTATAATAATCAGTGTCACCAGGAGACAAGAGAGGAGGAGCGTACTGCCCAACTATATAAGCCCTAAAACCCAGTCCCGTCTGAATCTGTGACTCCTCTTCACCTCTTCATCTCCTCCCTTTCCAATCTGCCCCATCACTCCGTCCGGTGAGAGGGTTTGCAGAGTTTCATCCAGCTGTAGACTATCTATCTCCCTCCTGGACTGAGGGGCTCCTCACATCTTAACAATTCCACCGCTCTGACAATATCTACCTACGTCTTGTAACTTTTTGACGGTTTTCTTGGGACGCGGCTCAAGATGCCAGAGCCCACAAAAAAAGGTACGAGTCCTGACACTGAAGCGTGTGAAACAACTTCTACAACCTAATTCTGCTTGTTTTTACTCATTCGTCAGCACACATTCTTAAGGAATAATACATTTGCATGCAGAAACTGCATTATTTATAGTTGTGCGTCTTTGATTGAGAGAGGCAGAGTCTGTGTTTCTTCATTGCAGGGAGGTCCATCACTTTGCCTGCCAGCTTGTTGATAGGAATCCTCAAAGTGACTTTGACAGTGGTGTTGTATTACTGATGCATGTGTTGCTCTACCGTCTTTGGAGCAAGAGAATATTTGAGGCTTAAACACGGATAGTATTGTTGCCCGTGGTCCCGACTGAAGATAGACGTAGAGGGGGAGCAGTGGTTGGAATGTTGATGAGTGGTCAAGCCAGACAACGCCATGAAGGATGATGCAATGTAGGCGAAGCCATCTGAGGTTAGATGTCTCCCTAGCAACACCACCCAGCGAAGAAGAGACCTACAGCCCAAACATCTGAACCAATTGGCTCTTGCATCCGCATCCCGATTCTCTCTTCCAAACAAGCTTCCTGTCTCTCAACTGTAGAGTCGTGTCCATCAACCCTTGTACTACCTTATGGGGTCTAGATGACCCAAGCCTTAAATTGACATGTTATCCATCCCATGACAAATGTGGATGAAAGTGGACCGGATTTCATGTCTGCCACGGACACCAGTGAA
This sequence comes from Oryzias melastigma, assembly GCF_002922805.2. Classification (NCBI taxonomy): domain Eukaryota; kingdom Metazoa; phylum Chordata; class Actinopteri; order Beloniformes; family Adrianichthyidae; genus Oryzias; species Oryzias melastigma. Next base: position 15,994,551 of record NC_050534.1, on the reverse strand, counting down.
AATAAAAAAATCATTAAAAAAAAAAAAAAAGTTCAGCACACTGTCTTGTGGGGTCTAGACGACCCCACTCCCAACGTCAAAATACCTAGGATAGCACAAGGGTTAACCTGCTTGTGTCTGTCATTGCAATATGCTGTTACACTCAGGCTGTCTGGAAGAGGCGTTCAAGGACCCAGACATCAAGAAAAGATTGACGATGGAAGCTTAGCCGTCAGATGACAAGATGCGCGTTTTAGTGTCTGCCAGAGGACTACCGATGTGTCTGCAGCAGATTTGAACACTCAAATAACAGTAGTGCATACATAGTAAAACATTAGTGTGTCATCTGAGAAGGATCTGTAAAGCTGAAACCAATCTCCTCCAACAGGAAAGGTTGTTCTTCCATCTTAACCATTTGTCGATCTTGTGGGATCCAGATGACGCCGGCCTTAAATTCACGTGTTATCCCTCCCATGACAAATGTAGACGAAGGTGGAGAGTATTTCATGTCTGCCATGGACACCATTGATAGTGAAAAATCAATATAAAAAAAAAGTTCAGCATGCCGTCTTGTGGGGTCCAGATGACCCTAGCCTTAAAGTGACGTCTTATCCGTCCCATGACAAATGCAGACAAAGGTGGAAAGTATTTCATGTCTGCCACTGACACCAGTGAAAATCAAAAATGATTAGAAAAAAAAAAGTTTAGCCCTCTGTCTTGTGGGGTCAAGATGACCCCAGCCTTAAATTGTTGTTATCCCTTCCATGACAAATGCAGACAAAGGTGGAGAGGATTTTATGACTGCCATGGACACCAATTAAATTAAAAAAAAAAAAAAACATTGAAAAAAAATAAAATCAGCGTGGCGTCTTGTGGGGTCCAGATGACCCTGGCCTTAAACTGATGTGTTATCCTTCCTATGGTAAATGTAGACGAAAGTGGAAAGTATTTCATCTTTGGCAATGACACCAGTGAAAATAAAAAATCATTTAAAAAAAAAAAAGACAAAAATTCTGAGCTTTGTTTTGTGGGGTCAAGATGACCCCAAGCCTTAAATTGACATGTTATCCCTCCCATGACAAATGTGGACGAAGGTAGACAGTATTTCATATCTGCCACGGACACCAGTGAAAATAAAATGTTCCTTGCACTGTCTTGTGGGGTCCAGATGACCCCACTCCCATCGTCAAACACCTCAGCTACTACAAGGGTCCCAAGCAGGCTCCAAAACATCTTTCGCTACAACATCTTTGGGTTGTGGTTGAAACAATTGTGATGTGACAGTGGGTACCGGCCCTTGACAAGCACAGGTGCTCCAACACTGTCCATACTCTTCAATAAACATCCTTGATCCCCTCAGAGACAAAGCTATGGCAAAGTAGAGGCAGCAGATTCCTGCCTTATACTGTCATTGCCCATAAATAGATACGAGTGTGGCAAATAAATGAGTGGAAAAGTATTGTTCTTTAAATGACTCGGAACAGCTGAGGATAAGGTGGGGGGGAGGGTAAATGAGGAGGGGGCAGGGCTGTTGTTTTTAAACACTCTTAAGCCTTTAAAAAGTCCAAAGTAGGAATGACGGACGCCCTGATTCGTCTGCGGGTCGCTTGGGAATGGGATTCTTGTCCCTGGAATAGTTCAGAATGAGCACACTTTTAATCCCCATCCTGTGTTCCCCCCACCATCTCCTTCCACTGTCTTCCACACCCTCCTCCTCCTCGCCTTCATCACATGCCAAAACAGCAACTTTCCATTTAGTGCAGATCAGTCATCCTCCTCATTAAACTTCTGCCCTTTTGCCCATGCAAGCCCTCTGGGGCTGTCCTCGCTGTTAACAGCCTGTGAGCGTTGGTGGAAGGTCCACCACTGTGTATCATGAGGAAACACAACATCATCAATCATAAGTCAGACCTTAAGAAATTTACAGGAGGAAGGCCTGTCAGCAGCTAATTGTCACTCGAGTGCAGTTGTTGCTCACTTTTGGACTCAACAAGTTAGCAAACTGAACTCAGAGGAATCAAAATGGCAAAAGAAAACTTAGAAAACAGCACCACCTTTGAAATAAAAAAAACAAAACAAGGTGTTGCCTGAGTTTGGCTCTCATCTGAGCTGATATAAAGCCTTCTGTCTGCACGCCATGACAGCCAACAGCTGCGCATACCTGAAGCCTGTCAGCTTCAATGGCAGCCCGCGGAGGTAAAACAAAACCTTTCTCCACTCCCATCATCCTCAGGGAGGTGAGATGGAGAGCGGCTCTCTCTTGGGTGAAATGATGTGAGCGTGCAGGACTGCGGTTCAGTGCCCACTGACGCATTGTTTGGACGTGAGGTTGGGGAGTAGCTAATTTAGACGAGGAATGCTTCGAGGGAAATTATTACAAAGGGAAGGAGACATGAAGCAGAAACAGTAAACAGTTTATTTCTTCTAATTAATAACTAATCTTTTCTTTAAATAATAATAAAAAAAAAACTAAGATTCTTTAAGCAATAAACACAAAAATAAATAGAATTATGTCAGGAATTTAGCCAGTTTCTAACACGTTTTGGGAATGCCTTTGGACTCAACTCGTCGGTTTAGACCTTTTCTTAAGCCTTTCAGAGTAAACTATAATCATATACAGTATATGATCATATTTTATCTTTGGTACACTAAACAAATTATTTATAAAATATTAATTATTTTCATAGGGTTTTTTTTCTACCCAAAAGTAAGATGCCTCGAGGTTCCGCCTGCCGCTCCGCCAATTTCATGATGTCATCCAAGAGCTGGAGCGTGTCCATGTTTCACCCACAAAAAGAAACAACTTCTAAACTTTTGCAAAGATGGATGTGGACATCATTTATTTGTCCCTATGATCACTACACTGGTTCACAGCTCAAATACATCTGCCGTCTGCACGACTGCACCTGAACCCGGGGGAGGGGACGGGATGGGGGATGGGGTCTTTAAGGAGCCTAGGAAGTAACGAACACCTGTTAGACCCAGAATTCATTAAAGATGGGACACAAGAGGAAGATATATGGTTTTGTACATTTAAAGTAAAAGTATATAGCTGATCAACACTAGCTCAGTGGAGAAAGTGGGTATTTGTGTTAGCCTGGGGGCGGTTCTGGATTCGCAGACTCTTCCTGAAAGGGGCGGTTCTCACTTTGTGACATCAGCTTATGAGAACTTGCTCACTTTTGTGCGTTGGAAGAGAATGGTGCTCAAAGAACGGGTTTTTAGAGGAATGCTATACACATTGCCAACATGCCAACACATTCTCACTTCCAATTCATCACAAATTGACGTTTGGTTAAGGACCCCTCCGGGTCAAAAATGGATGCTTTGGGTGTCCCAGACTCATAGTTTTTTGACGGGTTTATTGTTCCCAATAAATGACGTGTCCCCTAACCTCTGGACCACAACCCGGAACCTGTCCAATACCGGGATGCAGATCGCACTGGTACCCTAACCCAGTTCGTCCAGAAGGTTGCAGGCCCTTTATTTTATGAACAGCAAACACGTCAAAAAAACGACTAGTTGGGGACACCCAAAACGTCGAAACGTTGTTGGGTATAACAACGTGTTGGAAATGCATGAATTACTCAAAATACTGCCTTGGGGTTGTTTATAGTGAGTTATTAATATAATAATACACTTAAAAGCTAAAAAAATTGATTTTGTATGGTACAGGCCCTTCAACATAAAAAACAGATATTTTTCCAAACCAAAATTCAGGGTTCTATCAAAAATTGTAATTTTTATTACACCTATGATCTCCCTCCGCAACTTTTGGGTTGATGTTTTTGGGCATTTTTTTTTTGTGTTTTCCTTTTTGACTTTGAATAAATTTGTTGATGTGAAGTTTAAAAAGGTTTTTTTTTTAATTCTTGGACAAATTAGATTTTTGTTTTTAATTTAATTGTGGCTCTATAGTATGAGAACAAAAGGAGGATTTGTTTAGAAAACAGTTCTTTTGGTCTCCATTTTTGTCATAAAAGCAAGGCTTCATCTTCATAGTAACCTTCTAACAAATGCAGAGCATACTTCAAACTGTAACTACAATCCAATCAGGGGGCAGTTTTAGCTTTCTATATTTGTGGTGTTTATAATATAATATTAGCCTGCATGATTTCAAAAACGTGTCCAAAGAGACCTATGCTACTTCGCTCTCCAACAACATAAAACCTTTCATCTTACGGTCGCCAACGGAACTAAAAATTGCTTCTACTAATCCCAAAAAATAGAATTCCTTTGACTTGTTGCATGACAAATTTTGTGTTTTTTGTAGAATTTAAGTAGTATTTTTTAACTTTTCCAAAAACAAATTACATTAATTGGGTTAAAACCCTGTACTTTAGCAGTAAAGTCCTCGTGAGGGTTCTCACAGTAGGTCTAGGTAAAGCGGACGGCAAACAAACAGGCTCTCAGAGAAGATATTTTCATAACCAGCTAAGTCTTAACAGTGTTTTAGCCTGATAACTCAGTCATTCAGGATGAAGTTAGTGACTTTGGGTCAATGAACACCAATAGCTCAAAAGTTAGAAAATAAGTACATCATTATTTTTTCTCTAGTGTTTCACTGTTGTGTTCATAAGTGTTTTGTTTGTATTTTTTGCAGATGACACTCCAAATGGCCAGCCAGAGGGTGAGTGTACCTTATTGATAGAATTTGATCATAAAGGTACAAAAATAAGCAGAGCAGACTCAAAACTTAAAAACAAAAGTCTTTTCAGACAAGACAGTTAGGGGTGTGTATTGGCAAGAGTCTGGCGATACGTATCCCAATATTTTCAAAGATTGTACCAGAGACTTTTTTTTCCAAATATTTCAAAAGACTATGACTTTAAAATATGTTGTTTAAATGCCAATACACCTTTCACAAGAATGAATTTGTATAATATACAACTTATTAAAATGACTGCAAATGTTTATTACAACCAAAAAAAAAGGACAGTGTAACAACAACTACAAGACTCGTGCAAACGTTTGCTGCAAGATCTTGTTTTGGGGGTTTTAGTGTTGCATTTCTTAAACAGCCATATGTTGTGCTGCCAACTAGTGGTCGGAGGTATAAGTGCAAAAACAAAAATAAGACGGTGAAGTAAATGTTTTAAATAATTAAAGATCATCTTGACTTTTCATATCGATACAAGTATCACCAAATGAAGTATCACAATATTTCACTGAATCGATATTTTCTTACACCCCTAATGACAATCGCATGTGGGGTGAAAGTGAAAACACAGACAGACGTGTAAACATGGATCCAATAGACAGCAGCGTGATTGTGCTGTCGCTCTTGGAGGTGAAGCTCTTTGCATATCTGACATTTTTTGTGTGGGCCAGCTGATCCCTCTGTGTTGATTCAGCTGACGCCGCCCTACCTCCTCCATGTGAGCTTGTTGCTGGCATAGCGTTGAATTTTTACCGACCCTCCAGGTCTGACCTTGGAGCTGCAGCATCTTGAGGCTCCAGGGGAGTTGAAGGGAGAGGTTAATGTTTCAGAGTGCAACTAAAAATAATTGGAGAAAAAGACCTAAAATAAATCATACCTTTCACTCGCTTATCAAATCTAATGCTATAACCTGTAGTCACTGCGTTTTCTAAAACATTTATTGCTTTTATAGCCTGGAAATTAAACAAAGTGTGTGACTTTTCTTTGCATTTGCCATTGTTTAAAGCAGCTGCATTAAAATAAAATCTTGAATCGGCCCTTTGTTTGTTTAAGAGGCTTATGGTGCTCAAATTGTGGCGACAGGACAGAACTGTACCATTTATGCATTCACTTCAGTTCAAAAAAAGGTAAAGGTGCTCACCAAAAACAACTCATTACAACAAGTATAATCTATAATCTGTGATTTGTATACAACTATTTTCCTCCCTAGTGTAGTTGATGTTATAGTAAAGACAAATTGTTGTAAATTTTCTTTTTTTTTTATGAATTCTGTGGTTTTCCTTGCTTTATTTGCTCAAGTTCTTTTTGTTGCTTAAAGAATCCCAACTGTATCAAGCATAAAAATGTTGACATTTGAAGTAAAAAAAGGCAACCACGACTAATGTAAAGAAAGCCTAAATTGAGTATGCCTCTAAAATTTGAGATTTAAAGAAAACAGAACATGTATTTCTCAGTACGAGATTGAAATATCAAGCCGGTAGGTGGGTAGAAATACGTGTCGTTGTGTGTTTTATGTGTGTACGACTGCGGCCCCTGAAGCTTTGTGTTCAAGCAGCTCTTCCATCCACCCTTATATCTGTCACATACTCAGAAAGTGTTGCCCCAGACAGTAATGGTGCCCCAACTCTACCTGAGATTTCTCTGGAGGTTTCTCCACCCCCAGGTGGGTAACCCTAATGTCCACCTTCACTTGTTCAGGAATGTATTTCTGCACATCCCACTTACATCACGTGTTTGTGCCGTCACCTCTCTTTCCTTACTTCACTCTGAAAGGCCTGAAACTGCACTTTTCTGGCGTCATCTGACCGAAAGCTTAAAAAAGCTAGCTTAAGTAGTCAGCACACATAAATTTCAGCCCACGTGCACTTGCCCTTGCACATGTTGCAGTTACTAACTTACACTGGTTTCATGTTTGTCATACTGTATGACCGACAATGCATCAAAAGAGGAGGTACACCGAAGGATTAAGCGAGGTGGACTATACTGATCCTGTTTCCAGTAACTTCTAGCAGGCCAATTCAAAGAAGGTAATCAAATTATGCATCGGGGTTAGTATATTCCACCTTCTTAATCATTCTACAGTATAGATGTGAAAAGACCAGATGGACACTATTTGAGACTTGTGGGTAAAATAATCATGACATGTTGGTTTTACCATCATTATCTTAATTAAGAAACATTCTTGGTTTCAGATTATTTGTGTCCCATTGGGGAAAAAAAATACTCTCACTGGCCCTTTATTAGGAACACCTTGCTAGTACCGGGGTGGACCCAATTTTGTCTTAGAAACTGCCTTAATCCTTGGCGGCATAGATTCAACAAAGTACTGGAAATATTCCTCAGAGAGTTTGGTCCATATTGACATGACAACATCACACAGTTTCTGCAGATTTGTTGGCTGAATATCCATGATGCCAGTCTCCCGTTCCACCGCATCCCAAAGGGGATCTATTGGGTTGAGATCTGGTGGCTGTAGAGGCTATTTGAGTCCAGTGGACTCATGTTCAAGAAACCAATCTGCGATGATTCCAGCTTAATGACGAGGTGGAAGTAGCCGTCGGAAGATGGTACACAGTGGTCATAAATGGATGGACATGGTCAGCAACAATACTCAGGGAGACATGCTCAATTGGCACTAAGGGTCCTTAAGTGTGCCAAGAAAATATCCCCTCCAAATCATGTTACGGCCCCAATAGGCACAACGGCCTCAGTATAGGGGGAAGACCAAAAAGGGGGCCATAACATATGAAATCAGACACAGAGAGCATGAGGAACACAGTTTTATTAAAGAAAAGAGGAAACTGTGTCCTGTAAAGAGAAAACATGAAATGATTAGCATGCTGGTACAAATAGAAATGCAAAACAAAGGAATTGGAACCTTGGGAAAACAGAAAATAAGTCAGGGAGACTACTGAACCAGCCACGTTGACCATCGGAGTCAGTAGCCCCCCTGCTAAGGCTGCCTAATTGGATCTAGCTAACAAAAAGAAACAAATCAAGCCCACAAATAAAGACTGCCAACCCCAAAATAAAAGAACAAAACCCAGCAGTGCAAGACTGCTGAGGAAATAAAGTGGGGTAAAGAAAACCAAAGAAACCTCAAAGACCTGCTGCTCCTCAGCCTCCTGCTCTGCCTGCCTCCTCTGGCTTAAATACCTGGCAGGTGCTGATCAAGATCATTAGTTCCACCTGCCAGGTGAGCAGAATTACACATTTGATGCAGAACACCAGCAGCAGCCATAACATATTACACCACCACCTGAACCGTTGACACAAGGCTGACCCTACCATCTGAAAGTCACAGCAGAAATGTAGACTCATCAGACTAGGCAACATTTTTCCAATCTTCTATTGTCCAATTTTGGAGAATCAGTGCAAATTGTAGCTTCAGTTTCCTGTTCTTAGTTGACAGGAGAGATACCCAATGTGGTCTTATGACGCCTCAAGGTTGTTGTTGGCTTGGAGATACTCTTCTGTACTCTGTGAACATTTTCCCCTGACCTCTGGCATCAACAAGGCATTTCAACCAACAGCAGAGCCGCTAAATGGATACGTTTTCTTTTTCGGACCATTCTCTGTAACCCCTAGAGATGGTTGTGCATAAAAATCCCAATAGATCAGCAGTTAGATCACCTTATTTCCCCATTCTGATGCTCGGTTTGGACTGCAGCAGATCTTTACCATGTCTGCATGCCTAAATGCATTGAGTTGCTGCCATGTGATTGGCTGATGTTGATGAGCAGTTGGACAGGTGTGCCTAATAAAGTGGTCGGTGAGCATATCTTTTTTACTTGTTAGTTTCTACCCCTAACATAAATAAAAATAGCTAAAATATGCAGTATGGTATCTGGTCGTTAACTATCTATACTTACCTCATCTGAGCAAAGCATTGTCTTGAAAGGCTGCCAGAGTTTGTGCTTAATGCTTGCTGCTCCAGCCTGGCACTTTGTCTGCTATACAGAGGCAGTAACAGAGGGGAAAGAGCCATTAGAGACTGATGGGAAGAAACCAGAGTCCACAGAGCCTGAGCCATCACAAGCAGTGGTGGCTCAGAAGCTCAACACCGCTGATAGTTCTTCAAACCAACAAGAACCTAGTGGTGTTGGGGTCAAAGAGCATGCAGAATCCACGGACTCTGTTGTTAAGGATGAGGGCACTAGCTCTCCTGCTCCAAATGGTAAGTATGATTCTTTAATATAAATAAATCCCATGTCTCGGTGAACATGCATGATTTTACCCTCTTGCTCCTCAGATGAAACACTTCTAAAACGTTGAACGAGTGTCCCATACAGCATCTAACTTATGAAAGTACTCCCAAAATGAAGTTAATATTTTCTGAAAAGAATGCTATGGACGTTATTCACGTTGAGTGCACCAATGGCTTTTAGCTAAGCTCCTAGATCAGTTATGGTATTTACCAAAAAACAGAAATGAAAGCACTGTGCAAAGGTTTCAAACTATTCTTCCAATTCTGTGGTCCACACAGAGTTTGTAGTCTGTTTGAATGTCCAAATGTACCATGCTCCTCTGTCTGCTTGTGCTTCTCAGGCTGAGAACCTTGGGAGACTTTGACCGCAGCCCAGACCTGAATGTGTGACTGAAACTAAGAACTTTGCTTTGCATGTGGTCAGTGGGCTGCTGGTTTGTGTCACCTTGGCCTGCAAATAATGGACTTTTGGAGTTCTTTGATAAGTTGGTCTGTTTTTCAATAACAACTTTATTGCAGATGATAATCCTGCTTCCCCATCCCCAACACCCCAAACAGGTTGGTATCCACAGTGGTCCATGCTTCCTCTCATCATTAATGTGAGGAGGAAAATCTCAAAGCACTTACTTTTATACAATTAACTACAATTTTTTTTTTTAAATGTTAATTAATTAATTACAGGTTACATTTATTCTTCTTCTGTTTAGAAGAACGCGATTTCAATTAGAAAATGTACTGGCAATTGGTGCAAGTGGCAAATATCCAAAGTTTTGATATTTTTTAGTAGAAGTTGTGAGTATTTGTATGCATGAGTTTGTAATAACATTCACATTTTTACATGAAAATCAACTTTATAACCTAAATAAATATAAAGTTGTATGTGGCAGTGGTTGTTTGCATGCAAAGCAAATAAACCAACTATACACATGCTTTATTTCTATGATAATTACACAATAACACAAAAGTTATTTTTTTGTTTGTTTCTGTGTCTTTGTACCTCTTGACCTTTAAAATCAACTCCTCTCTCTCTCTCTCTCTATATATATATATTTAGTGTTGTTCATTGTGCAAAAAACCCACAAATGTATCACAGTGTGAGACATGAATATGTAGACTTTTTTTTATTTTAAATTATCTCAAATTCTAATAAATTCAAAGATTAGAAATTGTGCTGTCACCTAACCCACAGCCACAGATTGATATTACAAAAAAATACTTTAGCTAAGAGTTTTATTTGTTTGAACATTTTTTATGTATTTATGACAGGAAGTTGGCCAAGAATCATCTGTTTGAGGAGCCAGAAAGTGGTGGTGGGCTTCAAGAAGAGCATTTTTTCATACCTTTGTTTAATATGTTACCTACTCTACTCTGTTGTTTTTACAATCTGTTATTTATTTATTAGTTACTTCAAAAGATGTTTACTTTATGTATTAAAATAGTAAAATGACCTGGATATAGTTTAATTTAGAGCCGGTCCCACTGGCTTTCACGGCCATAACATGGCGGAAGCGCGGAAAAAAATTGATCCCCGTGATACAGACGCTGTTGGCAAGTGGACTGGTAGTGCAACGGCCGAGTTGTATCCGCGGAATAGATGCCTACAAAATTTGGCCGCTGTTACACATGGAAAGAATTTTTGAACTGCACAAAAACTTAGACCGCGGGTGACAGCATGTGGTACAGCCATGGAGCCAATGCCGGCACACGCACTTGGATTCCGCGCTCGTGCACGGCTGTAGCAAGGCCATTTCCCTGGCCAGTCTGCGTTTGTACCATTGCTTGCAGCGTCTGAGCGTGGGAGGACGCGCTTACACGTGATTGAGCAGTGCTCTGGCAGTGGAATGGACTCCAGCGTCTGTATCACTGCTACTCCATTAACACACACATAAAGTTAGCGCGTCTAAGTGCGTGTGGTAGATTTTCCAAATTTTTTACCTGTGATATGGCCGTCAAATCCTGTGGGATCGGGCCTTCAGGGATAAATGGAGCCATTTCTTTATCGCTTTTCAAAACTGAAGACAGATATCTAAATAATGGTCAGTTGTTTGCCAGTCGAAAGTCTTTTTTCATGCCAACTGTTTTCTTTCCTCAGAGGATGGCTGTCCAACCAAGAAACTCTCAATTGACTTGCCTAGTAAGGAGCATTGTTTCCTCTCATCAAACTAATACAACAGTTAGAATTATGGCATAATTACTAAATGCAAGTTACATTTACAACAAATGTTCAACTTGAGATATTCTGTTAAAAATGTAGATGTAATTAAAGTTATATAAAGAAAAATTGGTAAAATATTAGCATAAACAGACTCCCTCTTAAACAATTGCTGTAATTTCATGCTTTTTCTTTATTTCGTTTTCTATATTTAAAAAAAATTTGTGTGTAAACAATTTTTCGTTTTGATCATTTTCTTTTTTAAAGAGCAGCATAAATGAATGTCATGGTTATTTTTTATGACGTTAAAATTCCTTACATCATTGCTTTCATGCTCCTTTGTTTCACATTGTGTGCTTGAATTAGTAGACTTTACAGGATTATTCCTAATATATGCTGTATATTTCTTTAATTTTTGTTTGTTTAGATGACAGTGATCCTGTGTCTTCCACGGGGAGGAAAGACTCAGGTAACAAGACTATAAGGGTATCAATAGTTCTAACAGAGAAAGTGACGCACCTCATCTGCATCATAAAAGCTGCGGTAGTCTTTTTATTTCATTATTTAAAAAAAGAAAAACTCTTGTTATTGAGTAATACGCCAGCATTTTAATGAATGTATTACAAAGCATGATCAGAAGTGTTTTTGATAAGGATAGACTGGTAACGCACATCCTTCAGCCGTAGGGGTAGCAGTCTCTAACCCCCGCGAATAAGAGGGCAATACTGAATTCAAAGCGTTATTTGTCAATATTTGATTTGATAGAAAAGGGCGACTTTGATATAATTTATATAAAAATTGTTCATCTTTTTATATCGATGCTGACAATTATGCGTTTACCTTTTCTGTTTTACATTTTCTATGGTACAAAAAGTTGATATTCTTCTGCTGTATAAAGTTTACTTCTTTTGAAATATGATTGTAGTGGTATAAATTATTTCTAAAGCAAAGAGAAAGGTGGATTTCAGAGCAGTAGAAGAGAACCCTAAGTCGTCGATGTGTCTCTGTTTACTGACCAGTGTGGTCTCTGGGAGAGGGACAGCCCCCAGAGGACGTGGACAAGCCAGTCGACAATCCACCACTGTCCACACTGCTGATAGAGAGCCCCCAGAGTGGAACTGTTGCTGTGGGTGAGTGACAGAACCTGCTGTAATTTGCTGCTTTTTGTGGATTTGTGAAGATAGATGGAGGATGAGGACAGGAAGGTCAGGTAAAAGGAAAAACTGTGGTTTTGCTGATTTTACAGGTTCTTAAGACATTTTTCACATGATGAAGGACATATATATATATATATATATATATATATATATACACATATGTATATATATATACATACACACATATATAAGTAGTGCTGGGCGATATGGCGGTACATATTGTGTGGGGTATAAAAAAAAGTGTCTATCGGACTCGGGGGTTAAACCACCAAATGGTTCCTGAACGCGGCTGTGTCTGCAGCTCACCGCTACCCCAGGGGATGGGTCAAATGCGGAGAACAAATTTCCCACACCTGGGTGCGTAACAAATAGTGGGACTCTAACTTTAGTGATACCTTATTTTTCTCTCCATAGGTGGTGACATTACCTTTGTGGCTAAGGTAGAAGCTAAGGACCTTCTCCGTAAACCGACTGTCAAGTGGTTTAAAGGGAAATGGATGGATCTGGCCAGCAAAACTGGGAAGCACTTGCAACTTAAAGAGAGCTTTGAGCGAGTGACCAAGGTAAATCGATAGAATTTATTTGTAAGATACCAGTCTACAACCATGGCAAGAACAGAACCACTCCTCCACAGATCCACACTTTTGAGATGCACATCATCAAAGCCAAGGAAAACTATGCCGGAAACTACAGGTGCGAGGTGACCTACAAGGACAAGTTTGACAGCTGTTCCTTTGACTTGGAGATTAAAGGTTTGTCACAATAACTGTGTAATACACAACAAAAAAATGTTCTTTCATTGTGTAAGATTTGCGTTTGTTGTTTTACAGAAGAAGAAAAGGGTCAACATAACATAGACATTCGCTCAGCTTTTAAGAGAAGGTAATAAAGCGAGTAACAACAAGCATCAATGAAAATTCAAAATTCTGCTGTAATAAAAAAAAAACAGAAAAAGCTAAAATTATTTCCTTAAACAGATGAAGCATCTTTTCCTGTGGCGAAACAAGGAAATCAAGAAATTCATATGAAAATATTGAAGGATATACAAGTCTTACAATAGTTATAATACTTTCATTAACCTTTTCTTTTTAAATAATGACGAATCAACCACCTAATTTAATGTGAAAAGGCCAACTCTTGCACTTTAAATATCTAAATAAACAATGTAAAGCAATGCAAAGCATCCCAGTCCCATCACATTGGCACAATGTTCAGAAATGTTGCTTCAACAATACAGGAACATTGTGGAAATAATAGATGGGATAGCTCTTGATGTGTGTTACACAAACTACTTTGTTGCAAAGTAAATCTGGGGAAAAAAAAAGTTTTTTGTGTAATCACAAATCGAGACTTAGCTTGAGCTATTGATCGATTGACATCTGAGCTTTTTGCTTTGTGCTGCTCTGACAGCATTGTTTTTTTAGTGCCTGTGACTGATGAAACTCTGATTGAATCTTCATTAATCTCTCCTTGTTAACAACAGCAGTGAAGGACAAGAAGATGCAGGGGAACTTGACTTTAGTGGTCTCCTTAAACATAGGTGAGAATCCCATCTCGAGCCTGGCTGGACTTCTTTGCTTTGCACTATTTTTTACACCCCTTTCATGGATGTTCTTTTTTCATTTTCTTTACCCTTTACTTTTAATACTGTTTTTATCCTACTGTATAAGTGACGAGAACACCTCATCAGATAATTCTTAGTGTTTATTGGGTTTTCAAAGTGCGACATAAAAGTTGCAATAATTTTTAAAATAGCTGTAAGTCATTTCATGCATATAGTTATACAAATACATCCTATAAAAAACATTAAATAGGGCTTTAATCTTGTTATTTTTAACGTTTACATAATTTTTTACTAGAAGCAGACTATTTGACATGAGATGTGGCGCATTGTCATGGTAACGTCTACAGAACCTGCCACTTGCTCTGATGTATGAGACGCACTAAACATCATGTGATATATACCAACATTTCAAAGGGAAAGTTCACCTCTTAGCGCTTTTGTTATTGCCCAGACGATGAAACTTTGTCCCAAAGAAACAACTGATCATTAAATGTTTATCGACAATTTCTTTCACTAATTAAGAATAAAATTATTTATAGACGTGATCTGTTTTTCTGGTTACTAACTGGAGTTTAGTGCAATAATATGGAATATCCGAGCTTTGTGACCAGAACTTTTTTCGTCTGGTCCAACAAAAAAAGAATACAAATATAACCAATATAAACTAAGTTTAGCCCAAATTACTAAAGATGTTTATACAAATATACACCTTGTGTCTCAGAAGACGTAATATGTTCAACACTAGAGGCCTTCAGCTCTTATCTGTTTGATAGGACATGTTTAAAAAAAAAAATCGTGACTTTTTTTTAAGTAGACTATTATCAGTTTTTAACCAATCATAAAAGATTATTCACCATTCCATGGTATAAAATAAAAAAACAAGATAGTTTTTAGAGGTGGAATGTATGCAGGTATTTATTAGCTCTAAGTAAAACTAATTATATTTATTACAGGTAGCATCTAGACATAAATATATCACTTTATCTTAATAATTCATATCAAAGAAGTACAGTAATACTTTGCATGAATAGGGTTTTTTTCACATTTGTATTACTTCTTTACAAAGTCAGTTTTAAAATTACTTTTAACATTACACCTTTAAGCAAGAAGAAAGATTGTTGAACAGGTTGACTGTGTTTCAGTTTTTCCAGTAAAATTGACCTCATAATTGTTTTTCTGACAATGGTTATAATGAGGGAGAGGACGTTTTTTGAAATACGTGTGTCACAGTTTGAAAACCCATTGTTTGATAGCAAAGTGACCATAGCAGTTCAAAATGTAACCTTTGATCGTGTGTCAAGATTCACAACAGGAAGTGTTGGATAGAATACAGCAAGTCAGTGACTCTGTTCGCCAGCGAAATTACACATTTATTTTGGGCTTGTCTGTTTTTCTCCCCTACATATTCAGAAATCAAAGGTTAGTAAAGAGAAACCCCTTAAAATTATAACGAATAAACCTTGTAGCAGGTGAGTACTGTGAATCCTGCAGAGTCCCCAGCATGATGTGTAGCTCTAGGTACTGGTCGCGCAAGAGTGTTGGCCTACTGTAGTACGGTAACACTTCATTTGAAGGCAGCATTCTTAATCGCTCAGTCAGCAGTCAGTAACGATGGAAATGGCCGCTGCATGAAGCAGCGGGCGTCATTTTGGATCATTACTGATGAGCTGGTTGGCCAAAGAGAAATGATGCCATAAAATAGTGTTATCACTACGTTGTCATTTATTATTTCTTAAGGACTATATACCGCTGTGTTTATTTCAGCCTTTTTCATAACGGACTGAAAATAAACAGGAACAACAGAAGGGAATACTGATTTATGTAAATTACCTTCAACCCTATGGACATTTTGTTAAAATGTCTAAGGTACCAAAGACTAACAGACTGCTCTTTATTTTGCTAATCATGTTTAGGACACAGTAGATACATATTAACCTGAAGATCAGTTAACTAACATCCCCAATAGACTATTGCATCTTTATTGCATCATAGCACCTCTGAAGTGATCACTCAAACCAACAACAAACAAAGGGATGGGCCAGCTCAAAAAAAACTACCTTACTGTGCTTAAATAAATTGCTTTGTTGCAGGGTTCTTCTAATTTTGTGCATGCTGCACATAAATATGTTCGTATGCAAAGAAATTAAATGATGAGCTAGCATAACTAGAGAAAATGTTTTATTTTTGGCTTCTTCTTGTTTGCTGCTTAAATCCAGATAAAATACAGACACAAATATCATATTCAATCCTTTCTGATAAAAAATATTTATATTAATTTCTTAACCCTTAAACAACAGAACTCTAGTGTTTTATGCTCTTTGATTTACTGTAATTTTTTAATTGTTAACACGATCAACGTAATTCCAGTAGATTCTCCTGGATTCCAGATTTCTCTAGAATTACGTTGATCGTGTTAACGGTTCAAAGGTTACAGTAAATTTAAGATTTTGTGTTTTACGCGTCATGGGCGATCCCTCAGGTGTTAAAGGGTTAATATTTCCTTTAGCATTAAAACTTTTAAAAACATATTTATTGGATTTTTATTTAAAGTGAGTCTAAATAAGGCCAATTATATTTTTCATAATAAATTAAAATACTTGAAAGTAATACTCTTACATTTTAGCTATTCCTGTTTAAGTAGTACCTATTGTTTTACTTAGATATAAAATAAATAAATAAAATAGGAATATGCTAAAAGAAAGACTTAAGAAAACTTAAAATTGTTTAAGATTTGCAAGTTTTAGTAAAAATGTTAAATAAGACCAATGTAAAGTAAAACTTCCTATAAACTGATTAGCAAGTCCTCAGTATTATGTTCAATATAGAAAAATAGAGGTAAGACGAACAGATATTTAAAGTTTTCTTTTGTTGTTGCACTCTGTCCTAAAATGTCAGTATGCTATAAGCACAGCAATTGTTGAACAAACATTACATAAGCAATTAACAACCCCCTTCAAGAGCAGTAAAATGCTTGGATATACCCTTGTCCTATCTTATAGGGTCTAGATGACCCCAGCCTTACATTGACATGTTATCTGTCCCATGACAAATGTGGATGAAGGACGACAGGATTTCATGTCTGCCACAGACAAAAACCCAAAAATCCTTAAAAAATAAAAGCTCAGTCTTGTGGGGTCCAGATGACCCCACTCCCAACGTCGAGCAATACACAAGGTTTGCAATATCTTAAAATTATTTTCTCAATTCAAATTATTGAAAAAATGTTCTAAACTGCCACAACAGTCATATGTGCCTGTAAAAGAAGAGGAAATAAAATCAGTGGGGCATCAATAGCTTCTGCTTCCTACAACATATTCTGAACAGGTATACATTTTCATAAAATATGCCTAACAAACTAGCAATGTTTTGACTTTACGTTAATGATATTTTACTGTACATTTTATAACAAACGAAGGTAATATTCAGAATTCATTTGTGTGACTATAAAAGTACAGATCCATGACAAAAATTGAGTTAACTTAACCAAGTATCTAAAAAAGCTATTTTCAGTGATATTATAGTTCTGCTACCAGATCGCTATTAACATGTGCATTCAGAGCTTATGTCGACACAGGTACTGTACATGCCCATCCCTTTGTGTGACATGTCCTGAGGAATACTTACAATAAGAATTTAGAATGTAGGGCAGTTTGACCTACCTGCATAGCTAGCGTTAGATAAGGTTAGACGTCCTGGTCTTACAAGGGCTTCTGAACCAATTCGCAGTTCCTCAGAACACGTTGCGAGCAACAGCATAAGACTCATGTCCTCACATCTTACTTCGTATCCGGCACTACTAGGGAGCACAAACAGCAGGACGACACTCCAGAGGTGGACGTTTGGGAAATCCTGAAAAACGCCCGGCCAGATGAATACGAAAAGATTGCCTTTACATATGGCATCACAGACTTAAGGGGTCTTTTGAAGAGGTTGAAAAAGGCCCCAAAAGAGGAAAAGAAGAGCGCAGGTAGTATAGTAAACCTATTTTTTAAAGTTTGTCTGAAAACAGGTGAGATTTAATTCTTACCATTGTGATTACAAGCTTTTGCAAAGAGGTTGGACCCAACATACCAGGTGGACAAAGGTGGGAAGATTCGCTTGGTGGTTGAACTGGCCGACCCCACGGTTGATTTAAAGTGGTACAAGAACGGACAAGAAATCCGACCCACGCCCAAGTATGTAACAACATTTAACAGTTATTCTTCATGCATTGCTGCACAAAGAGAAAAGCATTTTCCTAGAATAAAAATGCATTTCATTTGTGGCAGTACACTTTGTAAATCAGATCTCTAGTGTTTATGTTCCATGTAAAGGAACTTTTCTCCTTTTATGGGACCAATGCAGTCCATGCTACTTTGAACCATTAACAGCTGAAGCCCAGAAGGCAAGAACGTAATGACTCTACTTTGGGCTTCAGCACACATCATGAACATGCAAATTTGCAGCAAAAAGTCCCAAAGGTACAGCGGTGAAAATTAATAGAAATCCCATGATCCTTTTAAAAACACGTTTAAGCTTTTGCTAAGAAATAAATAGGTATCGCAGCTGAAAGGACACAATAGTTAGAACCCTTTTTGGTACTATTTCTAAATTACTGTAGAAGAAATATACATTTTTATACTGGCCAAAGTAAAACAGCGGCCATTAGTAATACAAAGATGATGTAAAGGCCGTTTAAAAAAAATACTATGACATATCATAGAATATCGAAAAGTAACAAAAACAAGATTATTAAGGTCCATTTGGGTTAAACGACAAATTCATTACATAAGGGAGTCAAGTGTCCTATTTTTAGAGCCAAGCAAATCACATCTTTGGTTATGATTGACATATCAATCAATCAATCAATCAAGATACTTTATTAATCCCCTGGGGGGAAATTCATTAAATATCATTCATTAAATATCATGGAGGTAATCTTAGTGTTGTTTTTGTATTACTTACCTTTTCTTTTAGTCTTATTTAAATAATTCAATGATTGATAGACCTTTATAAAGTGAAAAGGTTCGATGGGATTTTATTTTTTTCCCAAAAAAATGGTACGTTTGGGTGCAGATGTTTTATATGATTGCAGCTATCTTTGATTGCCATTAACTGTTGTACATGTCCTTCTCTATACAGGAAAAAGGTGGTATCTCCTTCACAGGTCTTTAACCAAGACTGGCTTTGGAACAGTAAAAAATAAAAAAAATAAAAAGATTTTATATTTTAAATTCAGGACCAGAATAACTTAAAGCTTTTAGAAAACTAAAAGGACCGTATGTTTAAATGTAATACATAAAGATTCCAGTCGCAGTTTTGCTCTTAAACCTTGTAAAATCTTGCTCTTTTAATCAGTGGCATAATTTATCAACAAAATAGGAATTATGTAGCATATATTTCGATATATACATCAACATTGGAATATTTATTAATATTTTAAACCTGTTAACCACTATTCTTTACTGTTGTATGAAAAATGCTTTGTAAAAAAAAGTTTGATTTGATCTCTAGACGAAAAGATGATTTTAATTTGATTGGGACTTTAAAAGGAACAAGGGCTCTCGCTAGAACAAATCTTTTTCACTGCTTAAAAAAATAAGCTATTGTATTTTTCAAAATATAAATTGCTTTTTTTTTTCTTTTTTGCCTAGTTTAGCCAGGGCTGTGACATACTCAGATGCGAGCATGGCAGAGTTGCTTAAAAGCAACAAAGAGGATCAATAATTCATTGGAATCAGGGATCTGAAGTGATATAAAGAGCTTAGTTGACTTGTTAGCATCTTCTTTATTCTATGGGTATCTTAATAATTGTTTATACTTTGGACTAATTTACTAGGCATTTATTCAAATCCTCCATTGTTTAATTAAGTTAAATACAGTTGCAGTGGTGAGAACGGCATTTACTGTATTGCTGGTACCTAATCCCTTTGCCAATCATGATAAATTTTTGGATTCTTATTAAATAATTTATTCTCAAAAGTGTGACGTATACTCCAGTATGACTTAAACATTTATTATGAATTTTTTGGCTGCCGTGACCTATAATCCAGAGCAATTTTTAGTGCAAAAATATGGTATATAAACTAGTTGAATATTAGCATCAAATGATTGTTTTGCTTCAATTACTAATGCCAAATTCTAGATGGATTTATCAAAGACCCGCTGTGATTTTTAAAAAATATTTGACAAAATCTTTTACAAAATAAACAACAAAAATTAAAATATTTTAAAATGATTACGTTTTGGAGATGTAAACTTAATAGAAATGTGCCTCAATTTTGAAAGAACTGCTGAAGCTGTTGGCCAAAGCCATCTAACGTTAAAGCCATCTGGGAGGATATTGCTATTTTCTGGTTTTGATCTCCACTGTAATTTTATCCAATGTTCTCTCGTTGTTAAGATTTTCCTGTAACTCTTCCTTTCTGTATGGCTCTTTACTGTAACACCCATCCACATGTTCTTCCCCTCTTGGCATGATGTCTCTCTGTCTACTTGTCTGTCTGTCATTTCGTGATGCACCGTCCTG
Organism: Oryzias melastigma; assembly: GCF_002922805.2. NCBI lineage: Eukaryota > Metazoa > Chordata > Actinopteri > Beloniformes > Adrianichthyidae > Oryzias > Oryzias melastigma. Next base: position 15,974,324 of record NC_050534.1, on the reverse strand, counting down.
AATGCAATAATTACTTCCTGTGCTCCGGCCCCTTTCTGGCTCTACTCCTGTTTAGCCAAAGGAAGTAAGTCCATCCATCAGGGTAACTTCCCCTTCTTCTTCATGCTGATTTAATTCTGCTGTGTGCACTTTCACTTTGGTTTTTTGAAGCCAAAGTTAAAACATGTCCAGAAAATGTTTAAAATTACATAATTTCAATTAAAAACAACATTTTATAAACAAGAACGCATTCAAATGTTATAATAATCACCCTATAACTCTCATTTAGGTACATATTTGAACATAAAGGGACACAGAGGATTATGGTGATCAACAACTGCTCAAGCAATGATGATGCAGCGTATTCAGTGGTTGCAGGAGAAGAAAAATGCACGACAGAGTTGTTTGTCAAAGGTAAATTACCCAACTTTTCTATCGTTTTGTAGCCACTTGAAAAAATCTTTTGTATTCAGTCAACTGTGGCTTCACAGAGTTGCCGATCACAATTGTGAAGGGGATTGAACCCGTAAAGACCACAGTGAATGAGAGGATTGAGCTGGAATGTGAGGTGTCTGAGGAAGGCGCTCACATCAAATGGTAAATTAAGCCTTTAAAAAACATAGTTTTGTTATTTTAAAACCCTCCTAAATGATATATATTATATATAACAATAACTTTTTATTATGAACTGCTATGAATAATCCTACATTATAATCGTTATTTCTAATGGTAAGTGAATGGTTAAAATACAGTGACTAATAATGACTTAAAAATGTTCCTTTAGGTTGAAGAACGGTGTTGAGGTCCCAACAGGAGTGCGGTCCAGATACCGGGTTAAGAGTGAAGGAACCAAACACTATTTGGTGATTGATGATGCCTCCAGAGAAGACACAGGGACGTATTCTGTAATGGCCACCGGGGGCGTGTCAGAGGCTCATGTTCAAGTTGAATGTAAGAAGTTTTCTGCTTTTTATAATAGTATTTTTTAGCATTAGTTTCTGTATGTGTTAAGTGTTTTGTCTTTTTCTACTGATTTAGTGAAACCACTTAAGGTGTACCAGGACTTGCAGGATATAACAGTGAAGCTTGGACAACCCCTTAAGCTACACTGTGAGATCTACCCGGGAAATGTCCCTGGCCGTTGGTACAGGAATGGACAGCTCATCCAGCCCAGCGATCGCATTAATATCATACACAGAGCCAAGTAAGGAACAACTCGTTGATGATACATTGCTATTATGCTAAGAATAAGTAACTTTGTTCCTGTTTTTTAGGGTTCACCGACTGGAAATTGAAACCAGTTCACTTCACGATGCAGGAGATTACACGTTTGTACCAGAGGGGTACTCACAGAGTCTATCTGCCAAAGTTCACATCATTGGTACGAAATGAAAACATTTCAAGATTCATTTCTTTATGCTTGCTGGTGTTCAATACATTTTTTTGGGGCTTCAGACCCTCCAAAAGTACATTTGGAAAGCTTGAACCTACCAGACAACACAGTTACGGTCGTGGCAGGAAACAAACTTCGCTTAGAGGTTCCCATCAGTGGAGAGCCAGCACCCAGAGTGGTGTGGATGAAGGGAGAAAGGGTGAGCTTTCATTTCATCTCATTTTCTGTAACAACACTGCATTTACTGTAATTATCATTAGTCTTTTAATTATACAGTAAATAGCTAAATAAAAAACAAGTAGCAAGAAGTCGCCTGAAAAAAGCAAAAAACATAAATATCATGTTTGTTTTGTTCCAGGTCATTCTTGACTCGGGCCATCGTGTCCGAGCTGAAACATATGGCGACCAGACGAGCCTCACGATTGAGGTCACTGAGCGTGAGGACACGGGCAACTACAAAATGGTTTTGCAGAACGAGGCCGGTGAGGCTACAGCCAGTGTCAAAATCAAGGTTGTCGGTAAGAAAAAAAAGAGAAAGATATCCAAAATTCCCCCCAACAGACTTTGAAGTTAAACAAAACGTGTTGCTTGCAGACATTCCTGATCCTCCGGATGCACCCTTGGTACCAGAGGTGGGAGGTGATTGGTGTTCCATGACTTGGGAACCACCAAAATACGATGGAGGTTCACCAATATTAGGTAAGCAATGCATCCTGCTTGTTACCAATACTTAATAGCATGTCCTGGTGTTAAATAACAAGCTTTGTGGGAATTCCCTAAAGGATATTTCATTGAGAGAAAAAAGAAACAGAGCTCCAGATGGATGAGACTGAACTTTGACCTGATCAAAGAAACTTCGTTTGAACCCAAAAAAATGATTGAAGGAGTGCCATATGAAGTGCGAATCTTTGCCGTCAATGCCATTGGAGTATCTAAACCCAGTGAGCCATCCAAAGCTTTTACTCCTCTTGGTGAGTGACCCTTGTGTCTCATCAATGTAAACATTGACCTCGGGGATTCTAGTGCCAACGTGGTGTCCAGGAAAGATTAATACGCCCTTACATAAGGTGAATGTTTACCCAGCGATCCTTTCATAACAATGGATAAACGATCAGAGTGCTTGAATGAAAAAACATGTGAGACCTGCCCTTGGGTACCGCAGCAACACAGTTCCCAAGCATTCTGACTGACCTCCACTGGACACACAAAAGCTTTTGAAGATATTACATACGTCTTTATAACGGCAGCCAGATCAGCTGAGGATTAGAGGTTTAGGAGATCAGACCTGTCAGAGAGTTCTAGAGGAGTTAAATATGATTCAGGGCACAAGAATAGACAGCAAAGGGAGGGACTGATGAGATCAGACATGGAGACTAAAAGCATACCACTCAGAGAAACAGACACACATGTGCATGACAGCAAAAAAGAGATTATTCTAATCCATGCCCATTGTTGGAAATAGATGTTGCAACAATGACCTGACCTCAAAAGATTTATCTCACTTTAGCTGTGACCAGTGAGCCAACAATGCTGGTGGTGGACGATGTCACAGACAACACAGTGACCGTAAAGTGGCGCCCGCCTGAAACCATAGGAGCCGCTGGATTGGATGGATATTTGGTGGAGTATTGCATTGAAGGAAGTGAGTCCAACTGAACTTTATATCGAATAAATAACATCTACATTAGCATTTTAAGTGTAAAAGTCTTGGATATCTATCATTCTTTATAATTTGATCAAAAGTGGGAATTTATTTCCTTCCCGGAATTTTGTGAGTTTTTGTATTGACTTCAGAAAATTTAAAATTAGTTATTAGCAGTTTTTGCGCAAAGTCAATACTAATTCATACAATGCATGTGTCTGCTTTATCAGTTAGTAAAACAGAGAAATGTAAATTAAAATGTAAAAAAATTTGAAAATTTTGGAATCAAAACTATATTTTTGATCAAATCTGTAAAATCTTTTTTATTTAAACATTTTTGTCTTTATGATTTTTTTTAATATGTGTTCCTTAAATAATTGAAAACTAGGAAATTGGATTAAAAATGATATAAAAAAGATATTTTGATGTCTGTCTCAATGCACTTAAGTAATTTTTCATCCAATTTTTGCCCTTATTCCACACAGGCAATGACTGGAAAGTTTCCAACAAAGAACTAACAGAGAAAACCAAGTACACCATTACAGGACTAACTCCGGAGAGTAAAATTTTAGTTCGAGTCAGAGCCATCAATAAAGCTGGAGCCAGTCCTCCACGGACTCTGCAACATGCAGTGCTGGTCAAGGAGGTTGTTGGTAAGCCTAATTATGGGTTTCATTTTTTTGTTTTTTAATCCTTTGTTTCATGTAATTTGCAAGCTAAGCACAAGGTGGACAACAAGATAGCAAGGGAGATTTATAAATATGTAAGGTAGTGGTATGGTCATTTCACAGAACCACCCAAGATCCGGGTACCAAGACACCTGAAACAAACATACACTCGCAAAGTTGGAGAAGCAGTCAACCTGGTGGTTCCTTTCCAGGTAAATTCCTCCTTCCAACAGAAAGAAAAAAATCTCTAAGCGCGTATTTTACTCACGTTGCTCCATTTGTATAAAGGGCAAACCGAGGCCCAAGGTCACTTGGATGAAAGAAGGCCAAGCCATTGAACCTTCGCATGTTAGCATTCGCAACACAGACTGTGACAGCATCATCTTCATTCGTAAAGCAGAGCGGACTCATTCTGGGAAGTATGACATGACAGTGCAAGTGGAAAATCATGTGGACTCAGCCATTATTGACATACAGATTGTAGGTAAGTGAACCCACAAAGGCAATAACATTTTTTAAATAAAACAAATGAATTGGTTGAGTCTGAATTCCCTCCATAACTACTAAAAAACTATATAGTGCAGAACTAAATAGTGCTCTGGATTTTTAAAGTAATTCGGTCACGATGCTCACTATTTTTCTTTTGTTTTTCTAAACACCGGATATGATGTCACTGATTTCGCGAAGTGAAAATCGAATGAATAGGAAACTTTCACTGCGTTTATTTAGGACTTCACTGTGTTCTGATGATGAAAATGTGGATGGTTTATTAAAAAATTACATTTAAACATGTGTTTTTGTTCAAAATTGGTCAACCACAATGCATTGTGGTCTATATTCGCTAATCTAGTGAGCATTGATGCACGCTAGTTTTTCGCAAAGACTTCTGGGAAATTTCTAGTGCATTCGATTTTGGAATTAATAGATTTGGACAGCACTAGAAAATGGTGAACACACTATATAGTGCACTATATAGTGATTGGGGGGGAATTTGGACACAACCATTATTTTTACTTTAACCGCTTTATCCTGTTCTTGGTAATTCCGTTCAAAAATGATTCATTCTGTCCAGCTATGTTGGAATTTAGGCATTAATTTGAGATTTTCTTAAATGCTTAGATTTACCAGGACCCCCTCAGAGTGTAACTATTGAAGACATATGGGGAAGAAATGTAGCTTTGGTCTGGACTCCACCAAAAGACAATGGAAATGCTCCAATAACAGGCTACACTATTCAAAAAGCAGACAAGAAGACAATGGTAAAATGACACATTTCAGTGTTTATAAAGTTTGACAATCAACTACGTCTTTCCCGTCAATATAACGCATATTTCAACTCTCCTTTTCAGGAATGGTACACATGTATTGAGCATTACCATCGCACCTGTATTACCATCACAGACCTGGTGGTTGGAAACGAGTACTACTTCAGGATCTTCTCTGAGAATATGTGCGGTCTCAGCGAAAATGCTACTCAAACCAAAAAGAGTGCACTCATTGCCAAAGAAGGTACAATAGTGTCAATAGTGTAAGAGAACAGAATGTTATTTTGATACATGCTTAATATATAAATGTGAAACTAATAAATATGGCTGTAATGATGATAGTAATACGAGAGGTGGATATCCCATGTGTTCAAGGAAGCAGATTGAAAGAGAGGCTTATAGATTGGGAGCAGGTTCAAGGTGTGTTATCATGGTGTTGATGGAAAGAGGAACAGAGTAGAAGTAATATTTTTTCAGAAAAGGAATAAGCAAGTTGAGAACATCTTGTACAGAAGTTATAATATATAAGAGATCAGAGCTCAACAAGCTGTGTAGAGGGCAGATGGACATAATAGGATGGTTGTGTGTAGGATGACCCTGGTGATGAGTAAGATGAAGAGGACAAGGGCAGAGCAGAGGACCAAGTGGTGGAAGCCGAAAAAAATGCTGTGTGGCTGTTAGGGAGGAGATAAAACAGATCTTTGGAGATCAGGAGGTTCTCTAAGATGACTGGAGAGCTACAATTAAGGAGATCAGAATGACTGAAAAGACTGAAGAAGACTAACGAAGAGTGAAAGTGGTGTTGATCTGCTTTGAAAACGAGAGAATAAAGAAGAACCTCAAATAATATTTTTCAACTTCTTAATGTATGTACCATGTAGCCACAACAGTTGAGTTCCTTTTATTTGTTTTGACCTAAATGACAAATCATTAACTTTTAAATTGTTCTGTGTTAAGAAGTGTCAAAGCAAGAAACAATTTTATAAGTGAAGTGTTATATACAGTGCTGACAACATTTTTTAACAGATTCTATCTTAAAGGTCCTGTCAGTGATCGTTTCCACCCTTAAGTGAGTCTGACTCTTTTTCAATCTCACTGGGTTAGGTGTATGACTGACAGACCCTTAAAAAGAGAGGTCTCAGTCCCAGGAGACGATAAATAAAAACATTGTCTTTTCCTCATCACAAAGGGTACTCCCCACATGATACCGCTCAGTGCCAGTATCATGCGCAACCCCATTCCTTTACCCTTAACCCCACAGGTTTGCAGGTGAAAATCCCAGAGTACAGTGACCACGACTTCAAGGAGCCGCCCAAGTTCACACAGCCACTCATCAATACTTTTGCCATCGCCGGCTACAACGCCACTCTGAACTGTAGTGTCCGTGCCAACCCAAGGGTAGGTGGTGCAGTAGCAAGTAAAAGAAGTTGTTACCTATTGTGGTTTATACACCTGGCTGAAGGACTTTTGGTTATTTGCAGATATATAATTTCTAAAAATTACAGGTTAGCCATAAGATCAAATATACTAAGACATGTCTATCTATCGGCAGCCTAAAGTAATCTGGATGAAGAACAAAATAGCCATCATTGATGACCCTCGCTACCGCATGTTTAGCAACCAAGGTGTCTGTACTTTGGAAATCCGGAAGCCCAGCCCTTACGATGGCGGCCTGTACACTTGTAAGGCCGTCAACGATTTGGGAGAAGCCCAAGTTGACTGCAAGCTGGAGATCAAAGGTTAGTGTGGACCAGGAGGTGATCTGGGTAAGCCATCTAGGATACCTCTGTGGGTCTGGTTTCTCAAATGTTTCTTCTTAATCTTTACCCTAATTCAGAAACTGTAAATGTCTCAAAATATAGTTTTAACCCTAAAAGCAAAATGAAAAACATTCACTCTGATGATGACAATCAGAGCTTACATTTTGGGGAACCAACTCAAAATGAGGTGTGTGGGGTTTGAATCGTGTGTTTCAGTCCACCCAATGGATCATACGGGGAGTAAGCATGTAAGTATTAGAATCAGGATGCATCAGGCATTTCAAAGTTTCATGTCATTTCGTAAAAATTTGGTATGTTATGCATATTCAATACATTACTCAAAACTATTGTTAAAGGAAGCAATTACACATTAGTTTGGATTTTTGTCCAATTTTACTTTTATTGCTTCAGGTTGTGCACTTTTTTTTAGGATGCAGGAACATAGACATAGGAAATATTTATCATTTCATTGCTATAGGACTTTATGGATTTCACTATTGTGCTAAATTTATATAGTAAATATTTTTCTTTAATTTTATATCTTGGAAAAAAGGAAGCAAATGTTATATTTTAAACTGATTTAATCAGATTGCCTTTTTTAAAAATCACTGTACTGTTCCTAGTACAAGATGAGTCTCAGTGGAAATATACCAACACCGTCAGAAATACAATTTATCCAAATATAAAGCCAGAATAGCTTTTTTTTAGGCAACACTGTAGTGAAAAGAAGTTTAGTGATGATGAACTTACCACCTTTTGTAATACTACGTTCACACCAGGCATGTGACTAGCGTTCAAGAGAGCGCTAAACATGTATTCTTGAGCACGCTTTCAGCATATGATGTTCACATTGGACAAATTAGGAGATTCTTCTTTTTTTCTTTTCACTACCACATGTCGCCCATCTACTGTTGAAAGAGGCTTGATGTGAAATGTCGAAATGGTCCAAATCTCGCAAATTTTGCTACAGGCTTTTTCTTTCACAGCTCTATTCCAATATATGAAAGATTTAATGTCCTAATTCCATCCGGGCACCATTATTATTTTTTTTGTCCTTTATCAATTTTCCAACGGTTGCCGTCAGTAATACGTCACTACCATTGATTGTATAATCAGTGGACATATCAACCCCTTCCCTCTTGTGTGCCAAATAGGAAGTATCTGCTGGTTCCAAGAAAGTCAAAATCCCATAGAGTTCTATTGAGAAATAGACATTTTTTCTCAGTTTATTTCTCAGAATAACAATTCTTGCTTTGATACATTTTTCTTAGCATCATATTGTTTCTTTATCTCAAGTTATTGACTGACCAATCAGATCCCTCAGTAAAAGCATGTGGTGTCCGCTGGCCCCACCTCAGGCATCAGTAGTGGGGGGTGTGGACTTAAAAACAAGTTCATTTATGATAGACAACAGTAGCTCCTCTAAAAACTCAAACCGACTTGGACCAGTCACTATTGGTGGGTTACAAAATGGCGGTAGATGACCAGGAAGTGATGGAGAAGGCTCTGGCCTGATTTTGCAAGTGCCAGAGGTAAGGCATTTTCTATGGGTGATATCAAGATCTTGATATGTCCATTAAAATAATATACGTCAATGGTAACTACCAAAACCGAGTCCCTAAATGATTAAAGTTCCATCTGGTTTAACTTTCAAAGTGCGTTCAATGGTTTTGGATTTTGTACATAGAGCTCGAAAACAGTTGTAGAAACTTGCGTAGCTACTAGTGAACACGAAAATTTTGAATGCGGAAGAGCGAAACACGCATTTACAAAGACTTTTCAATAAAAGTGGTCGCTTGAACACTTGTTGTTGGGGGCGGTGTGAACGTAGCTTTAGACTCAGATCATCCTGACAAAAAAAAAAAAAACAATATATAAAAACACAGCTGCTTGGGTTAATTTATTTCACTAATAAAAAAAGTATTATTTTTCTGTTATAATTCATCTTTGTGTTAATCCCTGCCTAACTATCAAAGATGTTTTAACAAGTGAACATCTGGTGCCATCAGTTAAAAAAAAAAAAAAAAACGACATAAAATTAAAAACAATGGTTTAACATTTATCTGTGTGTCATGGAAATATAATCCCACACTACTCCAAGCAAGCATTTCCCTTGTGTTGCGACATGTCCTTCCATTTTATTGGTCACAGCCTATATCCTCTGCACACATCTGTGATGTTCTAGTTGTTTCCATCTTGAACTATTATCCCACAGATGTCCTGAAATGCAGCACTTAACTCCTCATATAGAGTTCAGTAACCATTTTCCCTGGTGCACACATATAACTCCATGTTGTGTTAACCCCTCTTCTCTTCTCTCCCCCAGTCCAAACTCAAGAATTGTGAATGTATGTTCTCATATAAATAAGGTAAGCTTTCATATGGTTCCGGCATATGAAGCTTATGTCATTCATTATGCATCTTTCAGCCAGCTTGTGTAACCTTGCTGTCCTTTTTGGTTGGAGATATTAGCAGCTGATGTTTCAATAAAAGCAAGACCCCAATGTGAGACAGTTCATAATTGCATGAAAGCATCTGCCAGCTAGCATCCCTTCTCTTAATTGCTTAGTGCAGTGAAATTGTGTGACCTCAATGACTGTAACTTGTGACACACATGAAAGGTGAGTAAAATATTTTTTACATTTTTAGTACTTTTGAGACGTGACCCCAAAAATCTCCAGTGGAACATGGGGTGTGTGTGCTGCATTCAATTTATTCTTGGAAATCAGAACTACAGAAGAACTACTAAGTTTACTGTTTATTCTGATTTGAGTTTCAGATAGTATTAGTATACTGTTGAAGCTAATGTCTCACAAAACCCTCCTTGTAACAATGGCTCTCCATGTTTCCCACTTCTTTTGCTCTAGCAGTTAGCACTCAAATCTTTAGGGAAATGAACTTCTGAAACTCAGTAGTGCTGGGCGATATGACGATACATATCGTGTAGGCGATAGAAAAGTGTCTGTCGTGCCATTTCTCTTCTATCATTTATATCGCCTATCATTACATCGTTATATATCCCAATTTAATCAATTATTACTACAGGTGTGCCAAAATGTTGATGATGCAATATATTGCGACATTTAGTCCTGCCATTGATTCTTGATAGGTTTTCACCAATATTCGATCTTTTATTTTTCTTTGAAGAGACTATAAAACGTTACATTCGTCATCCTTTGGTGAGACGTTCCTTTGGAGGTACATAGAGGGCGCATTTCAAGACTGGCTGTCGCGAGCGCCAATGTGCCTGGCAGCTACTTTACTTATTGAATTTTTGTTCTGTTGTTTACAAAAATGTTGTACTAAATAGTGGCACTGCTGTTCATGTTTACTATTGTTAACATTGAATTTTACAGATAATTCAAATTCATCTGGTGTCAGAGGCATAGTATTACTGATTTCAGCAATGTTGCACAAAAGGTGTTTATTATTTGTGTCACAAAATAAGAAACAAGTTGTTTATTATGATATATTAGAATATATTTTCCCCAAAAATATGTGTTCTTCTATATAATGTGAGTTATTAGAGATGATTTTTTACAATCTATCGCAGTGTCGTGATATCACCGATATCATTAGACATATATTGTGTATTGCATCGTATTGTGAGGTACCCAGTGATTCCCAGCCCTAATTATTACACCAAATATATCATTAAATAGCCAGAGACACTTGTATAGGTGTTGCTTTGTCAGTGTGTACACAAAAAATGTATACAAGTGAAGGCAAACTAAAAAGGTTTAACAATGTAAAGCTGCTTTACGTTCTTTGACTCAAGAGTAATTCTTTTACTAATTGAATTTAAATACGTTTGATTTTTGAAACAAATGTGATGGCTGCTGTATGTCAGCCACATCTGTTCTCATTTGATTTATTTTGCTGCACTAAAATGTTTGTGTCTCAAACTACTTAATTATCTATAACCCAAAATAGTCTGAAAAGTAAGCAATGATATTTTTGTCGGAGCATAATTGAAAATATACTTTGTCGTATATTGTGATATATATATATCGTTATTGTGAAATAGAATAATTCATATTGTGATATACCACTTTTTCCATAACACCCAGCTCTAAAACTCAATTGACAAGATTAGTCTTTTATAAAATGACTATTTTGTATATAGATTATCCTTTAAAATATGTACACAAAGTTTAAACATAATCCAAATAATCATTTCAACATAATTCATAAATCCAACTTTCATGATTCCAAGATATTTAGAATCAATTAAATATATTTGCATGTGCTATTTTTGTAATGATACGCATGTTACCTGGATAAATGCACGTGACTGTAGATTCTTTATTCCTATCATGTGCTACATTATCTGCTAGGTAGATCACACATCCATAACTTATTTGGTCCTTTCTGGTACTTGTGAAATCTTTGCACATTGTGTCATTAGCAGTTTCTTGATCTCCACTTCTTTATTAAAAATCCATGAAGTTCATGTTGAAAACTAATTTTGTTGGAGTGGGAAAACGGATCCATACTCTATCTTCTTTCAGCTCATTTCTTGTCCAGCTGGTTACAACTCAAATTTACTGCTTATCCCTTTTCTCCTTCTAGACTCAACCTTGATTTAAAAAGTTTTTTTTTTTTTTCCACAGGAGGCTTTACCTTCTACGAGCTCATGCAACGTGGAGTACCTCTTCACCTGATTGATAAGTACATGAACGAGTCGAAGATTGTCGAGGAAGAGAAGTGAAAGTGAACAATTAAACTTTGTGTAAATGTTCACACCTTCTGGACTCAGCTAGTGAAGGGTGGAATACTGGATGTGGTAGAGGGCGGATTGATCTGTGGTTTCGCTTGTTGAGTTCAGCTTTTGATCTTTGTTACCACAGAAAAGCCTTCTTTCCTCCTTGGACACACCGCTATGTTTTGTTGTTGTTTTTTTTTGTTTTTTTAAAAGATCAATTTTAATGTGCGCTATTAGTGCTTTGGTTGTAGTATTACTAAGAACATGTGCGTAAAGAGAAAAAAAAAATACTTATGGATGCAAAATAATACATTGTGCAAATGAAAACACACCTGCAGTATTTGCTAGACTTTTTGAAAATATTTGAAAGTAGTGACAATTTTCTGCTGGTATCTTGAACATGGAAGGAGGTTAAAAAAAAACAATAAATAAACAGTCTTGTTTGGTTTCCTTTATGCTGCTTACAAACCTTGACTTGAGTCATAGTTGATGAAAGTAAATCTGATTTACAGTCAATATTCTGCATGTAAGTATTGATTCTAAATTCATGGTAAACTGAAGTTTGATCAATTCATTCACATGTGCATGCTGTCACCTTTGTAATTATGACTTTCGAATTAAAAGAAGCTTCAATTTAAACGCATCAGACTCCATTTCTTCCCATTTAAGTCAGGGGGGTCAAACTCAATCACACAGGGGGCCAAAATCCAAAACACACCTCACGTCGCGGGCCGAACATGTATTGAACACACTAAAATGAAACTTTAAAACTTTTAAAACATAACTATTTAACATTACTATTATTCCAGAATAAATCCGTATTTTACTCTCCGTAAAAATATATTTTGTCAAAATTATACAAGTTAGAAATAAGCGCAAGATAACATTGGGCAAATAATAACAATAAAATAAAATGATCTAGAGGGCCGGATATAACTACCTGGAGGGCCGGATCCGGCCCCTGGGCCTTGACTTCTGACACGTGTTCTAGAACAAAAAAAAGAAAGGTTAAATTACACTCATAATTAAATTAATAAGTTTCACCTTGTCCAGTTAAATCATTAACATTATATCTTTAGATATACAAAAAAGTATAAATTAAATTGAATGGTGAACTTGTGATTTAAAATATTACTAAAAAATAATATTCAAAATTATATATATATATATATATATATATATATAGGATTTAAACTCTTATCGAATATTCCATTAATCAAATATTATTTAAATGACTTTTTTTTTTTACTAAGCCGTTAAAGAAAATACGTAAAAAGAAGCAAATATCAAAATGTTCGTAACTTTTTACAGTTGTAAACTAGCTAGCTAGCTAATGTTATTCTAGCTTAAATTAGCGCTAAATTAAGATAGCTTTCATTTATGTTACTGCTCCGCGTCCGTACATTCGAGAACGATTTTTCTAACATTTACGGATTAGCTCACTTGCATTTTAATTCAAATTTCCCGGTACACACAATCACACGTCATTTCTTCCTTCTTTCCTTCCTGTCGGGGCTCACCTCGAACAGAAACAGACTAGCTCAGATCTTGGTTCCGCTGGAGAAATGGCCTCGTCTTCTCGCCCTGCCAGGAATCCCAAATGAGATCCAACATTTTCGGAATCGGCCGAGGGAATATTTAGCTTTTTCCGAGCCACGCCCAGGACTACCGGGGAGTTTGTTTCGTGACTTTGGAGTTGTGACGAGGTTGGGGGGTAAATAATGCCACACTCCTTGTGGCTCGATCCGCTGTCACCCGCACAACTCAAGCGCCTGGAGGAGCATAAATACAGCGCCTCCGGTCGCTCGCTGTTCGAGCCGCCGTGCCAGATTTTCTGGAACTGGCTCGTCCAACAAATCCCGACATGGATCGCCCCGAACACACTGACGATTGTCGGGCTGTTGGTCAATGTAGTTTCAACAGTCATACTAGTATGCTATTGTCCCACGGCGACAGAAGAGGTGAGTAAAGTGACCTTGGACAAAGTTTCTACACCGGGAGCGTGATTATGTGTTCCTTCTGCAGCACAGAATCAAAACCGTCCTCCATTTAAAAATCGTCGAATTTACGATAAATCGCTGCAGGTACACTCCAACCGCTTAAATGACAACATATGAAACATAAAATCGATTTATTTGACTCTATTAAATAATTCGGCATACATTTGAGACTCGTAAAACTCTTATTTAATGAAATATTTGAACTAAATCTGCTATAGGAATGCAGTCATGCTAGCTCATCGGTGATGTGTTCACGGAAAATCGAAAATTAGTCAACTGTGAGCATTTTGTAAACTTTATATCAAAAAGTGAGATTTATATTGTTTGATTTGGTCTCATAAAACTTCATATATTGCTGCTGAAGCTATAACAGTGTAGGATGTACATAAAGACAGTAAATGCAACATTACATGCCTTGAATGGGGTAACTGAAGACTTGACCTGTGATCCAGTAAACCTGCAGTAAATGAGCATGTGGGGTTTATCAGATGTCCACCTTTGTCCAGTCTTAACTGTCAGAGCTATGCAGCAAACTATTGGATTACACAATTGTGAAACAGTTCTGGGATTGTTCAATGCTAAAGTGTTGTGCAATCTGTGCACTATCTATTATATGTATTTGAAAGCCTATCAGAATCCATATATAGTTTAGTCAAATAACCCGTGTAATACATTTATAATTCATTTCCATACTTTTTTATAGTGCTGGAAAAAGAATTATATATCAATATATATATATATATATATATATTATTTTATATCACGATAACAATATATATCATGATATATGTATATTTTCAGTCATTCTTGGAAAAAATACTTTTTTTCTGACTTTATTTTTCTCAAAAAAGAAAAAAAACACAAAATTTCAGCAATAAAAACAACTAAACGATACAAGAGAAATAGCACGATACACTTTTTTTTATCGCCATAGCACTACTATGGCAGGGTTGTATGGGGCTCCGTTTGTGCCAAAATTGTTTTTGAGTTTACTCTATATCTTTGTTCCATTGACTATGTCTACTGAGAAAGTTTATTAAACACTTGTTCATGTCTATGTACTAATGAGCAATATCTTCTGCGTGTAATGAGAAACAACAGGAGCTAACAACCCTAGCAACTGTTGCTAAGGACATTGATGATGACCAGATCCAACGACAATAGCAAATGCAAAGTTTTAGGCATAAAACAACTGCAAAATATCGACTTGGGGGCCGCAAATGGCCCGCGGGCCTCCAGTTTGAGACCCCTGATATAAGACCCAATCCGAATTCTTCCCTTCTCCCTTCCCCTCCATTTATCCCTCCAAACGGAGAGTTATGAAAAAATATTGTCTCGTATTTTGGACGTCATTTTCGTTCGATGACATCACCAATAGTCGCCGGTCTGCTAGCTTTAGCGCAGAGCTTCCAGTTCCCTTCCTTGAGGTAGATAACTGCAGTCCTAACTGGATTATTGACAAATTCCTGTCTATTATCTGAGATTAGTCTCTGCTTCAGTGTTTTTAGAGTCCAATGACCTTTAGCTTAATGTTTAACTAAGTGATTTGGGTCACCCAAATGTTTAAATTTTCATTTAAACTGAAGCTTCTCACTTTTCTAACTCATCAGATCTGCAAAAACACATCATTTAGTAGACGTTTTATCCTCACTCTCTTTCCTCCTCCTCAGGCTCCAGCATGGGCCTTCATCCTGTCTGCTCTGGGTCTCTTCATCTACCAATCTCTGGATGCTATTGATGGGAAGCAGGCCAGGAGAACAAACAGCAGCTCTGCGCTCGGCGAGCTCTTTGACCACGGCTGTGATGCCGTCTCCACAGGTGCTTCCACCGCATTGTTTTGCTTATTGGTGTACCCAATCGGTCCTGTCATTAAAACTGTTCCTAATATGGATTGTGCAGTGTTCGTTGCCGTGGGAACGTGTATTTCCTGTGGAATCGGAAACCTCCCGAACTGGATGTTCTTCTGCGGTTTCATCGGGATGTTTATGTTCTTCTGTGCCCACTGGCAAACCTACGTCTCTGGAACCCTTCGATTCGGGCTGTAAGTGTAAACACACTTTTATTTTAATTCCTTTTTGAAAACTGACTCTAGAAAGGGATAAATATTTAAGGAATAGTTTATTTTCAAAAGATTATTTAGCAAAAAAAAGGGGGAATAATTTGGGATATGGTTGAAATTTTAGGGTTTCTCCAACCTTAATTAAACCCAGACAG
Source organism: Oryzias melastigma (assembly GCF_002922805.2). Taxonomy (NCBI): domain Eukaryota; kingdom Metazoa; phylum Chordata; class Actinopteri; order Beloniformes; family Adrianichthyidae; genus Oryzias; species Oryzias melastigma. Next base: position 15,958,698 of record NC_050534.1, on the reverse strand, counting down.
CCTTTTACTTTGAAAGGATTTGAGGTTACTGTGCAATGTATTTGTTTAGTAAGTCATGAAGGAAGGCCAGCCATGTTGAGTGAAAGCAGCTGATCTCTAGTAATTACTTCTTCTGCTTATTTACATCATCTTTGATCAATTTTAAAAAGATTCCCTGTGGGTATTTTAAATTAAAAGAAAAGCTGTCTTGTTTTCTAGTCAATAGTTTGTTAGAAATTTGCCTCTCAGTTGTGGGCGGGACTTTTGCCGCAGAGATGGTGGTCCGCCGTCCATATTTTGCCGCTCTTTTTCAAAGAGTTTTTCGGCTGCTACTGATTCACAGCAATATGAATAAAGAAACACTCGAAAAATTATTTTATAACTTAATTTTCTTTATATGTATTATATGTCATCAGAAAAATGCTCCAATAACATGTTAAAAACAGCCGAAATGTATGGAGACAAAACGGTCTCACCTTGATTTATGCGTGTGTACTTCTTGATTTGTTACTCGTACAATGCATTTTGTGCATAACTTTGTAAACTTCCTAATAAATTCAGATATAAAAGAAATTCAAAATACATTTTACACATGCACAAATTAAAATTACAATATCTTAAATCTAACTACACATGCAAATCTTTACAAATTACGCACAAATTTCTTGTTTCATAAACGCATTTACGCACCAATCTGATGTGAGACTCTTCACGTCTACAAGATTCTTGCGCTTTAATGTTGCTAGAATTCTGGGTCATCAGAGTTTTCTTATTAGCCACTTATTAAACTTTGAATAATATTTGGTGAAATTTGACATTTTCCCACTTTCTTAAACAGATATGCTTTGATAATGAATATCAAATTTAAGAATTAAACACAGACAAATTGAAAGTTACACACAAATCAAGAACTATACACACAATACCAAAATTACTCTCACACATATTCAAAATTAAGCACAAATCAAGAATTACACACACAAAATAACAAAATTACACTCGCATACATCCAAAATTGCGCACAAATCAAGAATTACACACACACACAAATGAATCCAGAGTTACGCACAAATAAAAAATTATACACACAAAATAACAAAATTACACTCGCATACATCCAAAATTACGCACAAATCAAGAATTACACACGCACAAATCAAGAATTACACACACACAAATCCAAAACTGCGCACAAATCAAGAATTACACACACACAAATCCAAAATTACGCACAAATCAAGAATTACACACACACAAATCCAAAATTGAGCACAAATCAAGAATTACACACACAAATCCAAAGTTACACACAAATAAATAATTAGAAACACACAAATCCAAAATTATGCCCAAATTAAGAATTAAACACAAACAAATCTAAAGTTACACACAAACCAAGAATTACACACACACAAGAATTACACAAACAAATCCAGAGTTACGCACAAATCAAGAATTATACACGCACAATACCAAAATTACACTGCCACAAATCCAAAACTACGCACAAATCAAGAACTACACACACACAAAAAATCTAAAGTTGCACACAACTAAAGATTTACTCACACACAAATCCAAAATTACGCACAAATCAAGAATTAAACTCACACAAATCCAAAGTTGCACACAAATAAAGAATTAGAAACACACAAATCCAAAGTTACACACAAATCAGGAATTACACACCCCCACACACACATATCGGGTTGAGTCTATTTTCTCTCCATAGTGAGGATGAGAGTCTTAAATCATTTTTCGTCTCTCCTGATTGAACGCTAGTTTCTCTTGTGTTCCTCACACAGGGTCGACGTCACTGAGGTGCAGTTTGCCATCATGATCATGTACCTAATGTCGGCCTTTGGAGGCGTGAGCCTTTGGGACACCACGGTAACGGAGAACCCGCACCTCCTCTCCACTCACTCTGTCTACACCGGGACATTTTCATTTCACCTAACAAACAAACGTCTAACACAATAATTCCCACATTTTTTTATCTTTTTATTTATTATTTTTTGTTCCTAGTCATTAAATAGAAACTTGTGTTTTACTTTTACTCTGCTGCCTTTGGAAGCTTGACTTAACATCACATGAGAGAGAAGTGAGAAGGTAAATATTGGCAGTTAACGCCATGGCAACAGGTCATCAATCGGACATGATCCGGCTCAAAAAGCTGATTATGTCGCCTGCATTTTGTTTTTTTTGTTTTTTTTGCTATGCCCTCCCATCTCGCTCGGCATGCTGCAGCTCCCATGATGCTTCTTCACGGAGGCTTTGTTCCACCCATTTAATGTGACCCTCCTGTGTTTCCGTAGCTGCCTGTTTTAGGACTGAAGCTATACGTCTTCCCCATCATGGGAATCACCGGCGGTGCCCTGTACTCCTGCTACAACTATTTCTACGTCATTTTGAATGGAGGTGTTGGGAAGAACGGCTCCACCGTTGCTGTAAGTTGCGTTGAATTTCTTTTATTTAAAACAAAAAAAAGAAACAGTTGTTAATCGGTGCTGCTGTTTAGGACACCAGCGTGCTGACGCCAGGTCTGCACATCGGCCTCATCCTCACGCTGGCCTTCATCATTTTCAAGAAGTCCTCCAGTCATCTGTTTGAACACCACCCCTGTCTGTACCTGCTGGCTTTCGGCATGGTCATCTCCAAGATCTCCAACAAGCTTGTGGTATGATTATTTATCCTTATTTGACGGGTACGTTTCGATCCCAGCGTTAAATTAAATTCTTAGCCTCGTGTTTCTCATCTGCAGATAGCCCACATGACCAAGAGCGAGCTGCACCTCCCAGATACGGCCTTCATCGGGCCCGGCCTCCTCTTCCTCAACCAGTACTTCAACAGCTTCATCGATGAATACATAGTGCTCTGGATCGCCATGGTCAGTGATGGACAAATACCTCAAATCAGAACAGTTTTTTTATTTTAGTTGATAAAAAATTAACAAATTAATCGCAATTGGAAAAAATTAATAGCGATTAATCGCTTTTTTTTGTCTCAGTATTTGCCAACCACTTATCTGCGAATAATCCCAAAATAAAATCCCACATGAAATTTTACTTTTAGAACATTTGTTTTTAATTACTGCTGTCAATCGATTACAAAAAGGAAAAAAATCAGATTAATCGCACTTTCTGTTGGGACTAATCGCGATTGATCCGATTTTTACCATGTAAAATTTATTTGTACAATATGACATCAAATAATCAGATTGAATCAGTTTTTTTAGAGTTTGTTTATTTTAGTAGATTAAAAAAAAAAAATTACTAATTAATCGCAAACTGGAAAAAATTAATCGCGATTAATTGCTTTTTTTTTGTTTAGGAATTGCCGACCACTTATTATCTGCGAATAATCCCAATATGAAATCCCACATGAAATTCTACCTTTAGAACATTTGTTTTTAATTACTGCTGTCAATCGATTACAAAAAGAAAAAAAATTGATTAATCGCACTTTTGTGTTAGGATTAATCGCGATTAATCGCAATGTTTTACCAGGTAAAATTTATTTGTACAATATGGCATCAAATAATCAGATTTTTGTGAAAAAGTGATCTAAAACAAAAAAATAGCAAAAAATAAAGTACTGTAAAACTGATTGAATATTTATTTGTTTTGTAAGTGATCATGGGATAAGCAGAATAATACCTGCGGGGGGTTAAACCACTTACAAAGTGCAGACAAAGCTGCACTTTGTGAAAATGTGAAACACGATGATTTTTATCACATTTTTTGCTCTCTGACCGCCTAAGGACTAGTGCTGCCACAAACGATTATTTTAATAGTTGACTAATCACCGATCATTTTTTTCCGATTAGTCGACTAATCGGGTCACGTGCAAACTGGATGTAAAGCACACATCTTATCCATGATTAACTTTAGACTAACTAAAAATTAGATATATAGCATTATCTGTGATAATGCTAATGTGTGAATGCTGTAAGATGAATTTGACTGCTGAAGATGCTAAAATTGATAGCTAAAATCACTGAAGCTAAAGGCCAGCTAAAATATTAGTTGCATGCCAAATTAACCTAAAACACAAAAAAATAATCTAAATTAGACAAAATAGCTAGCATGCAGCAGAAACATTAGCTAAAATCCAAATTAGAACTAAAAACTGAAAAAAGACTAAATTAGACAAAATAGCTAGCATGTAGCTGAAATATTAGCTAAACTCCAAATTAGCCTAAAAAACTGAAAAATACTAAATTAGGCAATTAGGCTAGCGTGCAGCAGAAATATTAGCCAAAATCCAAATTAGCCTAAAAACTGAAAAAAGACAAAATTAGGCAAAATAGCTAGCATGCAGCTGAAATATTAGTTGAACTCCAAAATTGCCTAAAAAACAAAAAAAATCCTAAATTAGCCAAATAGGCTAGCATGCAGCGGAAATATTAGCTAAAATCCAAATTAGCCTAAAAACTGAAAAAATACTAAATTAGACAAAATGGATAGAATAATGGCATTATAACTTCCATCTTTACTACACTCTGACTCCATATAATATGATGTAACGACTAATCGACTTTTAAATTAGTCATCAACTATTTTATAAGTCGATTAGTCGACTAATCGTGGCACCCCTTCTAAGAACAGGTCCTGTTCGAAAACTGCTTCACCTAGACAGCTCAAACCTGGATTTAATTCTGCTTTAGATAGTAAAGAATAAATCAAACACAGTTTCTGATTTGGGAAAGCTTTATTTGGTTTGTGAAAATGTGAAACAGGATGATTTTATCGCCTAAGAACAGGACCTGAACTGTGGGAAAAACGCTACAAAATCATTCGGTTACAGAAATGTTACATTAATTACTTTTCAGTCAGTAAATTTGGGAGATATTTCTTCACATCTTTATGATGAGAGCGTTTTTTTTCCTCATAAATCATTTGCATGCCTCAGGATGTTTTCAGTTTCAGACGAGTTTCCCGGTAAACACCCCGAGGCGTCAAAGGTTGTCTCTTCGGAAATCATAAAAGTGTCATTTACTGCTAACAACCTGTCGCACAACCAAATACAAACTTTAAAAGGCTGTGGAAGAAAGATCAGAGCATTTCACAAAATAAAAGCCTCTCAGCTCCATGAGAACTCTGAGCTCCTCCCTTCTTTCTAATCAATCAGACTTTAGCTGACAGCACTATTTCTTCTGAGTTATCTTGAGATAATCCTTTATTTGACTCACTCTCTTAAAGGCTCCATTGTTTTCTTCTCTTTGCATTTTTTTAAATCACAAACATATTTAAAACATTTTTCTGTTTTTAAGAGTTTCCAGGTTTAAGTAACAAAATAAAAGCTCTGTTGTTCCAATATTTATCCTCCCGTCTCAGTAAATGTAAACTGATACTGTTGTTAACTGATGTTTGATGCAGCGAAAACTGACGCCGACCGTCGTAGATTTTGTTTTAATGAACTAGTTCAACAGGTTTTTCTCGAAATACAAACTAACCGAAAACTGGAGTAAATTGACCTCAAAGCTCAAAATGAAAAATCCTTCACATAAGAACAAAACTTTATCAAAATTCTAGAAATTGAAGAAAAAAAAACACAATTTTGTAATCACACAGTTTCCATTAATCATAATTATGCGAGTAAAAACAAACAAACTCACGCGATAAGTCATTCATTGAACAGATTATAGGAAATCGTTGCAATTGCATTACACGCTCAACTGTTCATGAACTGAGTGATGCTGTAGGACTTCTTGTGGCGCCCTAAGCTAAGCATGGTATCCAATTGTTGGTCATGTGACTTATTTAATTCAAACAAGTGTTTCTATTGCAGTTTTGCGAAATATTTAATTTCAGATAACTCCTCAAAAAATCTCCTGTACACCGGTTGTCTCTTAGCGGTTGTTTTCTCTAACAACCGCTAGAGGGCGCTGCATCCGAGTATAAGTATCTGCTTCTGACAGCAGCAGAAGAAGTGTCGTCCAAGAAAACATGGAAGATAATCTGATTGTTTTTTCCTGCTAAACTTTGATATTTTTCTTATACAGTTCAAAAAAATAGTATTTTTGTATTTAATAATTTATTTTTTTAGCCACGCTAAGTTTGGCGGATTTGTTCTGAAACGTCACACTTTTCTCCCAAAAGTGCGACTTATCCTGCAGAGCAACGTTTATATGGTTTTCTTCTTCTTGATTAGAATTCTTTTGCTCTTCCAACTCCAGAAAATACAGTAATTACCTGGAGGGCCGGACCCGGCCCCCGGGCCTTCACTTTGACACGTGGTTTAAAGGGTAACCAAACCCTAAATCAACTTTTTTGGGGCTGTTGATCTCTATAAATGGGGATTTAAAATTGCTGTCTATTGGTCATTGCCAAATTTTTGAAACATTAAAATAAACTTGTTTAATTCTTTAAAAACATAGCCAAAAACCGCCTGTGTGCTGCCCCCTACAGGTTGAATCGAGGTATTACATGTGAATTTTGTGATTGGTTCCACCTAATTTCAGAAGTCCCACATCATGATCTGCAGTTCCACTAATGACAAAAGTCATGTTCCCCATTCCCACCCCTCTGACTGGATTTTCAAATTCCGGCTGTGGGCGGAGTCAAACTCCAACTTCCCTGATTGGTTACCCTTTAAAGACCAATTCTGATGAAAATTGTTGCATTTCTCTAAAGAAAATTAATCTCAAAATTGGATTTCTGTGTATTTCTTTATTTAAATCGTTCTGAATTGGAAGCAGTTGAAGAAAAAGACTTTATTGGTGATGTAGGCGGGCCAGAAGCTCCTTGCTCCGCCCCCCTCGTTATTTTCCTCATCCTAAGATGGCATCAAAACTGTACAGCTGGAGAGCTCCGATATTGCTCCCTATTTTATGTTAGGTTTGGGGGCTGTAAGCTAGTGGGAGAGTGTAAACAGAGAGCTCTCACAATGGGGAGGGGAAGAGGGGCGGGGTTGCTACGTCAAGAATCCCGCCCACAACTCGGATGTGAATTTCTTATGAACTACTGCCACTCTGCAGAAAATATATCCTAGAAAATTACTTTTTTTTGTAAAATTTTGGTTAAAATTGTCATTATAATAATTAAAATAATTCAAAGGATGATTAAGTAATGTTGGTTTGCATGTTTTGTAAGCATGATTGTGCAGAAGTAAATCAAATCCAAGAAAATTATTTTTATTTTTTATTTTTTTTGTGCTCAGGTGCTCTCTCTCGTGGATCTGACTCGCTACTGCACAGGTCTGTGCCTCCAGATTGCCGCCCACCTGCGCATCCGAGTCTTCAGCATCACGCCGCCGAGCAGCGCGCACCGAGACTGACGCTTTGCCCGGCGGGAGGAGGCGGGAGGAGACGCGGATCTCTCCCCGCTCCTAAAAGCAGACGATGCAGAGAAACCCTCGACCCCGAGCCTCGACGACGTCACCACTTTAAACTAAAACAGCAAAGAAATCGACTAAACCAAAAAAAAAAAATTACAACCAAAGTTGTTTCACAAATCTAATTTAAAGAAATTTTTACTTTTAAATTTGTGTTTTGGTCACTCCCTGCTTTTAACTTCAAAGCCAAAATGTTTTTCTTAAATATGATTTTCATTGTTCCTTTTAATGCAATCTGACGATAATCAGGGATTTAAAAATCAGTTTAATTCAAATAACTACCAATGAAGTGTGTGGTGTTAAACGGCTCCTCCAGGGGTCAGGGGTCACGTGTTCATGCTGAAGATGACGACAGGTCCTCTCTTAAGGCCACTCCCACTAACACCACTCCAGTTGTCAAAGTTGATCTCTTCATTCCTCCCATTTGACCACCCTGTAAACGTAGAACTCTCACCTCAGCGTGGCCTTTGGAGCGCCGTCGGCTGATGAAGCATCGACACCGCCTCGTTCTGCTTCCTCTCTTCTTCTCCCTAAAGGGCTAATTGAGCGTGATTGTACATAAACGAACTAAAGACGCCTTAAATATTTTTGTTGTAATTACTGTTGAACTTGTGAATATTTAAAGCAGGACTGTGTGTGTTTTTGTATGTTTGTTATACCAGATACAGCAATAGTTAAAACTACTTTTTCTTTCTTTCTTTCTTGCCTGCCTTTCATCTTTTTCGTTCTTTGGGTTATTGATTTTTAAAGTCAATAATTATTTAATAGAATTCTTTGGGAGCTAAAGGGACTTTTCTGTAGGGTTAGCGAACGTTCTTCCTTTTAAAATCTTGCAATCTTTCAGCTTTTTACACACTACTGAGGTGCTCGTCCTCTACTGTTCGTTTTGCATCATTTCTGGATTGACGGTGGAACTATGCATCAGAATGTACAAAAAGGAAACTTCAAACTTCTTCATCTGGTTGGTAAAAAACCTGCAAACATATTTCCATTAATGGATGTGAGTAAAAAAGATTGTAATAAAGACTATTTTTCATCCATTTTTCTGGTGGTGTCATCAGTTGGGGTCCAAAAATATAGAATTTATTCATTTAAAATAGTAAAATCTTGAAAAATAAATGAACTAAAGCAGGGTGTCAAATCGCACAAGGGGGAAAAAATCCAAAACACACCTTAGGATAAACATTTATTGGACACTAACTAGATATTATGTTATGAACTAGATATTTAGCATTACCTGGGATAATGTTAGTGTGAATGATGTAATCTGAAGCTGATAGCTGAAAATGCTAAAGCTGATAGCCAGCTAAAATATTAGCCTAAAAAATCAGAGTTTAGCCAAAACAGCTAGCATGAAGCTGAAAAAATAGCTAAACTTCAAAATATCCCCAAAAAAAGAAAAGAAAAAAGCCTAAATTAGCTTGAACAGCTAGCGTGTAAATATTAGCTAAACCCCAAAACAGCTAGCATGAAGCTAAAAAAAATAGCTAAACTTCAAAATATCCCCCAAAAAAGAAAAGAAAAAAGCCTAAATTAGCTAGAACAGCTAGCGTGTAAATATTAGCTAAACCCCAAAAGAGCTAGCATGTAGCTAAAATATCTCCAAAACAGCCTAAAAAACTTAAAAAAGCAAACCCTAAATTATCCCAAACAGCCATCATGTAGCAGAAATATTAGTTTAACTCCAAAACAGCCTAAAAACAAAAACTTTAAAGTCTAAATTAGCCAAAACAGCTAGTGTGTGAATGTTAGCCTAACTCTAAAATAGCCTAGAAAGACTTTAAAAAGAAAAGAAGAAATTAGCTAAAACAGCTAGCATGTAAATATTAGCTTAACTCCAAAACAGCCTAAAAACTTTAAAGAAAAGCCTAAATTAGCTAAAACAGCTAGCATGTTACTGAAATATTAGCCTAACTCCAAAATAGCTTAAAAAACTTTAAAAGAAAAGACTAAATTAGCTAAAACAGCTAGCATGTTACTGAAATATTAGCCTAACTCCAAAATAGCTTAAAAAACTTTAAAAGAAAAGCCTAAATTAGCTAAAACAGCTAGCATGTTACTGAAATATTAGCTAAACTCCAAAATAGCCTGAAAAAATCTTATAAAATGAAAATTGGCTAGCAGAATGTCCATTTTACAAAAATTAAAACCATTTCTTTTTAACATAATTAGGAATAATAAAAAGGAAGGACAGGTCAATTTAATTAAATTCTGCCTCAAACAGATCAATCTAGTTGGATCGTAGGAATAGAAATGAATGAATGTATTCATCGATTAATGATTACACTTCTAATTAGGACACACCTGATAAACACAATTCTTTGGATTATGAAGTAATATTATACAATCATTTGAGCAGTAAAGTTGTCATAAGTCGATGAGAATAAGGAACAAATACATTCTCAAATGCACAACTTGTTTCTCACTTTCATTTCTTGAAATCACAGTGCACTGAACCTCTTTAGCCTCATAAAGTCATGTGCAATGATTTTCAACACTTGGATCTGGCTGTAAGAGAGTATCAGAATCCACCCATTCATTTTTAAATCCAGTTTAATGCCTTTCAGGGTCATTGGGATGCTATCCTATTAAAATAATGTAAAGTTTTAACATAGTCACACTTTGTAAAAAACCTATAAATGTATCATTATAACCAATTTTTAGACATATTGTTATTGTGTTCCTTTAGATTCCAGAGCTGTGTGTCAACTGAAGTAAAATCTTTAGGGCACATGTGTCAAAGTCAAGGCCCGGGGGCCGGATCCGGCCCTCCAGATCATTTTATTTTAATCTTATTAATGGCCCGATGTTATCTTCCGCTTATCTCTAACTTGTAGAATTTTGACAAAATATATATTTTATGGAGGGTAAAATATTGAAAGTTATTTAAGGTTGAGGTTGATTTATTCTGGAATAATATTCCTGCCTTTTTATGGTTCATATTAAAAAGTCAGGGCTTTAAAGTAAAAAAAAAATGGCATTATGCTAGCTTTTAGGACTAATTTGGCATTTACTAAGATTTTTTAGGCTGCTTTGGAGCTAATATTTCAGCTACATGCTAGCTGTTTTGGCTAATTTCGGCTCTTTTAAGTTTTTAGGTTATTTTAGGTATTTAGCTAATATTTCAGCTACATGCTAGCTGTTTTTGGCTAGTTAAGGCTCTGTAGGCTGTTTTGGAGTTTAGCTAATATTTAGGCTACATGCTAGCTGTTTTGGCTAATTTTGTCTCTATTAAGTTTTTAGGCTATTTTGGTATTTAGCTAATATTTCAGCCACATGCTAGCTGTTTTGGCTAATTTTGGCTCTCTTAAGTTTTTAGGCTATTTTGGTTTTTAGCTAATAGCTACATCCTAGCTGTTTTTGGCTAGTTAAGGCTCTGTAGGCTGCTTTGGAGTTTAGCTAATATTTAGGCTACATGCTAGCTGTTTTGGCTAATTTAGGTTTTCATTTTCAGTTTTTTAGGCCATTTTGAAGTTTAGCTATTTTTTCGGCTACATGCTAGCTGTTTTGGCTAATCTACATTTTTTTAGGCTTTTAGGCTAATGTGGCATTTAGCCAATATTTTAGCTGGCTATCAGCTTCAGCGTTTTTAGCTATCAATTTCACCATCTTCAGTGGCCAAATTCAGCTAACACTTTTCACAGGAAGTGCTTTATATCTAGCTCATAATTATGTTAAAAAGTTTAAAAATGTAGTTTTAGTGTGTTCAATAAATGTTTGTGTGTTTTGGATTTTGGCCCCTTGTGCGATTGAGTTTGACACTCCTGCTTTAGGGTGATCATAAAGACAAAAATCAAACACCCGGCTGAATAACCCAAATAACATTTATTCCATTTCAATGAAACACTGATGCAACACAAGGAAGCCCCACTTCCAGATTTGCCGCTCAGGATCTCGCCTTGACATCAGTGACGGATCCTTCACCTGAACCGAAGTTTCCAGCTGTTGACAGCTTCTAGTAGTCGTTCACGTCTCTGTCGCTGTCATAAACAGGCAGTAAAACAGACATTCGGAGGAGTTTTCAAACACGTGGCAAGCAATTCATGAGGACAGTTTTACATTCCTGCATTCAGATGAGGTTCTGTCACAACGATACAATCAAAATAAGTTACAGGACATGCTGAGGAGGTCTGAATTTCAGACAGCAGCGAGCCTGTCGCGTCCCACGGGGACACACATGCAGGCGGCTAATACATGTAGCTCAAACAACCAATCGCATCTGTACCATTTTAATAATAATCTAATTATTCCGACGCCCATTCATTCTTATTGTAAACCCACAGACGTGTTTAAGAAAAAAAGCACTAAAAACAATAATGAATAAAGGCACTTAAAGTCTTCATGTTTTCCAAAAAGGCAAATGATACCCATGAATGTCCTAAAAATGAACCATAAAACATAAAAATGGTGCTGCGATTACCTAGAAATTTTCAAAAATATTCAAAATCTCCAAAAGCTGAAATTTTTTTTTTTTACTCCAAAAATATGTAATGACAAAAACAGCAAACTCATTGGATGGCACCACTAAAAGAATTGTCGCATTTTGAGGAGTTTTGTATTAAAAAAAAAAAAAAAAACTCCTGCAACAGTTTAAGCTTTAACAGTTCATTTGAAAGTTGAATTCTAAAGGCAGGACAAGAAAAGATGATGGAAGAAGTGTTTTCTACTGGTCCCTGTTAAGAAATAAAAGATTTACATGTTTTTACTGTCTGGCTGTCGACTCCTTCAGTCACCAGCACTGGTTATCATCGACTCAATCTCCATTTGCTCTGATTCAACCCTGAACGCAGGACTCTGGGCTTCTGCTTCCTCCGAAAAGGAGGGAAAGGGTGATTCTCATAAGAGAGGAGACGGTCTTCCTCTTTCACACCCGCTCAGGGTTGCCAGTCACTCTGCGTCTTGGGAACAGCTTTCTCTTTAGCAAGATGAGCTGCAAAAAAGAAGAAGAAACGACTTAAAAGTGCAGAGTCAAGACAAAAAAAAAAGAGCATTTCGCAATGTGTCATATTTTCCTAGTGAGAAACAACAAAAAAATTCTTCATGATAGGAATTTGTTAGTTTATTTTACGGTAAAAATAAACAGCTTTAACCCTTGTGAAGTCCTAACATTGTTTACTTTCCTATGGGTCAAAAATGACCCACTTCGCCAAAGTTGCCAAAAAAAAGCGACAACATTGAATGAATATAAATATGTGTGTGTCAAACTATGAGTTTGTGTGTGGCCTTTGAACTTTTATGCTCGTCAAATGATTTTACAATTCACGGGTCAAAAATGACCCATAAGCAATTTATTTACCATAGTGCTGTACACTCTAAATACTGGTAAGAAAAAAAATGTTTCATAATAAAGTTATAGAATTTGTTAGTTTATTTCTAACTTCTCAAACCCTTGTGTGGACTTAACATTTACTTCCCTTGTCCTATGGGTCAAAAATGACCCACTCCACCAAAGTCCCAAAAAAAGCAACTTCATTAAATTTTGAATCTGTGTGTGTTACAGTGAATTACAGAGTTTGTGTGTGGAATTTGAACTTTTATGGTGTTCAAATCTTTTATAATTCACGGGTCAAAAATGACCCATAAACAATCTTTGTACCCTAGAGGTGTACAGCCCACGGTCTGATAAGAAAACAAAACCAAAAAAAATGATTCATGATAAAGTTATAGAATAATTTGCTTATTTTTAAATGCTTTAACCCTTTTGTGGTCTTAACATTCTATTAACTTCCCATATCCTATGGGTCAAAAATGACCCACCCTACAAAAATAGAGCAGCTTCATTTAATTTTTAATTTGTGTGTCAAACTTTGAGTTAGAATGAGTTTGTGTGTAACCTTTGAACGTTCCTGGTGTTCAAATATTTTTTTAATTCAAGGGTCAAAAATGACCCATAAGCAATCTTTGTACCCTTGAGGTGTACAGCTCAGTTTGATAAGGAGAAAAAACCAAAAAAAAAAACAATAAAAAAAAACTTTTGTTTCATGATTAAGTTACAGAATGTTTTATTTTATTTTTAAACTCCTTTAACCCTTGTGTGGACATAATGTTGTTTACTTCCCTTGTCCTGCGGGTCAAAAATGACCCACCCTACCAAACACCGAAATCAAGTTACATCATTGAATTTTAAATATGTGTGTGTAGCTGTGAATTAAAGGAACCTTGTGTGTGGCCTTTGAAAATTTCTAGTTTTCAAATGATTTTACAATTCATGGGTCAAAAATGACCCCTAAGCAATCTTTGCACCCTTGTGGTGTACAGTCCAGTCTGGTAAAACATAACAGTAAAAAAAAATGTTTCATGATAAAGTTATAGAGTTTATTAGTTTATTTCAAGTTACTTTAACTCTTAACAATTTGTTTACTTCCCTTGTCTTACGGGTCAAAAATGACCCCACTCTACCAAACCCCCAAAATAGAGAAATTTTATTAAATTTTTAAATCTGTGCATGTAACTGCGAATCACATAGTTCGTCTGTGGCCTTTGAACTTTTCTGGTGTTCAAACAATTCTATAATTCACGGGTCAAAATGACCCATAAGCAATCTTTATAGAGGTGTCCAGCCAATGGTCTGATAGGAAAACAAACAAAACAAAACCAAAAAAAGTTATAGAATGGTTTGTTTATTTCAATTGCTTGTCGTCTAAACATTCTGTTAACTCCCTTTGTCCTATGGGTCAAAAATGACCCACACTACCCCAAAATAAAGGAACTTCATTTAATCTTGAATCTTTGTGTGAAACTTTGAATTAAAAAGGTCTTTGAATTTTTCTATTTTTCTGGGTTCAAATGCTTTCATAATGCACGGGTCAAAAATGACCCAAAGGCAATCTGTGTACCCTAAATGTGTACAGCCCTCATGTTAACATTAACAAAAAACTAAGTATCACTTTTCGATAGATTGAATCCCATTAGGGAAAGTCATACATTTCTAAGTTGGAGAATAACAGGTTCAGGTATTTTTACTACAACTCAACATGGTAAAGGGTCACTTTTTACCCGTAACACTATGGCTATGACAGGAAGTAGTTTATTAGTGGGTTGTGGGCGGGATTGTAGCTTGTTCTTTTTTATTCCCATTCATAAAAAATAGGATCTTGCTAAAATAAATATATACTGCTTTACTTGCAATCAAGAAGTAAGAAAGTTTATTTTTAGCAGCAGCAGACGAAAACCTTTTTTCTTCACTTCTGATCCCCTTAATCTACAAGCACCCCAGGACTCCTCAGATGCCAAGAAGAAATAAAATGTCTGAGTGTGGCGGTGCACTGCTCGCTGACAGCACTCGTCCCAGCAGAGATTTTTCTGAGGTCGCTTCAATTGTTAACCTTTCTTTAAAACGGCTAAGGAGAAACTGGAGCCCTTTGGATTAGAATAAAGAGGCTGCCTACTGCTCAATGTCAAGCCTGGGTCGGATGGTATTCCCTTAACAAGTGTTCGCTTTTGTTTTACTGGGTATCAAAAGAGAGAAAGTATCAGGGAAGTCCTTTTAATGTCTAAAATCTCAATATTTCTGCAGTTCCGTCTAAACTTGGAACAAACAAAATAAAAAGTCAACAAAGACGTTCTGGTTTTGCATTTCATAAACAAATACTGAAGGTCTTCGGTTTGACACATGAGACGGACAGACCTCGAACAACGATCATAGCTCAGGAGTGAATCATGGAAAGGAGGATGTGCGATGGGAAACTGACCTGCTCGGCGAAAAAGGACATCACGGTGAAGACCACCAGTGTCACCAGGACGCAGTGGGTCCAGAACTTGAGCTTGTCGCGATACACGCGCCTGCAGAACAAAACATCCCAGTTATTTAGACCTGCGACACGTCGTTAAACACGGAGACCTGTGCTTCCTGCGGGGAAGGAGGTCGTCGATGGCGACACGTCTCAGTTAAACACACCAATGCGGGGGGGCAGCAGGGGCAGGAGGGTGACAAAGTGACATCACCTTGAGCCTGTCACCACAAATTCAGATGTAGGAGGAAATGGAAAGCAAAGACGGACAGAAAAGTCTGAGCTGTCATAGCGGTATCCCGGTCTAAATTTAAAGCCTCTGCTTCTGAATGATTAGCTTAAATGATGAAAATCCTGCTTCATAAATTCCTCAAAGGGTGAGGGGTCAGAGGGGTCACAAAGGGCCCAAAATGCGCTTTGGGATGACAGGGTAACCTGGAAATTAGGCTAACTAATCTTAATCCTGGAGCAACTTTTTAATGCATTTTAAAGGGAGTTTGACCATTTTTTTGTTCATTGTGGGTTGCAGCAATAAATAGTGACAAAAATAAAATCAATCAATAAAATAGAGGTCAAATTTGATACTATGGGTCAAAAAATTCAATTTCTGCACACATTCAATAAATGGAAAAATTTTGACAAAAAGACATGCTACCTTTTTAGATATATATATATATATATATATATATATATGAATAATAACACAATCACAATCAAATGGAACTATTGAGATTTTCAAGTTTTGGCTAAATCTTTACACGATGACACATTCCTGTTAGCTACGATTAATATTCGTTTTTTTTATTTATGCAGATTTTACACTTTTTTATTGTGAGGTTAATTTGAACAAAGTAAAAACTAAATTAAAAGCTGGAAAAGGAATTTCATTTGAAACATTTTAGGGATGAGCCGATATTTTTTTCCGGCCGATACCGATAACCGATATTTCACCTGCAAAAATGGCCGATGGCCAATATTTGCCAATATCAATATTTAAGCGTCTAAAATAGCACAAAGTTTAAATGTCTTTTTTGCTTCTTTTTTAGAAATGCCCAACTTTTTTTGACTGTACAATCACGTTGTACTTAATCTTTTCAACACAGGATCTCATAGGAGCAAGTATCACTTTAAACTTTAGAAATATATCTGAAAACATTAATTTACTGACTGTTTGACTTAAACCATAACCTTCTCAGTGCCGAGGATCTATTATGAACAAGTTTGCATTTCAAAAAGTAAAGTGCAACTGAAAACAGTCAGAACAATATTGTTATTTTTATTTATACTTCAGAGGCAGTTTAATTAAAAAAACTGAAGAATTTACATAAACATGTATTCTTTATGGGAGGTTACTTAACTATTAAGAATCATATATTAGATGTGGATATGAGCAAATACATTTAAACTTCTTTAATTTTGATCATTTTGATTTTATTTGTTATATGTTTTTTTTTATCTTCAGTAGTCACTGAAGATGGTGGAGCTTTTATCTGAAAATGGTGATGTGGTTTACACTTTAATTGCTGAAGTTTTTTTTTTTTTTACTGAAAATGCAAAAAGTTATTTCCAAAATATTAAATTTGCTAAAAGACTGGGAATTTCGTTAACGAACTATGAAAGAGCGCTGGACCTAAATTTCTGAAAAAATTGTAGTAAAATAGCTTAAAAATCCCTAATATATGCCAATTTTGCAAAAATGTAGTTACTATGTTGTTTAAATATGAGCTAAACTCGAAATTAGCCCAAAAAACCTCAGTAGTTACCAAATTAGCCAAAAACCTAGCTTTTTACTAAAATACTAGCTAAACTCTAAATTATCTTAAAATCCCTCAGTGAACTAAATTAGACAAAAACATTAGCCTGTTGCTAAAATAAAAGCTAAAATCCAAATTAGCCAAAATGAACCTTAGTAGTTAACAAATTAGCCAAAAACCTAGCTTGTTACTTAAATACTAGCTAAACTCTAAATTAGCCAAAATAAACCTTAGTAATTAACAAAATAGCCAAAAAGCTAGCTTGTTACTTAAATACTAGCTAAACTCTAAATTAGCTTAAAATCCCTCAGTCAACTAAATTAGTCAAAAACATTAGCCTGTTGCTAAAATAAAAGCTAAACTCCAAATTACCCTAAATAAACCTTAGTAGTTAACAAAATAGCCACAAAACGTTGGCATCAGTTAAAATATTAGTTAAATTCCCAATTAGCATAAAGAAACTTCAGTAGATGCCAAATTAGCCAAAAAAGCTAGCACGTTGCTTAAATACTAGCTAAACTCCAAAACAGCCTAAAATTCCAAGTAAACTAAATTAGTCAAAAACTTAGCTTGTTTCTAAAACAGAAACTAAACTCTAAATTAGCCTATAAAGACCTAAGCAGATAACAAATGAACCAAAAACGTTAGCATATTGCTAAAATATTGGTTAAACTCCAAATTAGCATAAAAAACCTCAGTAGATGCCAAACTAGCCCCCCAAAAAGAAGAACATTGCTTAAATACTAGCTTAACTCCTAAATAGCATCAAATTCCTCAGTAAACTAAATTAGCCAAAATTGTTAGCATGTTACTTAAACAGAAGCTAAACTCTAAATTAGCCTAAAAAAATCTCAGTAGCTTAAATATTAGGTAAATTCCAAATTTTATTAAAGTGTGATTGAGTTTTTACGTGCCGTAAAAAGTACAGAAGAGAGCCGGAGAATCCCTATAGTGTGAATACTTACTAAGTACTGTATTTACACAAATATATCAAGAATATCTTCTACCTGCAGACAAAATAGTGTAAATTGTCAAATTAAACGAAAAAAAATTAAATATGTTTTGGATAGTTTATAAGAGAAAAGGTGTCTGTAGAAAACATTTTTATTTATTTAAAATCATAAAACGCCTCACCAAATATCTAGAAACTTCTCTACAAAAATCTGAATTATAGAGATGTAAACACAAACAAACTTCAGTAGGAATTGAACAACTGGAGTGCGTACCACTCCTGAAGCTCCTCCATGTGCAGGAACCGGTTGCGGTATTCTCTGGGCAGCTCAAACTGGGACGGCAGCGGGAACATGGACTCGTAGAAATCTCTCAGCACTGCTTTCACTGTGGCTGCGTCTTTGTGGCTGTGGTCGATGTTATCGTTCAGACATATGAACTTCCTGTTGATGGGAAAAAAAAGAAGAAGAAGTTAGTGGTGTTTGAACTGAGATTCAAACTAAAGTTTCTCATCACCTGGGATTCTTCCGGATGTCGTCTAACTGCCCGACCACGTGGGACACGTTGGTTCGTACCATTTTGAAAGCAATCTCCTCCTCTCCCATTATTTCAAACCTAAGGAAACAACAGTCACCACTATGTCCATGATTATTATTTTTAAAAATATCAAGAGGTTTTAGGTCTGACTTGTATTTATTCTGGTCTTTGAAGGCTTTGTGTATCCGTTCGGTGATGGGTTTGCAGTGGAGAACGAGGCCTTTAGTGACAGGAGGCTGCAAGTGTAAAGAAGAAATCCATCAGTTTGGCTGCTAAAATGGTTTAGTAAGCATTCACACTATAGTGATTCTCCTACTACTTTCTGTACGTTTTTCAGCACGTAAAAACTTTCAACAATCTTGATATCAAAACGTTCAGCATGTTCGAAACATTACTGTTTTTTTTTCTTTTTTTTTTGTATTCATAAACTTTATTGTTTTCGAAATGTTTAGTTTACTGAGGAATCTTATGCTAATTTAGAGTTTAGCTAATATTCTAACAACATGCTAACGTTTTTGGCTAATTTGTTATCAACTGGGGTTTTTAGGATAATTTAGAGTTTAGCAACAGGCTAACGTTTTTGAGTAATTTAGTTTCTGAGGAATCTAATGCTTAATTTAGAGTTTAGCTAATATTCTAACAACATGCTAACGTTTTTGGTTGATTTGTTAACTGCTGAGGTTCATTTAGGCTAATTTAGAGTTTAGCTTCTATTTAGCAACAGGCTAAAGTTTTTGAATAATTTAGCTTGCTAAGGAATTTTAGACTTTTGGGGAATTTTAGGAATTTTTGGAGTTTAGCTAATATTTTAGCAACATGCTAACGTTTTTGGCTAATATGATAACTACTAAGGTTTATTTAGGCTAATTTAGAGTTTAGCTTTTATTTTAGCAACAGGCTAACATTTTTGACTAATTTAGTTCACTGAGGAATTTAAGGTTATTTTGGAGTTTAGCTAATATTTTAGCAACATGCTAACGTTTTGTTTACTGAAGAATTTAAGGCTATTTTGGAGTTTAGCTAGTATGTAAGCAAAGAGCTATCTTTTTTAGTCTACTTTGGCATCTACTAAGGTTTTTTTTCAGGTAATTTGGAATTTCACACATATTTTAAGCAGCACACAAAATATTTTTGCAAAATTGGCATGTATTAGGGATTTTTAAGCAATTTTACTACAAATGTTTCAGAAATTTAGGTCAACTTCAGCGCTCTTTCATAGTGCTTTAACAAAATTTCCAGTTTTTAAGAAAATTTAACATTTTACAAATAGCTTTTTGAATTTTCAGCAAAACCCTTCAGAAATTAAAGTACATTGTGTCACCATTTTCAGTAAAAAGCTTCAGCATCTTGAGTGACTACTTTCAACAAAAAGCATTTACACTAGCAGGTAATGCAACTTTTCTGTTTTATTGTTAAAATTGTGTGTTATTTCCTACCATGCTTGGATCATAATAGGCTTCCTGAGTGGGGCTGACCAGGTGCAGCTGAGTCAAGTTTGTTGGGAGTGTCTTAGAGCAGTTTATCAGCATCTGTTCCAAACCGGTCAAATCCTAAACAAAAACAGCAACAAAAAAAGATTTAAAAACATGTTTTTCTTGAAAAAAAAAAAAAATTCAAGTTGAAGCCGACCTGGAGGCTCAGAGGAAGGTCGTGTATCCTCGTGGCAAGAGTGCGAATCTCGCGGTCCGACAGGACGCCTGAGTGGTCGGTGTCGATCTCGTCAAACACGTCTGTAATGTTGAGCTCCTGCTGTGCGCTCATGAGGAAGTAAAAGTAAGAAAAAGCAAACTGCATGTCCTCGGAGTGGCGGACACGGTGGGCCGACGTCTTGTCGAACTCCTCCGGGAAGCTGAAAGAAGGAAGCGTGGAGAACTCTATAAATATAAAAGTTTGCTTCTTCCCACTCCTTTTCAAGCAATCAAACTCTACTTGACTTTAGCTAATAATTACTGTATTTAATTAATCAAATGTGACATAAGTATGTTTGTTTTTTTATTTTCTAATCAACGCATTTCCTTATTTCTGTAAAAAGGTTAAAAAATCTGTGTGTTTTATCCTGTATTGTCCACAATCTATGCTTGAAATAAACCAGATCAATCAATTTTAGGGGTGCAGGGGGAAGTCGATTTAGCCATATATCGCAATATTTCATTTGGTGATACTTGTATTGATTTTAAATGCTGACGAGGCGATATTTAATGATGTATTTATGAGCGCCCTTCACCGTCTTGCTTTGCACCTAAACCCCGACCACTAGATGGCAGAACAAGCGGAGCTGCAGTGCAGACTGTCATGTAAATAAAGTGTCTTAGACACATTTAAGCACCCTCCTTCATCCTGTCATCACTTAAAAATGTTTCTAGGTTTCCCTTTATTTTTGGAGCACCAGTTCAAGCACCGTTCAGGCTCTTGAACAGTTTAAAAGCTACATTTTGGAAATAAACAGAAATCTATTTCCTCAATCATACTTCTAGAACCTTATTGGTTCATTCTGTTTTTTTTCTTAAACTTAAAAATAATTTACTGTGGAAATCAGACAACATTGACTGTTCCCTGTAAGAACAAATATTTCTTAATTTACCAAAAGAAAAGTACCATGAATTTGTGAGTACAAGTAACTTGTACATGAGATACAGTTGAAGTCCTTAACGTTGTGACCATCAAATAAAATTAATTTTACCATAGTATTATTATGAAGGGTGTATTACTATTCAGGTAGAATTTTTTTCTAAGTCATTCTCTTTAAAAAAAATAAAATAAAATAGAGAAAAATGGTTCTGCTACAGTCTTGAGATATACCGCGATATGTCTTGTATCCTGAGTCGCGTATCACACTAAGTATTGTATCCCGGTACGTATTGCAATAAGTATCATAAAATGATATGATACATATATGATGCATATCCTGAAATGTATCATAACAGATATGTATTCAATACGTATCGTGATATGTATCATTACACGATATGTATTGTACTGCGATACGTATCGTCATATGTATCATTACATGATATGTATTGTATCGCGGTACATATCGGAAAATGTATCATAACAGATATTTACTGTATTGCGATACGTATCATGATATGTATCATTACACAATATGTATTGTATCGCGAGTCGCGTATCGCATTAAGTATTGTATCGCGGTACATATCGCAAAATGTATCATAAGAGATATGTATAGTATTGCGATACGTATCGTGATATGTATCATTACATGATATGTATTGTATCGCGATATGTATCAAACCACAGTATCGTGGAATGTATCGCATCGCCAATACACACTCTTAGTGATATGTATTGTATCGCAAGTTGCGTATCACATTAAGTATTGTATCGCGGTACATATTGCAATATGTATCATAACATGATATGTATTGTATCGTGATATATATCAAATCCAAAGTATGTATCATATCATGTGTATCGCATAGACACTCCTAATGAATTTCTAATGACGCTAAATGTCGCTCTGCAGAAACTATGACCTAGAAAATTACTTTTTTTTTAATTTTAACTAAAATCGGCATAACTTATAATTAAAAAAACATTAGGAAGGCTTTTAAAATAGATCAAAAGACGATCTAAATATTTTGGCTAGGCTTAAACGATTGTTTCCTTACGTGTCCTGCAGCTCCTGCATGATGAGACGGTCGATCATGTGAGGCATGTGCGCTGGAACCTTTCGGGATGCAAATCCAAACTGGCCGTTGAGCAGCTTGTTGACGTGACGGAGCGAATCAGCGAAGGTGTCTTGCAGCCTTCGCCCCGTCGCTGCAGGATCGCTCCGATACGACAGCTCGCTCTGGAGACGCTCTTCCTCCTGTGGAGTCATCGCAACATCACGTTGAGTCAGAAGAATCCCTGACTAAAACGTTAAAGCTCTGACGTCTACTCGCCTCGAGTAAGGCCTGGAAATATTTCCTTCTCTCCCACGGCAGGAAGCCTCGGTCTGAGGAGACGAAGTGCTGGAGCCTTCGTCCGACCGGAGGAGCGCTGGCCGCATTATTCCCAGCGTCCACTTTTTTCTTTTGAGAGATGCTGCTTAAAAGTTTGGAAGTTTTGGGTTTCTCGACTGCAGCTTTCACAGGTTTTGGAGTTACGTTCAAATTGTCATCGATGCTGACAGGAATGAGAGGAGTGCTCGGTTTACCTACAACTTTCCTGGATTTTTCCTTCTTTGCGTGTTTGGGAACATTTCCAGCTTTAAAATCGTTACTGGGTTTTCCCTGAACTGCCTGAGAGGTAACGCGCTCCTTCTTTTCAGCCAAAAACGTAAAGGGTTTTAGCAGTTCAGCCTTGGTGAAGTTATAGCCTTTCACAGTGATGTCACCGAACAGAAGCTTCTCCTCCAGCTTCTGAAGCTCGCCGCGTACGACGGCGGGTAAAAGGGACACGTTTACAGACGGGACCTCGATGAGAGCTTCAGGTTCATCGGGCTGCCTCCTCTTTATCTTTGGTCCTTGCTTTTCCTTGGGAATATCCGAGAACGGGAAGACGGGCTCAGGAGTGGAGGGCGGCGTGGCTTCTTTTCCGGCCTCTTTGCTGGCGGCGAGGGACGAGTTGGCCGGCGTGACCTCTCGGGTGTCGACGGCCACACTGAAGCTCATCAGGAACTCGGTCTCGTCGTCTCTCTGGAAGGTGATGTTGTACTGGATCTGGGTGGCGTTGTGGCCGGGGTGGAGCAGCAGGTGGATGGTCTTCCACTTGTTGGCGACGGACGTGTGGCGCACCACTGGATTGTCGCCGACGTGGGCCTCGGAGATTCGGCGGGCGACCTTGTCGAAGCTGAAATACGGTTTGGTCTCTCCCAGAGGGAGAACGTACAGAGTCTGATTCCTGCGCAGGATGACGCGGTGCAGCTCGCCAAAGTGCTCTGTAGAGAAACAAAAAGATTTCAGAAACGTGACAAACCTAAAGCCTGAGTCACATGTGTGTCTTTGAATTAACTATGTCCAGCCCTCCAATCACCCGGCCCCTGGGCCTTGACTTTGACACATGTCATACAGGTCACTTTTTGCCCTCCTGTATCCACTCATAAGAGTAGTTGTGACTAAACCATTCAGTCCAGGAAAAGCAAACCTCTTCACCTACCTTGGCCACAATCGCCCACGTCGAACCCACAGGAGAGCACATTGCAGGCCTGATCGCAGAACTTGTCTGCCAGCCATGAGTTCGCACAGCCCTGATTACAGTACAGCGTCCCTCCGATGCCCCCCAACCCAGCGGCAAACTGCCACACTTGTCCTCCAGCTCCGCCTTGTCCGACAACGCCTGCAGGGAAGCGGCCGTTGGCGCCCGCTCCTGTTAGAAAGACGAGGAGTGAAGGGTGACCCATCACGCAAAAACCCGCCTCATAAATACTGTCCACCTCCTTACCCAAACAATCCCCTCCATCCCAGTCACAAGCGGAGTTGTTGCACGCTTTGTCACAATACCCATCTTTGATCCAGGATCCTGGGCAGCCCTCTGCACAGTTGGGAACGGGCCAGGTCAGGTACACCTACAAATTTAAGGAA
This sequence comes from Oryzias melastigma, assembly GCF_002922805.2. Lineage (NCBI taxonomy): Eukaryota > Metazoa > Chordata > Actinopteri > Beloniformes > Adrianichthyidae > Oryzias > Oryzias melastigma. The sequence goes on along the minus strand of NC_050534.1, from coordinate 15,934,887 downwards.
TGAAACATTTAAAAAACGACTAGACTAGTCCGAGTCCAAGACTATCCTTCCTCCGTCATCCACACACCTTCTGTCCTTTGGAGTGGCTGTAGAAATCATCCGGCCAGACGTCCTCCCCAAACATGACGTCGTCGTTCAGGTAGATAAACTTCCGCGAGAGTCCTGGGATCCGGTGGATGTGCGTCTCTATGGCAGGAGAGCTGAAAGTGGGGAGGTGGCTGGTGTTCAAGAAGATGTCCTGAAGATCAAAAAGATCCAATTTTTGGACAACTGCTGATGTAAAATCAAGAGAATACTTTGTGACTCCGAATTCTAACCTGATGCGTGACAACTGTCACTCTAGGGTTGTCCAGGTTGAGCCAGGACGGTATTTGGCCGTTAGTGACGATGAAGATGTGTCGCACCCAGGGGGCGTGTCTCTCCACCGAGCGCAGCGAGTAGCGGAGCTCCTCGTTGTCCTCAAATCGGCTCGCGGAAACGTCTTCATCTTGTTTAGACTGTAATACACAAAAACATTTAGTTCAGTATAGACCATTTCACTACATTTAAATGTAATATTTGTCTTATAAATGCATAAGTGCACCTGAGAAATGGCAGTGAGGTCCCAAAACAAGTAGGCAGAGCTAACGGTTAGCTCCTTCCCATCTAGAGTCAGGTTCTTCTTAGCCTGCTGGGTCAGATCGGTGAAATCCTGAGGGCTTTTCAGATGGAGCAGAGCGATGCTGGCCTCCGAGTACAACTCAAACTGAAGGGAAGAAAACTGGAATTTATTTCATGAAGATAAAAGTCAGAATTAAAAGCAGAGAAAATTGGTCCATCCAATTTTCAGAAGCTGAATCACTTTTGGGGACACTGCTGCTAGCTTGATGCTAGCTTGATGCTAACATAGAATGAGATTTCCCATAGGACGGCTAATGCTAACGTTCAGTCGACATAAACATACATTGCTGACTAAATGAACATCTTTATAAACTCACAGGCTTTAATTTTCCAAACTTCTTAAAGGAAATATTTTTAAATAAACAATTTGTGGTCCGAAGGATCATTTTTTTGTTCATTCTTTCTTCTTCTTCTGGAATAAGGTGCACTTCTATAGCACGATCGCCACCTAGTGGCCAAACTGAAACGCCCTCCAGGAGAAGCAGAACAATTGTTGGAGCTTCTCCATTTGAGAATCCATGAAACACTGTATGGTATCAACAATCTCATTATAATTTCACTAAAACATTTTAAAAGTATGTGAACTGTATCAGTTTAATATGAAAATCTTCAAACATATAGTAGATTATTTCTACACAAATGTGCAAAAATGTTTAACGTTTACTTTAATATCTTATTTGGTTTCATTAATAATGATAATAAGCGTTCGTTTTTAATTTTATTTAATAAATCTCCTAATTTTGTTAACCAAGTATTAAATAAAAGGTAAATTTAACAATAAAGCTCCTAATTTTTTTATTTATTGGCCCAATTTAGATTTTACATTTTTTTCCTTAATTGTAAAAACAAAAAAGCAATTAAAACACGTCACCTGGCTCAGCTTTAATTTAATAGGATTTTATTTTGAAGAGTATATTCTCCTCCCTGGAGTTTAATTTGAACTATTGATGTACAGTTTAGTGTTCTTTGCTATATACTGTATGTCATCTGTGTTTTACATAAAAAATGTTTTAAAAAAATGTTTTTTCAAAGCCTTTAGACTTAAATAAATGTCAGTAGCTTTTTATTGGAAAAAGAAAACAAAATTGCCAATTATATACTGTATTTCTGAGCTTCTCAATGGTTAATAACTAATAGAAAAACCAATTGAACAGAAACTTGGAATACAGTAAAGACATACTCTAATATAAAAGAATGTTTTTGGTGTTTTTAACTTGTTTTTGTGGCATTTTTTTCTGATTATGGAGGACATATATTTAGAGAATTAAACTGAAATGTATATTTCTGAGTATTTCTTATTTCAAATCATTATAAATCAGGTAGAGACGAAAAATTCAGTTTGATAAAGAGCGTATTTGATGTATTCACTTGCAGACCAATAGAGTTGTGGAGGGCTGTAAGCTAGTGGGAGAGCTCTTAGCTATGGATGATGGGAAGAGGGGCAGGGTTGATCCAGACCAACAGTCCCACCAACAACTTAGGGGTGGATTTCTAATGAACTTCTACAGAAAATATGTCCTATAATGTATATATTTATGATTAAAGTGGCAAAATCATAATTAAAAGAGTACTGGGAACGCTTTTAAAATATATAAAAAAATTATCAGAGTGGGTCTTTAAACAACTTTTTTTTTAATCAACTATCATGTTAACCATCATTTTAGGAGCAACAATAAATATTTATCTAAAATCCTTAATGGTGATTTTTTTTTTTTACTGAAAATGCAAAAAGCTATTTCCAAAATTATAAATTTGCTAAAAGACTGGGAATTTCGTGAAAGAACTATGAAAGAGCACTAGAGCTAAACTTCTGAAAAATTTGTAGTAAAATAGCTTAAAGATCCCCAACACAAGCCAATATTGCAAAAACATTAACTGTGTTGCTTAAATATGGGCTAAATTCCAAATTAGCCCAAAAAACCTTAGTAGTTACCAAATTAGCCAAAAAAAGCTAGCTTGTTGCTCAAATACTAGTTAAATTCTAAATTACCTTAAAATTCCCAAGTGAACTAAATTAGACAAAAACATTAGCCTGTTGCTAAAATAAAAGCTAAACTCTAAATTAGCCTAGAAAGACCTTAGTAGTTAACAAATTAGCCAAAAAGGCTAGCACATAGCTTAAATACTAGCTAAACTCTAAATTAGCCTAAAATTCCCAAGTAAACTAAATTAGTCAAAAACTTAGTTTGTTGCTAAAATAAAAGCTAAACTCTAAATTAGCCTAGAAAGACCTCAACAGATAACAAATTAGCCAAAAACGTTAGCATACTACTAAAGTATTAGTTAAACTCTAAATTAGCATAAAGAAACTTTAGTGTATGCCAAATTAGCCAAAAAGGCTAGCACATTGCTTAAATACTAGCTTAACTCCTAAATAGCATAAAATTCTTCAGTAAACTAAATTAGCCAAAAACGTTAGCATATTAGTAAAGTATTAGTTAAACTCTAAATTAGCATAAAGACACTTGAGTATGTGCCCAATTAGCCAAAAAGGCTAGCACATTGTTTAAATACTAATTAAACTCTAAATTAGCTTAAAATTCCCAAGTAAACTAAATTCGTCAAAAACTTAGCTTGTTGCTAAAATAGAAGCTAAACTCTAAATTAGCCTAGAAAGACCCCAACAGATAACAAATTAGCCAAAAACGTTAGCATGCTGAGAAAATATTAGTTAAACTCCAAATTAGCCCAAAAAAACAAGAACATTGGTTAAATACTAGCTTAACTCCAAAATAGCATCAAATTTTTCAGTAAACTAAATTAGCCAAAAACGTTAGCATGCTGAGAAAATATTAGTTAAACACCAAATTAGCATAAAAAACCTCAGTAGATGCCAAATTAGCCCCCAAAAAAACAAGAATATTGCTTAAATACTAGCTTAACTCCTAAATAGCATCAAATTCTTCAGTAAACTAAATTAGCCAAAAACGTTAAACTCAAATAGATTTTTTTTTATTGTTTTTTTTTTTTTTTTTTTTTTTTAGAAAAGATAAATATATTCTAAGAAAGTTGTAGCGTTAACTGGAACAGAATGACAAAGGAGAGATCGGAAAATGATCTGACCTCATATTCACATTCAGGGGTCCCGCGGGGGAAGAGGCGTCTGATCTCAGCTCAGAAACGTGAGGCATCTTCGGAGCGCGAGTGTTTGATTTTTGAACGTCCAAACTATCTGCATATCAAAACACTCCATATTTAACCCCCACGTGGATGAGGTCACTGCGTTTACATCCAAAAGTGGACTGAAACTTTGGGGTTTTTAATGCAAAAAAATGTGGTAAACACTTAAAATTCTGCGTATAAACAAGATTTTATACAACAAATCATTTTGATATATTATAATACAGAAATAGTGCTTTTACTTTGAAAGAATCCTCGTCCAAACACGTGTTCTGCCACTTTTCTTCTCCTCCTGTTTTTAGTCTAGGGGGATTATCTGGGATTTATGAACCCAGCGGTGAGACGAGCCTCAGATCACGTTGCTTTTTTATTTCAGTTCCCTTTATAGTCCTGATAATGCTCTAACAAAAGACCTCACAAAGTAGAGACGTGGTCTGACTCACACTCACACAGGACCAACTGAGCATCTAGCGGCAGAATTTAAGGTTTAAAACTGTAATTTTTAATTGTTAACACAACAATTCCAGTAGATTTTGAAGGAGAAAAGCGGCGAACGCCGCTTTTCTCCTTCAAAATCTGCTGGAATTATCGTGTTAACACTTATAAAAATCTACAGTATATTACATTTTTTGTGTTTAGGTGTCACAAAATGTATTATAACCAAACTAAAAGAAATTAATTCCTCTAATCCTCCCCGCCGAGTCAGTTTATAGATAACTTCTGCGCCCTCTTATCCTCCCATTGTTGTGGGTTTTAAAATAAAGTGTTAAGGAATTATGTAATTGTTTCAAGCGTGTGCCAACGGCGCTACAATTAGCCCCGCTGTTTTACTACAACACACCTGTCACCAAAATGCTTCTGAAGCTAACTGAGAATTCCCCAGAGGAGGATCTGCACTTTAAAGCACCTCGAGTTATTTGGAAAATACATTTAAAAAATGGCTTAAAGCACTGAAGAGATACCGATAACAATGACCCAATCTGATTTTCAAGGGTTTTAACGTATTCTTATTGGATTTTTCCAATATATAGAGAGAAAATGACTCTTACAATTTCTGAATATTTTATTCAAATTATTGTGAATTGGGAGTAGATGAAAAATCATAGCTTGAAAAATCTCCCTGCTTTGACCTCTCGGCAGTAGGGAGGGGGAAGGGGGCGGGGTTAATTTGCAGTCCCACCCCCTTCTGGATGATTAATTAACAAAAATACATTTAAATACATTTTGTTTTTCACATAAATTCTTTATGTTATGGTCTATATTCGCTAATGTAGGGTGTATAGATGCACGCAAGTTTTTCGCAAAGACTTCTGGGAAATTTCTAGTGAACTCGATTTTGAAATTGTGTTGAATTCTCAAATATGAATGGTTTGATAAAAAATTACATTCAAACATGTTTTGTTCCGCAAAATTTGTTCCACCGCAATGCATTATGGTCTATATTTGCTAATGTAGGGAGTATAGATGCACGCAAGTTTTTCGCAAAGACTTCTGGGAAATTTCTAGGGCACTATTTTGGAATTGTAGATTCGGACAGCACTAGAAAATGGCGAACCTACTATATAGTGACTGGTGAAGGAAATCGGACACGTCTATTTATTTTATGCTAACCAGGAAAATCTCTGTAACTTGTGAGAAAATTCAAAAGAAAAAACAAAGAAAGTAGCCAAAAAAACTCAGTTGGGAGTGACTTTTTGGATGAATTAGGATTCCACCATAGACTGTAGAAAAATATATGTGGGATATAGATCCCACAGTTATAAAATATTCTCAACAAGGACGGTACACGAGATTTAGTATTAGATTTAAGTTTTTTTTAATACTTCATCCCTTAATTTGACTGTTAAATATCTGTTTTGTGGGTTTTTTTTTTTTTTTTTTTGCTTAATTATGATTTTATTTTCACTGTGGCTCCACTGAAATGAGATCATCAACACTTTTGTAATTTAAATAAAGCTGTGAATTAAACAGACATTTATTTGACAATCTCAGAATAAAAATCTTGAAATTGGCTATTTTTACATTTCTTTATAGAGGCCTAAATCTTCTTCCATTAAAACAGACCATGATAATATGGAAAATACATCGTAATATCATATATATATATATATATATATACATATAAAACTTAGGGTGCATATTTTACATTTTTCCACCCTAAAAGTTCTGCTTTTGCTTTTTTCTGTTCTATTTTTAAATGTAGACACATGGAAATCTCAGTTCATGGAGGACACCTTGTGGACACACCCAGCCTTCTTTCAAGCATTTAATTACACTCTAATACAAACACATCAACACAGACGGAGACAAACGTGGGGGCGGGACTCGATGGGCGACAGCGGGGGGCAGTTGATCTGAGTTGTACTCCAGCTTTCATCACCATATCACTCAATCTAAGACCGGCTATAAATACCGGCCACCTCCCGCTGCAGAGACGGCCCCTGCAGAGTATGCACATCATCCCCCTTTCACAGAAGCGCCCGAGCGACACCAGGAAACACCTTGAAACCCAAACTGTTCATTGTGCCGAGGCGCGTGTACCCAGAAACCCTTCAGATCTTTTCCGTCCTGGACGCTGCACGCCGTGTCATGTTCAGCTCCTTCCAGCTTGATGGCGTAAAATAAGCAAGATGGTTCAGAGGGGGGCACTAAAATCCTGGTGACCTTTTGGGGGGCTGGCTGGCGCCACGCCACTCAAAACAGTTGGTCTAATGTTAACCCCCACGCCGCCGACTAGAGTTACAGCCCGAATGCCGCTGGTCATCATCACATGACCCAGCCGGAGCAAACACGGAGACCGGTTAGGAACAACTGGTTTGATGAAATGTGGGTTAAATGCTGTTATCATCACAGACACTCATAATATTATTGTTTAGTCTGATTAAGTTTAATTTTAGCTTTTAATACAAACAGTATTTCAGCATCTACAAACAGCAAATTCAGGTCTAAATATTACTACAAAAAAAGATAGTTCTGGTGCACACCAGAATTCAGTACTAATATTTTTTACTTCTAGCTTCTGGTGTGCACCAGTTAGTTTCAAATGTCCAGTGGATAGTATCTGGTGGACACCAGTTATTTTCTAGTGTGCACCAGTTAGTTTCTAGTCCGCACCTGTTAGCTTATGTGCGCACCAGTTAGTTTCTAGTGCGCACCTGTTAGTTTCTAGTCCGCACCTGTTAGCTTATGTGCGCACCTGTTAGTGTCTAGTGCGCACCTGTTAATGTCTAATGGGCTCCTGTTAGTTTCAAGGGCACACCTGTTAGTTTCTTGTGGGCACCTGTTAGCTTCTAGTGCGCACCTCTTCATTTCTAGTGGGCACCTGTTAGTTTCTTATGCGCACCTGTTAGTTTCTAGTGCGCACCTGTTAGCTTCTAGTGCGCACCTCTTCATTTCTAGTGGGCACCTGTTAGTTTCTTATGCGCACCTGTTAGTTTCTTGTACGCACCTGTTAGTTTCTTGTACGCACCTGTTAGTTTCTTGTACGCACCTGTTAGTTTCTTGTGTGCACCTGTTAGTTTCTTGTACGCACCTGTTAGTTTCTTGTGTGCACCTGTTAGTTTCTGGCACGCACATGTAACCAGTTCTATTTTTTTTTACTTCTATGTCCCTTTAGGAGTTCCGTACTTACATAAAAAAATATATATTACAGTTGTAGTTTCTATGAAACAGGATTTTTTTCTAGTTTGTGCTGGCAATAAAAAAAACAATAAATTATGTTAAATTTAATTAAAATAAGTAAGTACAGCATTTTATTATTTTTGCTGTTGTTAAAATTACCTCTAGAAATAATATAATAAAATAGGGTGGATGTAATATTTATTATTTTCCAGTTATGAATAAATAAATGTCTCCAAACTAAAACTTAAGACCAGAATAAAAAATCAAATACTTGATTTTCCTTTGTATAAATCAAAAACAGATAAACTAATAATAGTTGTTAGATTAAAAAAGAATCTATTGTGAAAAAGCTCCAGCCACAGTTATAAAAAATCCATCAGTTCATTAGAAGACAAGACAGCAGTCATGAGCAGGACGACCCCCCTCCCCTCCTCTCCAGTCTGCCATTGTTTACCAGGAATATTTGAGTGTAATCCATGTTCATTAGAGGCATTCCTTCCTCTCTATATAAAAGCAAAGCTATGATTAGAGAAAATTATTAGATCCACAAGATACCAGCCAGTGAGACAAACAGAGACTCTTTATCCTCTGTTGAAAACAAACAAAAAGTCCAGAATGTTCCGTTTTAAAGGAGAAATAAGATCGTCTTAGACTACTAGATTATTTTAACGTGTTTTAGTTCAATCTTTAAAGGAATAATGATATAAAAGCTTCCCCGGAATGACAAAACATGACATTAGTGGCAAAATTATTAATAAGAGCAACCTTTCCTTTGCAACCGAGATAAAACTCATTTAGGAAAAATGTTTTTATATTTCAAATATACATAATGAATTAAAATAAAAGGGAAATAAAAGCCAGGGTGGACATTAAACGACTATCAATGCAACTCTGCCACCTGCTGTTTAAAAGTTCAAACTCTTCCTGTTCGAGCATCCTTTGTAGATATTTTCAGCTTTTTTTCACAGTAAAAGGACAAATTTGAGCCTTTCCAAAGAAGTGTTTTCATTTCTATAATTCCTTTCAAATAAAATCAAAGTATTTATTTGTTTATTTTGACATAAATTGAGGTTCCAGCTCACAAAACTCACAAAAACAAGAAATGGAATTATGGAAAATAAAAACACTTTTCCGTTATATTCTTTTTTTTTAGGCTCAATAAATAAAGTTTCAGAAGTGTCTGCGTCACCTCTTTGATCTTGCTGGTCACCACTGAGGGCAGTTTGACCCGCAGCTGCTCCTTCTCCTTGAAAGATGGCGGGAAGCCGCTCAGATAAGCCAAAGACTGCATGCGGATCAGACCGGGAGCCTCTTTATCTGTCGTCTGGATGGAACGATAAACTTTATGCTGCAGCTGTTTTACAGTCGAAATGATCCGGATCACTTTATATCCACACTCACCAGGTAACATCTGGACACGGAGAACTTCTGGACTTCTTTTAAGACGTCGGTGTAGGCTTTATCAGCTGTAGAAACACACGAAGAATAAACAGAATTAGGACTTAAAGGGTTTTCTTTTATGAAACATTTTATGAGAGAGACTATCACTGGGTTTTATTTTGAAAGTCAAACGTCCAACTTTTTGTACAACTTTAACCCTTTAACACCCAAAAAACAAACAAATAAAAAAATGTATTTTTTTTCTACTGCTTATTGCCATTGTACAGAGCCCCTAAAGAGACATCGAATTAAAAAATAAAAATGAAAGTAAAAAAAAAAAAAAAAAAATGCTGAAAAAAATACATAAACAGTTATCCAGTTTTTTTTAACTTAAATTTTTAGAATAAAAAATGTTGATTAGTAACTGGTGTGCACCAGATAGTAACAAAAAAATGTTTTTTTAAAAATTGAAGTAAAAAAAAAAAAAAATACTGACTGGTACGCACCAGTTACTATCTGTTGCACATCAGTCTGTAACTAGATTTTTTTTTTTTCACTTCAATTTTTAGGAAAAATAACTTTTTTTTCCTTCCATTTTTTTTTCTCCGATGTCCCTTTAGGGGTTCTGAACCTCAGGGAGTAAAACACACAATCAATATTTTTAAAAACATGTTTTCTAAATGTTAAAGGGTTAAAGTAAAAATAATCATAAAGGTGCCGTACACGTGTGTTACACACTTCCTTTAGAGGTATAGCAATATTTGTATAACTTTAGATATTTGTACATTATCAGTGCTCCATAGATCCACATCTACAGAAAGTAATTTTTGGGAAAAAAAGGACAATTTAGCTCTAACAGGGATAAATGTTGCAGCAGGTGTCCTAAATATTTTTCATTTAAGGTAAAAAAAATCAACGTTTTCATTGTAAATAACCAAGTTTACCCATAGGGGACATAATACTACCTGATGCATGTTTTAGAATTCACATAAAATACACAAAAACAGAAAATCAGATTTCTATCACAAATATGAATTAAGCAGATTTAATTAAGTCACATTGAATCTTGTTAATAAAGATCAATTCAAACTAGAAGAAATATTAAATTAAAGAAAAAAAGGGAAGATCAAATATTGCAATAAAAATGCAATTATTGAAGCAAAAATTTAAAATATGTGATGCACAAATATACATCTTACATTGATATATAAAAAAGCTGGCAGTTTCTTTTTATAATTTTTTAATATTAACATGTCAAAGGCTCGCATTTAAAGCATATAAAGTCGAGCATTTTTTATCAATAGCTTCCAAACCACGTGACTCAACGAGATGAAACGCGTGCCGAATTATTAAGCGTCTCAGTTTGTCTCTTACCGTCAGCCTGCGAGTGGAAGACGACCACAGAGACGGCGGTGGGGGGGTGGAAGGGTTTGCTCATGACCAGCAGCTCTTTGGCGGCGGAGAGGGAAGCAGAGAGCGCCGGCAGCTCTTTGAGCGTGACGTTGGCCGGCAGGGCGGGATCCAGCGCCAGCATGGGCGCCGTGACGCAGTGGGACAGCAGGCACTCGGGCTTCACGCTGCAGACAGACGGTGATGCTCGACACAACACGTCTCAACTGAGACCTACGATTCGTTTTCACACGTTCAGCAAACGTCTTATCGGTGGTTAAATTAAGAGGAAGCCGCAATAGATGCTGGTTTAAACGCACAGGAAATACCTGTCAGATCAGACGTTTAGAAAAGAAGCTTTCAAGAATCTTCGTTATATTTTCTTTAAATGTTTTATTACTAAACGTCCTTGTGGTTCACAGGGTTGCTGCTTTGAGACTTAAAGAGGTGCTAGAAAGTCAACTCTAAAAAGATAAAGAACAAACACTTCCTTTAGACTCTCAGACAGAAAACGCTTTAAATTATAACACTTTTACAGAAGGGGTCTCTTTTTTAAGCTAAAGTTTATTTTAATCTGCAGCTGCTTTAAACTTCATTCGTACACGAGATTTTGTGTACAAACACTTAAAATGTGATATAGATTTTAACCCTTTACACCTCCATTGTGGCTCTTTTATTCAAGAAAAATTAAAAAGCTTCTAAATGTTAAAAAGCAGCTATAAAGTAATAGTAAAGGGTAAAAAAAGTCAAACTAACTCATTTATAAACAGAGCGTATCACAAGTCGAACCACAAATTTTCACACATTTTTGTGCGTCCTGTCCTAAAAAAAAAAAAAAAAAAAAAAAAATCAACAGACGTTAATAACCAGAACCAGTATTAAGGCGCACAACACTACATAAAAATGCACAAACAATTGAGGCAACAATTTCCGTGGATCTTATTAAGTTAAGTTATCCCAACTCTGGTCAGTATTAAGTTTTTTTTCCACAGACTTTTTGAGTTTATTTTCTTAATCCTACAAACACAAATTATTTTTGCATTTTTAAGTTAAGCAAATTAATGAATTTAAGCTACTTCAACTTAATTATTTTGCTTCACTTTTACTCAAAAAAGTCCATGAGGTTGAATTCATTTGAATCAAAAACCATCATAGCTTTTTTGCTTCAATTGTTTCTTCTTATTAAGCAGATTTTCTTTTTTTTAAATTAAGGAATTTTAAGTTTTTTTGAAAAATATGACATGGCATTTTGATTTGTTAGATTCATATTTCTGGCAGAGATGCACCAACAACAGAGAAATTAACTATTTTTATGAATCCCTGCTCACATTACACTTTCTATTTCTACATTAAGGCGATCAGATGTGACAGGGTGCCTTTTATTTTGAAAGGAACTTGAGTCAAAAGTTAATTTTTTTTTTTCAATTTTTGTTTTTTTTTCATGCAAAATGAACAACAGTTAATTTATGTTTATCATAATAGTAACAATGGTAGAAATACAAACACTGTCTTATTTTTTTAAAGGGTGAAGGAAGACTTTTTGGCTCCTGCTGGGTCGTAGTCGGTGAGAAATCAACCCGAATGACTCTTTCAGAGTAAAAGGTTAGACCTTCACTGTACAAGTGGAAGTCAGCTTTTAAGGTGCGACAGATAAATAGAAAATAAGAGTAATTTAAGCCTCGTTTCCACTGAAAAAAACTGCATTTGCATTGTAAAATGGACCCCTAGCTTAATTGAAAAGTAGAATGGACCGGTTGGGGTGGACTTCCCTGTCCCGGGTCGCTTCCTCCAGCTCCTCTGGGGGACCCTAAGGCGTTGCCAGGACAACCGAATCCGAATTTTTACCCTACGTTTAACCCTTCAAACGGAAAGTTATGGAAAAATTGTGTTTTCAAATTTGGAGTTTGCTACTCTACGATGACATCATCAATAGTCGCCCGTCAGCTACGTTAGCGCGGAGCTGCTAGCGCTCGTAAATACATTTTACATGAAAGATGATATTTAAAGAGATTAATTTGATTTCATTACATTTAAACGTTTCTCTAGAGTGTCACGTATCACCCTCTGCCACGAGGGTTAGCCCCCAAAATATTATTTTGGACCCCCCTACCACTTAAAATGCCCCTACAATTGGAGGGGTAGGGAGAAACCGTAGGGGAAGAGTTTATATTTGGTCGTAGTCTCTCCAGTGCATTCTGGGTCTTCTGCCCAGTGGGACATGCCTGCAACACCTCCCCAGGGAGGGATCCGGACCAGACGCCCGATCGACCTCAACTGAGTCCTCTTGATATGGTGGAGAAGCGGCTCTACGGCTGACCGAGCTTCTCACCCCATCTCTAAGGGAGCTAGTTCATTTCAGACAGTTGTATTTGTGATCTCGTTCTTCCTTCAAATCAAATAGAAAAATTGTGGGTTGTGTTTTGCACTTACCTATCTTTTGGCACTTCTGTTGTGTTATTCGTGTTTTTCCCCAAACGTTCCCTGTTGGTGAAAACAATGTTAGATCTCTATAACGTCCAATCAAATCAAAGTAAACCATCAATAAATGAGTCTGTTTCATAAATTAAAGACAAATTTATAGTAAAAATTCATTCATCGTTTGTTCATTCAGTAAATTAAAAATAAACGATAGTCAAACATGTTTGAACAACTTCCCTTTAGGTTGCGGAAATTAATTAATCGATTTAAATCACATAAAGCTAAAGTCAGCTAGCTTGATGCTAACGTATAATGGAATTTCCCATAGGACGGCTAATGCTATAAACTCACAAACATAAATTTTCCAAATTCTTCAAGGGAAATATTTTTAAGAAACCGTTTTTAGTCATATTTTCTTTTTCTTCTTTTGGCATAAGCTGTAATTTTATACTGTGATCGCCACCTAGTGGTCAAACTGAAACACCCTTCAGGAGAAGCAGAACAATTATTGGAGCTTCTCTGTTTGAAAATCCATTTTTAGGAACCAGACTAACACATTTTTTATTTATATATATATACCTATATCTATACAATGGTTACCCTAGAAGATTATCTATGGGATTTTTTTTCAAACTCTTTTCAAACATATCTTATAACAAAACATATGAAAATATCATTTTGGCACATGTGTAGCTCCATAGAGGCAAGGATGTTTTCCTGCTTCTTTTTTTCTTTTTTTGCCTCCTCCAGTGTAAAACTGGATTTTGTGTGACAGCCAATAACTTATCGCTTAATCACCAGTCCCAGCCACAACGGGACAACTGCGATACAGATACCCACAGCTCATAAATGGAGCTTCTTTAGTTTGAATTTGGAGCTTTTCTGCTGCAGAGACGAAGGATGAGGATAAGGAGAACCTACCTCAGCGCTCTTTGCTCCTCTGCCAGCTGTTCTTTGACCTCCTTCAGCTCCTTCAGCAGACCAGAATCGGTGCCGTTGACCCATGTGTACACTACATCAATAGGCATAGGCAGACAAAGCCTGTAGAGATCCAATTACAATTTATCTGTCACTTTTGCAGAAATTATCACATATTTTACACTTAATTTGATCCATTTTTTGTAGTGGATTTTTCTAAATAATGGATTACCATTAGTAGAGCAAATATTAACTTATTTTAGGGTTAAAGTTTACCTGCTTTGGAATGATTTCCCACCCACATTGTCTCTGTAGGAGTCGAACAGCACATGGTACTGATCCCGGCTCCACTCCACCACCACCTAGAAGCAGATCCCATTCATTCCTTCTTCATATAACTCATTTAGAATCACATATGTAAAGAGGAAATATTCGGTTTTAATAATCGTAGGTTAGTTTACTTCTAAACAGTTATTTTTACACAATAAAAACAGTTTTAAATAAATAGATAACAGTGCAATTTATACTGCCGAATATAAAATCAGACATAATAAATGTTTTTAAAATGCTCAAACTAATGTTTTAAATGCATTTAAACGATTTTAACCTGCAAATGACCTTAAAATGTAGGTTTTCTCAAAGGAGTTTGGTGGATTTCTTCTTACAGTTGGCTTTAAACCAACACTAACTGACGGTATGTCAACACATTTGAATCAACAAAACGAGCCTCACCTCTCCGAACTGGAAGGCGGAAACGATCATCAGCACCAGACCCCCGAAGCAGAGGTAGAGCCCGTACCGGTGAGACAGACAGGTGTACGTCTGCCTCTGCAACAGCTTCAGAACCGAGTTCACGACGGCCATGACCCTCCTCGGTGAAGCATAGCGTGGCATTCATTCGACGTAAGTACGAGGAAACGCAGGTAGACGCGCCAAACACGAGAACTTCACATCACAAGCGAAGCGGATTTGTCAGCTGACCGCCAGCCAGGCTGGATGACACATGACAACCACATCTCACGCTTGATCGGCGACGGGGATTCATCGAGCTGTGAGCTCATTATCGCCCCTAGCGGACTGGGGTGGGAATGCCCGACAAGTAATGTAGTTAAAATAAAAGAAAAATACATTAAAATGTAATTGAAAAATAATCATAAAATAAAATACAATTAAATAAAAGTAAATACCATTACATTTAATTTAATTCAATAAATAAATAAATAAATAAATACATAAATATATAAATAAATAAATAAATAAATAAATAAATAAATTCATAAATACATAAATAAAATAAATTAAATTAAATTAAATTAAATTACATTACATTACATTAGATTACATTACATTACATTACATTACATTAAATTACATTTACATACCCCAGTATCACAAAACAGTTGTATCAATGGGTTTTTGTCTGGGTTTACACAAAACTAAATTAAATTAAATTAAATTAAATTAAATTAAATTGTTAAATCAATGTAAAACTAGTTATTGGCAGAAAAACGAAAAAAAAAATCCTATAGCTATTCCAGGTAATTCAGATTTTAAAAAAAAAGAAGAGTGGAATGAACAAAAGAGAATCTGAAGAGGATTCCAACATTCACATAAATAAAAAAAATAATGTTCTTTAAATTGTATTTTTTCTGATAATAAAAATAGTTATTACCATCAAACTGAAAACAAAATAACTATATTGAAAATTGGGTGGCATGGTGGTGATTAGTGCTTTCGCCTCACGGTAAGAACTTCCTGGGTTCTTTCTGTGTAGAGTTGGCATGGATGAGTGGATTATATCTCCAACTTTCTCTAACAGTTTGCTTATAGGTTAATCAGTGACTCAAAAATTTGCCAGATATTGAGAGTGTGGCTGTGTGTGTTTCTGTGTTGACTTGTGATAAGTTTGTGATCTCTTTAAGGTGTGGCCCTTCCTTCAGTATAGAATATTTAATCTAAATAAAATGTATTGTCACATGATGATTCATTCTTCCTTTTTTCATCCAAAGACACACTGTTCAGTCACTGTCAGTCATTTTGGTTTTTAGAGGGAACAATAAAAGATTCAAAACTTACTAAGAAACTTACCAAAAAAATGATGATGTGGGCTAAATTTAAGACAAATATCACTGCAGATCAATATCACATGTAAGAATAGATGTATTTACTAGAAAAATTAAATTAAATCATAAAAATTTAAAGAAACACTGAACGTCTAATCCTGAAAAAAAAGGGATTTAGTCATTTTACATAAAAGAATTGAGATAAATTATTTTTTTTTTGGTATTAAGAATTTGATTTGATAAAATCCACAAATAAAATTTTACAATGTCCTTTTTTCAATTATATACAGGATCAATTATGATATGTTAGATGATTGTAGGTTCACAACAATGTAAGTTTAAGAAACAAAAAAAAATATACGAGTTTCATGAAAAAAGACCCTTATTTACCCACACCTTTTTAAGATGATATAACTGTATTATAAATAATTAATTATCAACATATTTTGCATAATTTTAATGCAGAATTTTTTTTACTAAAATAAATAAAAATGTATGAGTTATTCTCAAAATAAAGCTTTGAAAATTAACTAAACTCTTTCCCGCCAAAACTGTTTTTGAGATTTCATGGAGGCAGCCATTTTGAAATTAGCAGGCAAAGTGATTCTACTGCCCCTAGTGGAATGATGATGAACTACAAAGTAGAAAACATGGATCAGGTTATATGTACTGGGGGTTTTAAGGAAAGTTTTAATCACGCTAATGAGATAGTGAACTTAGAAATAAGTGTATTAAATATGAATATATAAGGTTTGGTTGTAGGGCAAGAAAAAATATTTTTTTAATGATACTAAATGTACACTTGTTGCTTTTCAGTCTTAAAAGGTTAATGAGACCACCTGTTAGTCAATCTCAAGTATTGGAAATTGAAGAAAAAAAATTCCAAAAGGTGGAAGTTTTGTGATTGTATTAAATTGTGCGTATTAAAAAAACGCCCGCAAACCTCATGAAAACTCACTCTGGTTCAGACAGACGTGACACTCTCAAAGACAAACAGTGGTTTTACTTTCATGGAGCAGTTTTACAGGAAACTGAATCATGGGGTTTTTGGGAAGTTCGGAAGAAAAAAACAGAAAAAAGGAGAGGTTGATGAAATCAGATCAGTCATTTTCAGTTAAACTCATGATTGTGTACCGGTAGCTTAAATTCATGACCTGATGAGAGATATTTAGTTGTAACATTTTCAGTATATAACACGATAATTCCACCAAACTGCACGAAAAAATCACTTCCAAGTAGTATGTTTAGTCATTTTTTACATGGAAAAAAAGGAAATCAATTTTGTTTCATAATGAAATAAACATGGCTTTACTGTATAATAAAAAAATAATTATCAACAAATTTTGTTATTCTATCAATATAGATAGTAGACATTTTAAAAAATGAATAACAATAGAGGAGTTATTCGTTGTGAAAATTAGCAATACTTTCTTGCCAAACTGGTTCTGAGATTTTACGGAGGCAGCCATTTTGGAAGGAATAGGAAAAGTGATTCTACTGCCCCTAGTGGAATGATGATGAACTACAGGGGAGAAAACATGGCTACAAGTTACACAATGGGTTAAAAAGGAAAGTTTTGATCACGCTAATGAAATAGGACTCTTAGAAATGTGTTTACCACATGTGAAAGAAATGGTTATTTAGGGTTATTAACTTTTTTTGATCTTAGGTTGGGTCAAAATTCCTTCATTGCTTACTACAAAGTGCACTACTAGTGTGTTCAGCATTTAGCTGACTGAATTTTCAGAATATAAATCACTCCAGAATATAGTTCGCAGCTGCCAAAAAGTGCATTGTAAACCGGTTAGTATCTGGTGAGCACTATTTAGTAGACTAACTGGTGAGCACCAGTTAGTGTCTGTTAAACACTGGTTAGTATCTGGTACGCACTGGGTAGTAATATGGTGAGCACCATTTAGTATTTGGTGAGAACCAATTGATATCTAGTGAGCAGCAGATGTTGTGTTTTACTTAAATTTCCTTTATGAGATTTGTAGATTACTTCCTGCATAATCAGACTGAATTTAATAATAATAAATTGGATTTTCTTTTAATGACTGGTTTGTTGTTTACAATTTTGCGCAGCACCTCACCCTTCCGTCAGGGGTCGTTACAGCGAATCGGATTTTACTGTTTCACACAGGTGTTTTGGCAGAGCTTTACTACCGGGCATAGGGAGACTTGCGCCCCCTTGTGGCTACATAGTTAGGCAGTAAGATATTATGAGTTTTATGAAAAAATATGAATAAGCTCAGTATTTTTTATTTATTTATTTTTTAGATAATTCGATTTTTTGGCTCATCTTAAGTCAAAAAGAATGATTTGGAATTAAATAAACAAATGAAATCATAAAATCAAATAAATGTAGCCTTAAGCGGACAAAACGAGCACGCGTCTTAAAAAAATGTTAGTAATTTGCATAAGACAGCCCTCGGTGAGGCGTTTGGGGAAGAGGTCACTGTAAACTCCTGAGAGGCGCCATGTGACAGCCAGAGCCGCAGCAGCTGACGCGTCCTGACCAACGCCGGTGCGCTTTTCTCATCGATTCTTTCCCCTTTCCCCGCGAGAACACACCTGCGGCTGATATATTTGACCACCGAGCTTTAAAAAAAAACAAAAAAAACTTGAGATGTTTTGGTTCACGCAAGGACTCTGCTTCCTGCCTCTCTTCTTGGTCGTCTCGTCTTCCAGCACTTTCATTGTTTCCTATATTGTTGCCGTTTTCAGACGAGACGTGGACGTGATTTTCCCATACATAAGGTAAGTTTGCGATCATTCAGTCATGGATTTTGTTTTGTGAGAAGAAGAAAGTTTTTGTTAGGTTTCGTTTTCCTGTAGTAGCGCAACTTCATTGGCTCAGATTCCAGCTGTGCGCACTGGCTCACTCACTTATGGAGACGTGCGCAGCAGCATCGCCGCTCTGTTTTCACTTCTGTCTATGAATTCAGGCTTTTATTTTAATTGCAGATCATATTTTACGCAGTCTTACTTACTAGTGATGCTGCTCACCTGTCCTCCACCTCTCCGCAGTGACACAGGCGCAAACCCTCCAGAAAGCTGCATTTTCGGCCTGATGACGATCATTTCTGCATGTGCAGGTAGAGTTTCCCCAAAATTAAGTAATTTCCTAAAGGAGGAACTTTCCAAAAACAATTTGTTACTCACATTTCCCCTTTTTTTTCCAAGAAATTCAAAGCTTTTTTTTTGCTGATTGGAATAAACTCGCTGGCCACTTTATTAGGTACAATACTAGTACCGGATTTTACCCCTTTTATCTTCTCAATCCCTAGTGGCATAGATTCAACAAGGAACTGGGAACATTCCTCAGAGAGTTTGGTCCATTTTGACATGATAGCATAGTTGCTGCAGATGAATCCATGCTTTCATGTTCTTCCGAGATGCTCTCCTGCAAATCATGATTGTTCTGAGTGAATATTTTAAAAATGCTAAGCAGAAAGGAATCTACAGAGCCCCAAAAGGGACTTCAAAGTAAAAATAAAGAATTGAAATTTGTATCTGGTGAACACCGGTTAGTATCTGGTGTGCACTAGATAGTATCTGGTTGCTCTAGAATCTAGTATCTGGTGCTCATTAGATAGTATTTGGGACATCAAAATAAAAAAGAAATTGAAATAGAAAAAACAGTTAGCATTTGGTGAGCAGCGGTTAGTATCTGGTGTACATCAGATAGTATCTGGTACTCAACAGATAGTATGGTGGTCAACAGATAGTATGGTGGTCAAACAATAGTACCTCATGCACACCAGATAGTATCCATTGTGCACCGTGTACTATCTGGTGTGCACTGATTAGTATCTGGTGAGCACCAGTTAGCATTTGATGTGCACTGGATAGTATCTAGTGGTCATCTGGTGCTCATCACATAGTATTTGGGACATCGAAGTAAAAAAAAAAAACAATCAAAATTTTAAAAATAAACAGTTTGCATCTGGTGTGCACTAAATAGTATTTGGTCCTTAGCAGATAGTGCCTGGTGCGCACCAGTTAGTATCTGGTGAGCACCGGTTACATCTGATGTGCACTAGATTGTATCTGGTGCTCACCTGGTGGTATCTGGAGCTCATCAGATAGTATTTGGGACATTGAAGTAAAAAAAAAAAAATCGAAAAAAAAGTTAGTATTTGGTGAGCGAGCACCAATTAGCACCTGGTGTGCACTAGATAGTATTTGGTGTTCATCAGATAGTATTTGGTGCTTAACTGATAGCATCTGGTCCTCAACAGATAGTACCTGGTGTGCACCAGTTAGTATCTGGTGAGCAAGAGCTAGTATCTGGTTAGCACCGGTTAGTATCTGGTGCAGAGTGGTTAGTATCTGGTGTGGAGCGGTTAGTATCTCATGAGCACCAATTAGTATTTAGTGAGCATCAGTCAGTATCTGGTGAGCAAGAGTTAGTATCTGGTTAGCACCAGTTAGTATCTGGTGTAGAGCGGTTTATATCTGGTGTGGAGCGGTTAGTATCTCATGAGCACCAATTAGTATTTAGTGAGCATCGGTTAGTATCTGGTGCACAGCGGTTAGTATCTGGTAAGCAAGAGTTAGTATCTAGTACGCACTGGTTATGTCTGGTGCGTACCGGTTAGTATCTGGTGCGGAGCGGTTAGTATCTGGTGCGGAGCGGTTAGTATCTCATGAGCACCAGTTAGTATTTGGTGAGCATCGGTTAGTATCTGGTGCGCAGCGGTTAGTATCTGGTGAGCAAGAGTTAGTATCTGGTTAGCACCGGTTAGTATCTGGTGCGCAGCGGTTAGTATCTGGTTAGCACCGGTTAGTATCTGGTGCGCAGCGGTTAGTATCTGGTGAGCAAGAGTTAGTATCTGGTTAGCACCGGTTAGTATCTGGTGCGGAGCGGTTAGTATCTGGTGCGGAGCGGTTAGTATCTCATGAGCACCAGTTAGTATTTGGTGAGCATCGGTTAGTATCTGGTGCGTAGCGGTTAGTATCTCGTGAGCAATGGTTAGTATCTGGTGAGCACCAGTTAGTATCTGGTGAGCACCAGTTAGCGTTCACTAGATACCTTTGGCATCAACAAGGTATTTCCACCCACAGGAGTGCTGCTCACTGGATATTTTGTCTTTTTCTGACCATTCTCTATGAACTGTAGAGACGGTTGTGGGTGAAAATCCCAGTAGATCAGCAGTTTCAGACATACTCAGACTAAGCTGTCTGGGACCAACAACCATCCTGCTTTCAAAGTCTCTAACTTCTTCCCTATTCTGATGCTCGGTTTGAACTACAGCAGACCGTCTTGACCACATCCCCAACCACACGCACCATCAAGTTGCTACCATGTGATTGATTTGAAACCAGCAGTTGGACAGGTCTACTTCATGAAGTGGCTGGTGGGTGTAAGTGGAGATGAGTCAGGATTCTGTTTGACAGCTGTAAATGTGTGTTTCCACAGGAACTGCCACCATATATGCCAGATATAAGTTCGTGGAGAGGTTGAACGAGGATTTAGTAAATGCAAAACCTCTTCTCAATAAATGTGCTCTGTGGTTTGGGATGACCTCCTGTGTGGGAATGTGCATTGTTGCAACTTTCCAGGTAAGCCTTCACTTGTTTTAGAACTCTGACTCCAGCGCCTTGAGTTCTCACTCATAGTGGCTTCTCTTTGTTGCAGGAAACAGCAGTGACTTACGTCCACGACTTTGGGGCTCTGGTGTTTTTCATCTCCGGTGTCGGCTACATCATTCTCCAAACAAGAATTTCATATTTTATCTATCCACTAGGGTCCACTGCAAGTATGTGTCGAGCTCGGGTGGCTATCACAATCATCGCTGCTCTTGCAGTTTTCCCCAGTATCCTTAAACCTGCTATAAAACAAAGAAAATCACGGGACTGTATACTCCCAGTTTATTATCGTTATAAGTTTGTTACCCTTAAGTTAAAACTCAGCCGTAATCTGCACCTTCTTTGTCAAACAAACCCAGCTGCACAGACACAAGGAAGATAAGGTAAGATCCAGGAAGTATACTAAAAAATGCAGTTTCTATAGCAACACTGCAGACTTTTCTCTTTAAGTTCTGCAATGTTGAAAGCGATCAGCTGGTGTGGGCGTCTGCTTCTCATTGGGAGTTTCTCACCAGCATGAATCAGCTGTAACCACAAAGTCATGTGATATGGGAGTTCAAGATGAGCAGCCTGCACAGTAATTAAAAAAACCAAAAAACGAGAAAAACATGTTTAAATTGCACTAAAACTATTTTATCTTTGGGTTGAAATGACATAATTGACATTTCTTATGAATTATGCAATGGTGACCTTTGTTCTCAGGTAGTCAGCTTTGAATCTGTTAAATATTAAAGGTTGGCATTAGTTTTACTGCTGATCCATTTTCTCTGTGTTAAAATGTGGAAAAACTTCACACATGCGGAACAAATTAGATTAAAAGACTTTTTACCATCACAAAGATATAGTATGCTATTAAAATGTCAAAAAAATGAGTTATTTTTTCATTTCTGTTTTAACATTTAGAAAAATATTGTTTAATCTGTGATAGTGACAACTTCTCCTATACTTAAATAATCCAACCCACCTCACAGGTGTGCCATATCAAGATGCTGATTAGGGATTATTGCACAGGTGTGCCTTACACTGGCCACAAAAAACATGAAACATGCTGTTTTGTTTTATTAGGGAGGTCTGTGGATTCAGGACCAGCATTTGCTTCATGCAGTGCAACACATCTCCTTTGCGAAGATTTGATCAGGTTGTTGAATGGCCCATGGTTGAAGTGGGGTTATGATATAAGCAGATGTATGCAATAGATGAATAACACAAGTGCATTCTATTTGATAGCATTTTGAGTGCACAGAGATCCTGAGGCCAATTGTTGTGATAATACACGGCCCCATGCTGCAAGTATGTGTACACAATTCTTGGAAGCTGAAACATTCCAGTTCTTGCTTTGCCAGCATATTCACCAGACACGTCATCCATTTAGCATGTTTGGGGCGCTCTAGATCGGTCTATATGATAAGTTGTTCAAGTTCCTACAAGTATCCAGCAATTTCCCACAGCTATTGTGGAGTGGATCAACATTCCACAGGCCTCAATCTACAACCTGATCAATTCTATGTGAAGAAGATGTGTTTCACTGCATGAGAAAATTGGTGGTCACACAAGATCCTGACCAATATCCCGAATCCTCAGAACCCCCAATAAAACAAATAGCACATTCCAGGGTGGCCTTTTGTTGTGGTCGATACAAGGCACACCTGTGCAATAATCAAGCTGTCCAAACAGCATTGTGATTTGACATATATCATATATCTTGATATGACACCTGTGGAATAATCATGCTGTCTATCAGTATCTTGATATGGCACACCTGTGCAATAATCATGCTGTCTAATCAGCATTTTGACACCTATGCAATAATCATGCTGTCTATCAGTATCTTGATATGGCACACCTGTGCAATAATCATGCTGTCTAAGAACCATCTTTATGTGACACACCTGTGCAAGAATCATGCTGTCTAATCTGAATATTGATATGGCACACCTATGCTATAATCATGCTGTCTATCAGTATCTTGAAATGGCACACCTGTGCAATAATCATGCTGTCTAATCAGTATCTTGATATGGCACACCTGTGCAATAATCATGCTGTCTAATCAGCATCTTGATGTGACACACCTGTGCAATGATCATGCTGTCTAATCAGTATCTTGATGTGACACACCTGTGCAATGATTATGCTGTCTAATCTGAATATTGATATGGCACACCTATGCTATAATCATGCTGTCTATCAGTATCTTGATATGGCACACCTGTGCAATAATCATGCTGTCTAATCAGTATATTGATATGGCACACCAATGCAATAATCATGCTGTCTATCAGTATCTTGATATGGCACACCTGTGCAATAATTATGCTGTCTAATCAGCATCTTGATGTGACACACCTGTGCAATGATCATGCTGTCTAATCAGTATCTTGATATGACACACCTGTGCAATAATCATGCAGTCTATCAGTATCTTGATATGGCACACCTGTGCAATAATCATGCAGTCTATCAGTATCTTGATGTGGCACACCTATGCAATAATCATGCTATCTAATCAACATCTTGATGTGACACACCTGTGCAATGATCATGCTGTCTAATCTGAATATTGATATGGCACACCTGTGCAATAATCATGCAGTCTATCTGTATCTTGATATGGCACACCTGTGCAATAATCATGCAGTCTATCAGTATCTTGATATTGCACACCAGTGCAATAATCATGCTGTCTAATAGTAGCTTGATATGGCACCCCTAGGCAATAATCATGCTGTCTAATCAGCATTTTGACACTCGTGCAATAATCATGCTGTCTAAGAAGCATCTTTACATGACACACCTGTGCAATGATTATGCTATCTAATCAGCTTCTTGATGTGACACACCTGTGGAATTATCATGCTGTGTAATCAGCTTCTTGATGTGACACACCTGTGCAATAACCATGCTGTCTAATCAGCATCTTGATTTGGCACACCTGGGAGGTTGGATGGGTTATGTCAGCATAGGAGAAGGGCTCACAATTACAGATTTAGACGGATTTTCGAGTAATATTTAAGAGAAACAGTAATTTTGTGTTAATGGAAAATGTTTTAGATCTTTGAGTTCATTTTATGACAAATAGGAGCAAAACAAGATTTTACGCTTATATTTTTGTTCTTCTCTGTTCTATTCTATTCTATTCTGTGCTTTTAACAGAAATTCTAACATGCATCGACTGTTCCCTCCTTCAGGATTATCCCTTTCATGTTGCCAGTGCGGTCTGTGAGTGGATTGTTGCCTTCAGCTTCGTCTGCTTCTTCCTCACGTACCTTAATGACTTCCAGGTGAGCACCGACCCTTCAGTCCACCTTCATCTTGGTTTTTCTGTTTTGTTTACTAAAAACTTTGTACGGTTTTTACCACAGCTGTTTACCTTACGGGTGAAAACCGAGTACGGGGAGCGATCCTGAACATTTGCCCTCAAAGTTGGATGTTTACGACAGTGCAGAACTGCTATTACTAACTTTTTGTACCGTCCTTTTGACAAGTTTTACTGCAATCCAGTTTTTTTTATTTCATAATGAAGTGTAACACATTGAAAATTTTGTATTTTTTTTACAGTTTTTTAGTCATTTTTTTCATAAATGTCACTTTGCTCCATTGTCTTCACACGTATAGGATCATAGGAAAAGTTCATCACACAATGCACACATAACTGCTGTGATGCATAAAAGTAGTGATCACAACTCTGCTAACCTATTTGAAAAATGAAAAAATGTGTTTGACTGAATTTTATTTTTTTACATAGTTGTGAAAAGTTTCATGTTGAAAGCTCGGTTTGTTTTTTAATGTTTGCTGCTCCGACCCTTAAAAAACACCACCTGACACCTCAGTAGCAGCTATTTATGGAAGTTTGCTGGTTCTAAATGTGGTTTAAGGGAATTAAACTGTTTTCTCAGTACAGCTTAATTTAATTTAACTTGTGAAGTAAACATAGATTGAAACCAATTGAGATTAAAAGGGCTTTTTTTGCATTATTATCGCAATCAATAAAGTATTAATGGCATTTTTAAATTCAAAACTATTTATATGGATCTAAAGCGTTTTTTTAAAACCAAAATTTTACAAAAAATGTCTCTATTTTTATCTTAAATTAAAAATTAAAAAAAGGTTGAGGGTACCCCTTTGGTCATATCAGGGTCACCTTTTAAAAACTGTTTCTGATCATGTTTACGAATCGTGTTTTTACTATTCGTTTTGTAGCTTTCAGGCCACAATGGTACCATTTCAGAAAGGCTGTTTTTTTGCAGCACAGCTGATAAAATGTGAAATAAATCCATCCTGCAGTTTTCTGACTTCCTCTTTTTATAAACCAGGTGCTGCACTGATAACGTCCTTTAACCTTTTACCTCCAGTGTTTGTGTTCTTTGATTTACTGTAACTGTTCAACCGTCAACATGTAATTCCAGTAGATTCTGAAGAACAAAAGCGGCACGTGTTAATGATTGAAAAGTTACAGTATGTTAAATATTTTAAAGGTTTTAAAGGGTTTCAGGTGTTAAAAGGTTAAATAGGGAAATACGTGAATGTACTGTCCAAACTATTGTCATAATGAGCAGAGATTTTGGTGCTTTAGTGGGATTTTTGTTCATTGTTTCAGCTTTAAAATGCTTTTGGTACATTAGATTGCAAACTAGGTATATAGCATTACCTGTGATAATGCCAGTGTGAATGTTGTAAGCTGAATTTGACTACAAAAGATGCCAGAGCTGATAGCTCAAATTGCTGTAGCTGAAAGCTAAAAAGCTCAACCTTATTGCTGAAAACATTGAAGTTGAAAGATTACAAAAATATTAGCTAAATGCTAAATTAGCCAGAAAGCTGCAATAGTCAAATTTTGCCAAGCAGCTAGCTTGATATTAAAATATTAGCTAAACTTCAAGTTTACCTAAGAATTTTTAAAAAGTCACTTTTTGACAAAACAGCTAGCATAATGGTAAAATATTAGTTAAGACTCAAAATTGCCCAAAATAACTTAAAAGAAGTCTAATTTTAGCTAAACTTCCAGTTTGTCTAAAGAACTTGAGAAAAGTCTTATTTTGACAAAACAGCTAGCATTTTTCTAAAATATTAGCTAATCTCCAGATTTTCCTAAAGAATTTTAAGAAAGTTTAACTTTGACAAAACAGCCAAAAATAATTCTTAAATATTAGCAGATCTCTAAATTTACCTAAATAACTTTAAAAAAAAATCTAATTTTGACAAAACAGCTAGCATAATGCTAAAATATGAGCTAGACTCAAAATTACCCTAAAGAACTTTTAAAAAGTCTAATTTTGACGAAACAGCTAGCATGATGCTAAAATATTAGCTAGACTCAAAATTACCCTAAAGAACTTTTAAAAAGTCTAATTTTGACAAAACAGCTTGCATAATACTAAAATATTAGCTTGACTCAAAATTACCCTAAAGAACTTTTAAAAAGTCTAATTTTGATGAAACAGCTAGCATGATGCTAAAATACTTGCTAAAGTTGCCTTAAGAAACTTTAAAGAAGTCTAATTTTGACATAACAGCTAGCTAGCATGTTTCTAAAAATATTAGCTAGACTCAAAATTACCCTAGAACTTTTAAAAAGTCTAATTTTGACATAACAGCTAGCTAGCATGTTTCTAAAAATATTAGCTAAACTCAAAATTACCCTAAAGAACTTTTAAGAAGTTTAATTTTGACGAAACAGCTAGCATAATGCTAAAATATTAGCTGGACTCAAAATTACCCTAAAGAACTTTTAAAAAGTCTAATTTTGATGAAACAGCTAGCATGATGCTAAAATACTTGCTAAAGTTGCCTTAAAAAACTTTAAAGAAGTCTAATTTAAACATAACAGCTAGCTAGCATGTTTCTAAAAATATTAGCTAAACTCAAAATTACCCTTAAGAACTTAAAAAAAAGTCTAATTTTGACAAAACAGCATATCGCTAAAATATTAGCTAAACTCCAATTTGTTCTTAACAATTGGTCTAGATTAGCCAAAACAGCTAGCATGTTGCTAAATTAAAACCTAAATCCCAAATTACCCTAAACAACACAGTATTTGCTGAAGATTTTAAAGTTTGAATAGTGTCTCTAGCTAAACTTTATACTGAATTTCACAAGTTTTGAAGTGGACAAAGTTTTAATTTTTTATGGGGAATATCCGCTCAATATTTCAAAAACTATAAAGTTGATCAATGCCAAAAATACAAACAATAATGTCCTGAAGAAGCTGAACATTTTGATACAAAGATTGCTCAAATCGCTGAAAAACGTCCAGAAAGGAGCAGAAGAATCACTATGGTGTGGATGCTGAAAGCATCACACAATTAAGACGCATTTGTTTATAAAAAAAACAATGTATTTGCTGGATTTCATGGCTTTAGAAGCTACACTTAGGCAACACAAAGTGGTAATGTTTTTTTGTATGGAGTTATCAGTTTCATGTTTGCTGCTTATCTTTATGGTGGTGTGGGTTGTATTCATTCAGTTTAAGTCGTGCCACATTTTATTCAGGTTGTTTGCTTTTACTGTAAAATGACCAAATATGTATTGAAAAAGTATGTTTTTCTTTGTAAACTGTATTCAATTGATTTAACAAACTTTTTTTTTTACCACGTATAAAGAAAGAAATATTTTATACTTGAAATATGATAGCAAACTAAATCTGATTAATAAAAAGCACTTTTGGAAACGCTGTATGTGTCTTTATTTTTTTTTTTTAAAGTCACATTTAACAGTTTAAAGTGTGTTTTTTACTAATAGGATTCTTGGCACATTTCTACACATCTGCTAAAAAGTTCTGATTAAAAGAGTATAGCGACTTTGATGAACTTTAATTTTCACCAATAATGAATTTGTGATTATTTAGTGCAAGTTTGTTCCATTTATACACCAGCAGCTTTAGTGAGGACGAAGAAATATAAATTAAATATATCTAAATAACTAAATGTATAATAATCTTAGAGAACTACTCTGATGAAAATTATTTTTAACACGGCATTTTCTGATGGTGGCGGACATATTTAAAAAACATTAAGCTTAAATTGTGATTATTTCTTCTAAATTGGACTACATTAAATTGATAATCCTTGTTAGTTATTAATTTTCCTTATAATTCTTGGGTCTCTACCTATAGATTGCATGTGTCAAAACCAAGGCCCGGGATAGATCCTGATACATTTTTTTGTTGTTATTAATGGCCCGATGTTATTTTTTGCTAATTTTTACTTGTATAATTTTGACAAAATATCTTTTTACAGAGACTACAATATGAAAAGTTATTTAAGGTGATTTATTCTGGAATAATATTGTAGTTATGTTAAAAAGTTATGGTTTTAACATTAAAAAAATTTCATTTTTGGATTTTAGCCCTATTTGCGATTGAGTTTGACACCCCTTCAAATAGTTAACCTTCACTTAGATTTAGACGGATCCTTTATTTTGGAAAATTTGATTGATTTCCTGACGTTCGTGTGCGTTTTCTGAGTTGGATGGTCATTTTCCAATCATTCCAAACGCAGCATTTGGAAATAAAATGCTAAAATGACACTAAAAATAGCGCTAAAACAAGAAAAAGTCACGATTGAGAAATAAAAATTCAGAAATGTTCAATTTTACAATATACATATCAAGTTTAAACACAATTAAAGCATATTTTAATTTTATTTTTAATTTATCTTATTAGTTGAATTACCAAAACTCTCCACACATCTGCTCCAGTCAAATTTTAGAACTATTTTTGGCCTCGAATTAAAAAGTTTACCCATTCCAGGTGTAAACAGAGAGCTCTCATCAATGGATCCCACCCACAACTCAGAGGCAAATTTCTAATAAACTTTTACCGCTCTGCAGAAACTAAGTCCGAGAAAACCACACAGGTTTTTGGATTTAGGCAAAACGGCATATTGTTAATAAAAAAAAAAAATTAAAATACTAGGAGTGATTTTACAATATAAAAATATATAGTTGGATTGGGACTTGAAGTTATTAGTTTTTAATAAAAGTTTGGCTTCCCCTTTACCAACATACAAAACAAAAAATATGGTCAAATGACGAATAAAACAAAAAATAAAATGTGCAATTTTTCAATATCACAACTTATATGATTATAACATGCTAAAAACTGCCCAGGTTACAGTTTTTTCTATATATAAAAGCAGAAAATTTGTGCTAGGAATCAAATTTATTTAAAATTTCAGCTACAATTCCACTTTTTTCATCCGTCAGGATGTAATTTTCAGCTCTAAAGGCGAGTCAAAATATATATACATTCAGGAACAGTTGGGAAAATATGTCTGAAGCTACACATTCCCAACCTACAAAACACAAGGAATCCTCGGCTTTTATTATTATTATTATTAGAGGATCCGGACAATGAGAGGCAAGTGGTGTTAGTGCTGAAACACTTAAAAAAATGGTTTTCAAAATAATAACATTCAGAAGGATTTACAATCACATAACAGACTTTGCTTTTTTATATTAACAGGAAGAATAGAAACAGATTTCAGTCGCTGAAGGAAGATTCGCTGTCAGAACTGGAGGCGGCGGCGCCTTCGTTTTCTGCTCTCGCTCCGTCGGGCACGGGGGCGTCCGGCGTGCTGTCACAAACACATTTATTACATTTATTAAACATCATTAAAATATAAGCTCAACCGTGAGAAACTCACTCTAGCAGGTTGGGGTCCAAACCCTCCAGGATCATTTTGTTCCTGATGGCCATCACTGGAACTCCCTTGAAGAATCGAGACATTAAATCACCCAAAATAAGACTTTTGGTAAATGATGACATCATATAATGGCTTACCACTTGAACCATTTTGAGGTAGCGGGCGTATCGAGGGTCTTTGGCCACCGTGAGGACGTTCTCTGCTTCTGCTTTTTGCTCAGGAGCTTCTTCTTGTGGCTCCTGAGGCTGAAGAAACATTAAAGCAGCGTTAAAGAAAACGATAATACTGATAAATATGAATATTTACTGTAAATATATCCCTGCTATTCAGTATATTCAGCTAACTTGTATTTGTTGTGTAAATGAAGCAAATCTATGAGTCACATTAAGGTCAGCTTGGAAAAATAGAAAGTAAATTTCAAATTTTTTAAGAAGCAAATATCCCAAATTTGAAACTTGAATTAAAAAAAATAAATATAAACCTAAAACTGTTACTAAAAGGAAAATTATGCTCATTTGTAAGAGGTGCTAATTTATTTTTTAACTTTTCATTTCTTTCTCCCGTTTAAAGTTTAAAACTTTAAAAATGTTCCTTTTTTTCCTACTCATTAAATGTAATTTCTGCCTTTTCATTCACTTTAAGATGATCATGATTTAACCTCCTACAATGCAAATCTATTTTAGCAAAAGTTTTCATGTTAATCACACACAGAAGAAGAAAATAATAGAGATAATTATTTAAAAAAATATAGGCAGAAATGAAAATTTCTGGTTTGCATCAACTAATTTGGGAAAAATGAATAAAATAAAAATAAATTTGGGGAAATCTGTATTTTTGTGCCTTTTCAACAAATCTGAACATTCACCACTGAGGGAGGAGCTGCTCCCGCTGAGGACCCATCTGTTTGGTTCTGACTGGTCGGAGCCGGCCCATTTGTCTGCACACTTTGTTGCTGGTTCAGTCCATCAACTGTGACTTCCTCTAACCCAGGAATGGAGGCCAACTGCTCAGAAATTAGGAAATTATTTGTTAAAAAAGAAAAAAAAAAATTAAATCCAATTTTAAGCTCACCTTAGCCTCCAAAATGCACAACGTGGTGTCAATCTGCTGGATGCGAAGGGATATATTTGCAAGTTTCTGTGGGGAAAAATGTGGATATTTTAGATTTTATTTATTTATATCATCCAGTCTTGAGAAAAGAATGCGTTAAAAACACAATTTTCATGGGAGTGGATAAAAAATGCACAAACCTCTTCACAAACGGTGGAAAATCGGTTAAGGAATCGAACCGTGTGGACAACAAACTGATTGAGATAGGCAACAATTCTCCTCTGCTGTATAGCTGGAACCTAAAAGGAAGTTTAAAGTCATTAATAAAGGAAACTGGTGACACATAAGAGCTAGTTTTATCAGATTCTGGAGAAATTAAGAGTCATGCTGAGTGCAAAAACATGCATTTCAAAATAATGTGACTTAAAATAAACACAAATAGTAAAATATGTTAAAACAAATTGAGAAAACATTAAAATTTATCTTTTTTTATAAGCCTATTAAGTCATATTTTTATTGAAATGATGCTACAATGCTAGCTTAGAAGCAATAAAAACGTTCGTTTCTCTGAAATTCACAATAAGACTGACAATAAGGGTTAATACGTCGAAGGAAGTACGTAAAAACACAAGTTTTACCCCTGAAAAATCACAAATTTTAGCTATTTATTTTCATTTCGAGGGAGATCAATCTATAATGACTGCTAGCAAACAAGCGACACAAACCTTCGTGAGGTCAACTCCAGAACCCACGATTGGCAGACCGTCCTCGTCCATGTTAGGTTGTTTAAAGTCCGTGCAAACGTCGAATATCCGTTATAATAGTTCTACATGGGACGTAAATAAAGAAAACAGCACATTAAAAAAAGGTTTTGGAGAGAAGAGTTCATGTGACTCCGGCTAGCGTGATGACGTCATTACGTTTCCCAATCCTGCTGTTTCACTTCCGCTAAACTGCTCCAATGGCGTTTCATTCCGGCTTTTATTTTGAAAACTTCAATTGTAAGTGTAAAATTAAAATCTCGTCAGATTATTATTTTTTTTAATTATGAGCGATTTTTTTTAAATTAAAAAATCAATTATTAGTAGTATATAGCCATGAAGGAGTAGTAATTATTACTACTGCGCCGCAAGGATGCTGATAAAAGCAAAACTAAAAAAATAATTATTTAATTGGATTCACATTAATATAGATTTAAAATCTAAATCAAAATTAAAAAAATCATTATTTAAATATTAAAATGAAGGCTCATACTAAAAAAAAATGAGAACAAAGCGCCTGTAATAAAAAAGAAAAGAAAGAAAACACACACATATTTATATTTTCAGTCTAAGTAATTATTTAATTTGACACTGATGTTTAATGTAAATAAAAAAATTATATATTAGTGATATAATTAGACAGCTACTTTGAAATTATGTAAAAGAAAGTTCAGTCATCTAATGTAATTTTGGTAATGTTGTCTTTGGCGTTTCAGTTTTTGTCATTAGACTTGTGGACATAATTTATTAATATGCCCCCTGAAATATTCTCATTTATTTGTGACTCTGTATAAACTTCATAAAGATGTATTCAATCTTGTACTTCAGCGTAAAACTCTTATTTTGAAAGCGGAAGTCTGGAAAAACCTTTAAGGAAGCGAAGTTTGCGTCCCAACTGCGCATGTCAGCTAGAAAATCCAAGAAACATTTTACTGTTATTTTTATTTTTAAGGCTTTCAACGTCACACTAAGCAAATGGACGTTTTGGGGTCAAAGAAGGAAACAAATAGTAAGTGTGTTGAATTTATCAGCTATTATTATTTATTTAAATTGTCTTAAACAGCGTTTATGCTTTGAAAATACTCGTTGGGACCCGACTATTTAAAGGAATAATGTGGTGTAAAAACTGGCAAACGGAGTGGAATAAAATCATAGTTTGATTTTTTTATTTGTTTCAATAATATCGAAATTGTACATAACATTTTTAATTTTTATTGTTGTTGAATTTAACCACTTCTGACTGAAAATTCTTATGTTTTAAAAGCAACACTTTAAATGAATGTCCAGCACTTTTCCAATATCATACCAGATCATACTTTGAAATTTTTAGTTTTCTTTGTTTGAGTACATTTACACTATTTATTATCTTAAATGTATATTTAGAAAATATCACAATTAATTTTTAAGCTTATAATGCTCTTTCGGCTTTAGCTGCATGGATTTAATGTCAGGCTCATCACTGCCCTCTACAGACCATTTTCTGCATCACACCTTTATTTTTCAGACTCCAGCTTGCCTCTGTCATCCCTTCGCCTCCTGGTTCCCCCTCTCCAGCTGTTGTCTGCAGCCGTGTGGCACCTTTCAAAGCATAAAGATGTGTTAAATTACGACAAGCTGCAGGACTTTGTGTCCACGGTGACAGAGGCCATTCCCGGCCTGATTAACCCCCTGCAGAAAGCCCAGCTCATTCTTGGACTAAGAGCTCGGGTGAGTGTTTACATAAGAGTGTTTGCGGTCTAAGTCTTGCGGTTAAGTAAATGTTTTTAATATTTCAGTTGATTTTGGAGCTTTGTAAAGGCTCGGTTCGAGGGGATATTGATTCTGAAGTTATCCAGAGCTACCTGGAGAGATTTCCCGTAACTTCGGCTGACGTAAGTCAGGTGAAAGAGCGAAACCGAATGTTTAAACAGTGGCTGTGGAGTAACAATTGTCTTATTGTAGTTTGCGGATGCAGAGCTGAGAACAACAGAGTCTACTTTCATTGCTCTGATTCAGAGTCTGCTGAAAGACCCAATTGAGAGGGCTTATTTCTTTCAGGTGAGTTTTGAAAATCCTCCAGGCTTTTTCTTTCACAGCTCAATACCAATATATGAAAGATTTGATGTCGTATAATTAATATTTTCTCCTCCATGATCAATTTTCAAGCGAATAGTTAAGTTGTCTCTTGTGAAACATGTATCGCGATAACAATACTTTTGCAATTTATCGTTCAGACCTAGTAGAGGTCTTTGTAGTTCAGGTGTCTCCCTACAGATGGCGCACTACAAATATTCTGCATTCATGTAGTGTTTAAAGATTTGTTGTTTTTATTATATTAATGTGTGATTTCCAAGTTGGACAGTCAGGTTTTCCGATTATTCCAACGCCACATGAACGCAGCATTTGCCTGAGTTTGAGTTTTTCACTCAGGGACATCAACCTGTTGGTGAAAATGGCAAAAATGAGAACAAAAACTACAATTTTGAAATAAAAACTCTGAAATGTTCAGGTTCACATTATTTTTTACTCAAGATTAAGGCATGTTTTCATGCAGATCCCATGTTTTTTCTTTATTCTACAATGTGAATTAAAAAAAACACACCACAAACCCACTCCTGGTCCGGCCCTTCTGTCAAATTTTAGAACCCTTTGAGCCCCGCGATTAAGAAAGTTTACCCAACCCTGTACTCACTAGTTCTCACCAGATACTAACCAGTGCCCACTAGATGCTAACAGATGCTCACCAGGTACCAACAGGTGCCCACCAGATAATAACCTATGCCCACCAGATGCTAACCGGTGCCCAACAGATGCTAACCTATGGGCACCAGATGCGAACCGGTGCTCACCAGATACTAACCGGTGCTCACCAGGTACCAACTGCTGCCCACCAGATAATAACCGGGGCTTACCAGATACTAACCGGTGCTCACCAGATGGTAACCAGTTCCTAACCGGTGCCCACCAGATACTAACCAGTGCTCACCAGATGGTAACCAGTTCCTAACCGGTGCCCACCAGACAGATGCTAACCGGTGCCCACCAGCTACTAACCGGTGACTATCAGATACTACTTGGTGCCCACCAGGTACCAACTGCTGCCCACCAGATAATAACCGGGGCTTACCAGATTTTAACCGGTGCTCACCAGATGGTAACCAGTTCCTAACCGGTGCCCACCAGATGCTAACCGGTGCTCTCCAGTTACTATCTGGTGCTCACAACAAGCTAACCGGTGCCCAACAGATACTAATCGGGGCCCACCAGTTACTATCTGGTGCTCACCAGATACTAATCGTGTTCACCAGATCGTAATTGCTGCTCACCGGTTAGTACCTGGTGCTCACCAGATGCTGACCAGATAGTATCTGTTGCGCACCAGGTACTAACTGGTGTTCATCAGATAGCAATTGGTGCTCACCGATTAGTATCTAGTGCTCACCAGATAATAACTGCTCACTAGATACTAATGCCTGCTCAACGGTTAGCATCTGACGCTGACCCGATAGTAACTGGTGCTCACCGTATTGTATCTAATGCTCACCAGATACTAACTGGTGCTCTATGCCATCCATAGTGCACGATTGGTCAAAGTTTGACCCGGTTTAACTTGCGACTCAGTCGCCACAGGTTTTGTCGACAACGATCGTTTACATAGACTTTTCATTGGAAGTGTCTGCTTAAACGTAGCTTTAAAAGTAGGACTTCTTACAAATGTGACTATTTTTGTTTTCTCTGTGGTATTTTAGGAGGTTTTTCCCGTTGAATACGGCCCACAGTACGACACAGCCTTACACATGCTGGTGTGGGAGCTGCTCTCCAAACTGGAAAAGCTGTTTCCAGCTCCAGATATTAAACAGGTTTTGACACATTTCTCCAGTTACTTGAACTGTCCATCAGACCACGACCTTTGACCCCTCTGTCATTACAGACTGCAGCCTGGCTCGCCTCTGCTCCTTCAGTTCTGGAGGACTGCGCTCATCCGTCGTCTGAGGAGCTGGGTTTCATCTTCAACCACTACAAACACTCAGGGTTGCTAAAGATGACATGTACGCTCAGATAAAGACAATTATTTCCTTTTTTTAAGGTAAAACTTTAATTTAATGGAACTTTTAACCCTGTTTTCTTAACAGATGGCCCCTCGTCAACGATTGGTAGCTACATCCTCTCTGCTTTATCCGTTCCTCCCTCGCAAAAGTCAAATATTAAAGTTGGACTGGAATCCATGCATAACTACGCAAACCCTGCAAGTCTTTCAGCCGCAGACCAGGTCAACGCTGTGGCCGTCTACACCCAAGTGGAAGTTGGAGCATCTGAAGCCATCGAGTTAGAAAAAGCTCCGACAGACTTCTACCAAGAAGAGATCGTCGTCGTCAGCTCTGAAAACGTAGACGTCGAGGACGCCAGCTCGAGGACGGAGGAAGTGAGCGAAGCTGCAGATGTGGCGAAAGCTTTGGAGACTTTAGCCAAAACCTTTGCTTTAAGGACGGAATCTCTGGTTCAGGAGGAACCTGCAAAGAATGATGTGTGGGAAAATGAAAGAAGTGGTCAAAAGGAAGGAAAAGGACAAAATATGATGGAATCAGACTCCTGTGCAGAGATGATGTGTAACGATGAATCATTTTCTGACCAAAAGACTCTCAATCTCTCCGAGGATTCATCATCCACACGGATACAAACCAAAGAAACACCCAAAGATAAAAGTGAAGATCCAAAAATGTAAAGACATTTCCGATTGTCCATTCTGGATACTTGAAGTCCACTATGATCATCTTCTGATCTATTTTCAAAGCATTATCAGTGCTTTTTTAATGCTGATTTTAGCCAAATCTGTCATTTTCTAGGACATAGTTTCTGCAGAGCGGCAGAAGCAAAATATCCCCCATAGGAAATGGATGATAAAATGTTTAAATTCTTCAAATTCCACATACTTCAGAAAAAAACACCATTCAAACTTTAAAAAGTTCAGCAACTACCGAGATTTTTAAGGTAATTTGTTATTTAGCTTTTAATTTAGCAACATGCTAGCTGGTTTTGGATAATTTAAACATTTTTCCAGTTTTTTAGGAAAATTTGGAGTTTGCTAATATTTTAGCATAATGCTAGCTGTTTGGTCAAAATTAGACTTTTTTTTTTCAAGTTTCTTAGGCAAATTTGGAGTTCAGCTAATATTTTAGCATCAGGCTAGCTGTTTTTGTCAAGACTAGATCTTTTTTACAGTTCTTCACGCCAGTTTGGAGTTTAGCTAATATTTTAGCGTTATGCTAGCTATTTTGTCAAAATTAGATTTTTTTTAATTCAAATTTCTTCTGTCAAATTTGGAGTTTAGCTAATATTTTAGCATTACACTAGCTGTTTTGTCAAAATAAGACTTTAAAAAATTCTTCAGACAAATTTGAAGTTTATCTTATATTTTAGAAATATTTCAAGTATCTTGTCAAAATTAGACTTTTTTTTAAGTTCTTTAGACAAATTCAGAGTTTAGCTAATATTTTAGCTACATGTTAGCTGTTTTAATCAAAATTTGACATTTTTAAAAGTTATTTAGGCGAATTCAGAGTTTAGCTAAAATGTTAGCATTATGCTACCTGTTTTTTTTTTAAATCAAAATTAGACTCTTAATTTCTTAAGACAGATTTGGAGTTTAGCTAACATGTTAGCATTATACTAGCTATTTTGTCAAAAATAGACTTTTTAAAAATGTTTGAGGCTAATTTTGAGTTCAGCTAATATTTTAGCACTATGCTAGCTGTTTTGGAAAATTATTTTTCTTTTTTTTGGCTAATTTGGCATTTAGCATGAGCATTTTAGCTATTAGTTTCAGCATTTTTAGCATCAGAAGTGATGCGAACAGCATTCACTCTTGCATTATCACAGGTAATGTTATATATCTAGTATTAAAGTTCCATTTCTGAATATTTATTTATCTAATTTGTTGTGAATCAGGAAAAATGCTGTTTGAAAAATCTCGTAGGCGTGACATAGAAGCTACTACGGCAAGCCACAAGCCCCATGCTCCGCTTTTTTCTGATGTATCCACTTGTAGACAAATAAACCCACATAGGTCTTTGTTTTCGTCGTCTGATATGGTATCTGGGTCTAAACTGTACGGCTGCATAGCTCTGTTTTTGCTCGCCATTTTTGTTGCACCGCTAATGTTAGCTTGGGGTTGTGAGGAGGTATAAGCTAGCAGTAGAGAGATGGATGATGGGAAATGGGGGAGGAATTATGTCCTAGAAAATGATTTTGATTTATAATAAAAAAAAAACTGTGTTTTAAAATGGATCAGAAGATAAAAGAAAATAATAATAAAAAAAAATAATTTTAAGAATTTATCCGTAAAAAATAATAGAATTCTTGATGTTTTTTGTTCACCAGGATCACAGCTGAAGCTCCTCCGTCTGTGATTGCTGTCAAAGGGACAGAAAAAGGTAATGCTCCTTTAAAATTAATGTTATTTTTTTGCATATTTATGTAAAAACACGTCCAGATTTTTTTTTCCTTCTTTACTTGCAGGCGATTCGAGCGACTCCACGTCCATCATCTTCACCTGCTCTCGGTGTCCGTTCCATTCCGCAGATGAAAACAGCCCTCCTCACTTTCACATGCAGAGCGTTCAAACGGAAGTCTACAAAAACCTCTCCGGAGCGAAGTTTACACCCTCTCCGTCCAGCACGGATGAGATTTTCACCTCCATCAAACTTTTCCCAAGAGGAGACGCAGAGGAAACCAAACGAGCCGATCCGCAGAAAGCTCTCACCTGTGACACCTGCGGCAAGACGTTCACCCGCACGTCGGACGTCAGACGACACCAGCTGACTCACACCGGAGAGAGACCGTTTCACTGCTCGCAGTGCGACCGAACCTTCCAGCACTCCTGGGATCTGGCGAAACACGAGAGCAAGCATCACGGTTTGGCCGTTTCCTTCTCTTGCCAGCTCTGCGGGAGCTCCTTCCCTAATCTGCGAGGCCTCACCGTCCACCACAAAAAGTCCCACGCTCAGGAGCGCCGGCTCCCTCAGATGTGCTCCATCTGCAGCCAGAGTTTCCCCACTTCCTCGGCACTCCAGGAGCACAGGAAAACCCACGCCGCCGCCAAACGCTACATCTGCCAGACGTGCAACGAAGGCTTCGACTCCCTGCTGGCTCGCTCGCAGCACCGGCAGCTGCACCGAGTCAAGCATCAGTTCAAGTGCCCCCACTGTGACAAGATATACACCCGCAGGTCTGACGTGAAGCGCCACCTGTCCACTCACAGCGGCGAGCGCCCGCACCAGTGCAGCCAGTGCAACAGGCGCTTCCCGCTCCGCTTTATGCTCGTGAAGCACCTCCGGGTCCACACGGGCGAGCGGCCCTTCCAGTGCTCCCACTGTCCCAAACGATTCACCCTGGTGTCCGTGCTGGCCAGACACGAGCGGATGCACACGGGGGAGAAGCCCTTCCTCTGCTCTCAATGCGGCAAAGGCTTCTTGTCGCAAGGAGAGCTCTCCAAACATCACAGGTCGCACGTGGACGACAGGCCCTACTCCTGCCCGCAGTGCCCCAAACGGTTCAAGAGCAAGAAAACGCAGCAGGAGCACGTTGTCTCTCACACGGGCGCTCGCCCGTACCCGTGCTCCTACTGCGGGAAGGGCTTCACCAAACCCTACGCGCTGACCAGGCACAACCTCATCCACACGGGCGAGCGCCCGTTCCCCTGCGGCCACTGCGAGAAGAGCTTCCTCACGCTCGGCGAGGCGCAGCTTCACCGCAGGATCCACACGGGGGAGCGGCCGTATCCCTGCGACACCTGCGGGCTGAAGTTCAAGAGCTCCTCCGAGCTGGCGCGGCACAAACGCAGCCACTCCGGCTTCAAGAGGGTGAAGCCGTTCTGCCAGCAGTGCAAGAAAAGCTTCAGCTCCACGGCCAAACTGAACACACACCTGGAGACGCACACGGAGCGTATGGAAGAGAGGAATACAAAGGATAGAAAATGATGTCTTCCATTTCTGATTGGGATGTCAATGAAGGGATCAGACTCACAAAAACGTTTCCATGTGTTTTTATCATATAGCAGGAATATCATGTTTTACACAGTTGTAAATAAATTCGTCAATCTGT
Organism: Oryzias melastigma; assembly: GCF_002922805.2. NCBI lineage: Eukaryota > Metazoa > Chordata > Actinopteri > Beloniformes > Adrianichthyidae > Oryzias > Oryzias melastigma. The sequence continues at coordinate 15,895,191 of NC_050534.1, read as the reverse complement.
TTTTGTTACGTCTTTACTCCTTTCTGTACACGTGAAAACTCAATCACACTTGAGCCATCTCGCTATCAAAATATTCAGCTCATTCAGGAAATTACTGCTTTTATTTTTGGTATTAATACGCTTTATAGTTACTAAGCAAATTATGATAATATAATAAGAAATTGCTAAAATCCTTCATAAACTTTGTGCACTTTAAAATTCCTCATACTTTCAGATAGACACAATTCAAATGTTTTTATAGCATAATGTGGAATTTAGCTTTTAATTTAGCAACATTCTGTTTTGGCTAATGTAGACATTTTTTCATTTAAAAAACTAGCTAAACTTGGAGTTTAGCTAAAACGTTAGCATTATGCTAGCTGTTTGTTTTTTAATCAAAATGAAACTTTTTAAAGTTCTTTGGCTAATTTGGAGTTTAGCTAAAATTTGAGCCTTATTCTAGTTGTTTTTTTTATCAAAATAAAACTTTTTAAAGTTATTTGGCAAAAATTGAAGCATTATGCTAGCTTTTTATTTTAATCAAAATTAGACTTTTTGAAAGTTCTTTAGGCTAATTTAGAGTTAAGCTAAAATTTTAGCACGATGCTACCAATTTTTTTTATCAAAAGTACAGTATTAATTTTTTAAGACAAATTTAGATTTTTGCTAACATTTTAGCATTATGCTATTTTTGTTTTCTCAAATTACTTTTTTCATTTCTTAAAGCAAATTTGAAGTTTAGCTAATATTTTATTTATGCTAGCTGTTAGGTCAAAATTAGACATTTTAAAAGTTCTTTAGGATAATTTTGAGTTTAGCTGATATTTTAGCACTATGCTAGCCGTTTTTTTTCTTCAAATCAGACATTTTTTATTTCTAAAGGCAAATTTGGAGTTTAGCTAATAGTTTATTTATGGTAGCTTTTATGGTAAAATTAGACATATTTCCAGTTTTTTGGCAAGCTTTCAGTTTCAGCTTTTTCACGTATCAGTTCTGGCATCTTACAGCATTCACACTTATATTATCGCAGGATTGGATTCTAATTTTTTTTTTTAATTCTTTCAATTCAATACAATTTTAAGTTTATAGGATTTACACATTTAGATACTTTTGTTTAGACATACATAAATAATCCATATTGTTTTGTAGATTTTCATATTAATCTGATACAGTTCACATACTGTAAAATGTATCAGTGAAATTATAATGAGACTGTTAACACCATACAGTGCTACACGGATTCTCAATCAGAGAAGCTCCAACAATTGTTCTGCCTCTCCTGGAGGGAGTTTTAGTTTGGCCACTAGGTGGCGATCACTCTATAACATTATACCTTATTTCAGAAGAAGAAGAAAGTATAAGCAAAAAACTTTGTTTTAGACCATGAAGATTACTTTAAAATTATTTCCTTAAAAGAGTTTGGAAAATCTATGCATGTGAGTTTATAAAGACGTTAATTTAGTCAGCAATGTATGTTTAGGTCGACTGAACGTTAGCATTAGCCGTCCTATAGGAAATCCCATTATATGTTAGCATCAAGCTTTTATTTGACAAAAGTTCCTCCATTCTACATTTTCTGGGTTAAAAATGTGAAAAGTTAATTGATATTTAATCAAACTGTGTGTAAAAATTAATCAAACTTGATCGTAAAACTTCAGCGTGAGACCCCACCTGGATATGGAGCTCCATCATTTGGAGTAGTAGGAAGAGCACTTTGAAAATAAAAGTTTGATTTTTTTTTTTTGATGTTTTTTTGTTTCAGAGTGCAATATTAGGACTTTTTACTCTTACTGTATAATAATACATTACAAGTAACTCCAAAATCACAAATATTGTTCAGGAATATATGCTTTTTCGTGAGCAGAAGGTACAGTATGAAAGCAGTCTGCAGCCCAGAACAGTCAGTCTATCATCGCGCTCTCCTTGTCAGTGTTATGACCATCCTATAAAAGGTGGCATTTGTGTTTAATTACCTGTGAGCTTTTAATTATCTGTGCCTGTGCATGCATTTGATTGGGGGAAGCAGGAATCTCCTTCTAAATCTGGCACTGCCACTTAATAGCCGTCCAATCTGTGAAGGGGTCGCCCACTGATCCAACTGAGTGCCATAACGGCGCCTTAAAAGAGGAGAGGAGTCATTGGTTTGTAATTGGATTTCTATTTTTAGCTTATCTTTTGGGTGTATTTCAGTTTATGGAACGAATGGTAGAAACTTGTGTTAGAATTATGCTAAATAAATGAATCATTTCAACAATTTGTAAAAGAATTATTATGATTTTTAATTTTTGTGTATTGAAAGCCTAAACATTCACTTTTTAAAAATTTGTTGTCTCTGGAGTCGTTTTTTTTCTTGGCTCCAAATGAAAAATAGCAAAACCAACAGCCTCCTCCTCCCTGCCAAGAGAGGGTGTGCATTGGTGGATTCTTCCTCTGCAATCACCTGACCGGAGCGAGGGCAAGCGGTGATGTCGGGACCGAACGGCGAAATACTTCGAAGCTTTTGGTGGCCATGCAACAAGGAAGCGGCGTTCGGAGTAAACCAATAAATGAGGCGGCTGCGGATGCAGATAACAACAAAACGCACGGGCCATTACTGTGATTTACAGTCCGGTTCTCGGTGGCGGGATAATAACCAGTCGTAAAGAAGAGGGAGGAGGCGCCGAAGGAGGTTTGAAAGAATGTTGAAAACAAAAGGGGGGGAGTGTGTAAAGGAGGGGATCATGAGCTCGGCGTTGCCGTACAACTCCCTGTCAGCACGGCCGAGTCCCAGCAGACGAGCTCTGGACTGGGAGCATGAGCAGCTAGCTGTGCGGCGACTCTCCTCCCCTCAGGGTGTCAGCCTCCTCACTCCTCCTCCTCTGCCTCAGCGACCCTCCGCCATCCCTGGATACCTGCTGGCGCCCTACCCGGACCAGGAGGGCCAGCTCCACCAGCAGCAGCAGCGTCTCTCCTTGTCGGTGTGCTCCGACGCCTCCCTGGCGCCCCCTGCTCCTCCGCCGCTGGGTGCCGCGCCACCCTGCTGTCGCCCGGTGGGAGTGATGCACCTGCTGCGTCTGGGTCTGCTGGCCTTCAGCTGCGTCTTCTGGGCAGCCGGCTTGGCCGTCTTCACCTTGGGCGTGTGGGCTCAGATCTCCTTGGCGGACTACATGATGCTGTCGGCCAACCGCTACCCCAACGCCCCTCTCATCCTCTTGTCCACAGGGGCGGCTGTCACCGCCTGGGGCTTCTTGGGTTGTCTTGGGGTGGCCGCCAACTTACCCTGTGTGCTGAGGGCGTACGGGTTCTTTCAGCTCGCCGCCCTCGTTGCCGGTTTGGCGGCTGGACTCTCGGGCCTCTTCTACAGAGAGGACATTGCCGGGGGATTTCGCAGCGGCTTACAGAGAGCGGTGGCCGGATACACCGAGGACGAAGGGCGTGCCGACGCTCTAGACAGCCTTCAGAGGTCCCTGGAGTGCTGCGGGGCAGAGGGCTGGCGCGACTGGCTCACCTCAGACTGGGCCATCCAGCACATGACCTTCCTGCCCTTCGAGAACGGCACCTCGGTGTCACTGCCCGACAGCTGCTGCGTGAGGAGGAAGGGCTGCAGGAACCGTCCGCTCCTGTCGGACGACAGCGACGGAGTGGCGGCCGCAGGAATCCACCCGCACGGCTGCTTCCGCAAAGTCTTCAGCTTGGTCAACGACAACGTCTTCCACATAGCCGCCACCGTGTTGGGGTTAGCCTTCACGCAGATCGGAGGCATCGCTCTCGCTTGTCTTCTGGCGAACAAACTGGAACCGAGGCAGCACGGACGAGTCGTGGCACATTAATGACCGATCTGTAAAATAGAAACAAAGAGTTTTGATGTCAAGCAGGTGATGAAATATGAGGCAATACAAAGAAGGTGATTCAAAACAGGGATAGACAACTTTTCCAGCATAACCCCACTCTGGCATGCATCAATTGGCTGGACACACCTGAACCGGGTAATCAGTCACAGGTAGGGCTCAGACACAACACCCCTCAAGGCCTGGAGTTGCCTATCCCTGATTTGAAGATTTTCCAGCATGAGAATTACCGTAAAGTGCTACTCCGATGGTCTTTTGATTGATTTTAAAACCGTTATTAGTTGAAATAATGTAGTTTTTAGCCAAAATCAAAAAATCTGTATTGTTTTTTAGGACATAGTTTCTGTAGTAGTTCGTTATAAATTTGCCTCTAAGTTGTGGGCGGGACTTTCGAGGCGGAGCAACCCCGCCCCTCTTCCCCTCCCTTTTGCTTTAAGAGCTTGGGGCGCTTTTTCTATGTCTTTTTCCAATTTCCATTTTTTTTCGTCTACTCCTGATTCACAACCATTTAAATAATTAAAAAGAAACTCAGAAATTCAATTTAATTTTAATTCTACTTATGTATGTCCTCCATCATGAGAAAAATGCCACAATTTTTACTGAAGTGTGTCTGAGAAAAACAGATTTGGTAAGCAATTTGATTAATATGCGGCATTAAAAAAAGCTGTAATCTTGGTCAAAGCTTGGGCTTAAACGGCCACCATCGGTGCAGTTTTTTAAGCAGTAAAAAAAAAAAGTTTCTGATCTGTTTAAAAAATATATATGTTAAACCCGCTTGACTCCTGAATTAGAAAAAAGTCACTTCTTGCTTGAAAATGTTGATGCAATTTACTTTAATTGCTTATGGGAATTGTTTAAAAAGCAAAAAGCTATTTGCAAAATGTTAAATTGGCTAAAAGACTGGAAATTTTGTTAAAAAGCTTTGAAAGAGTGCGGAAGTAGACCTAAATTTCTGAAAAAAATGGTAGAAAAATTGCTTAAAAATCCCTAACACATGCCAATTTTGCCAAAAAATGTTATTGTGTTGCTTAAATACAAACTAAACTCCAAATTAGCCCAATAAACCTCAGTAGATGCCAAATTAGCCAAAAAAAAAGCTAGCTCTTTGCTTAAATACTAGCTAAACTCCAAAATAGCCTAAAATTCTGTAGAAATCAAAACGTTAGCCTCTTGCTAAAATAGAAGCAAAACTCTGAATTTGCCTAAAAAGAGATTTTTCAAAAACGTTAGCATGTGGCTAAAATATTAGCTAAACTTCAAATTAGCATAAAAAAACCTCAGTAGATGCTATATTAGCCAAAAAGCTAACACATTGCTTAAATACTAGCTAAACTCCAAAATGGCCTAAAATTCCTCAATAAACTATATAAAAAAACCTTAGCTTGTTGCTAAAGTAGAAGCTAAACTATAAATTAGCGTTAAAAAACCCCCAGTAAATAACAAATTAGCCCAAAACGTTAGCATGTTGCTAAAATACTAGCTAAACTCCACATTTTTTGATAATTACTATAAAAGATTAAAACATAGCCCATCAATATATTTAAAGGCTTGCTGCTAATCTACTTAAAATTATTAAATTCCTTTGGGGCATATTTTGCTCAATATTTCAAAAACTATTAAGTTTATGAATACCAAAAAAATAGCAGTAATTTCCTGAACACGCTGAGTTTTTACGTGCCGAAAAACAAACTCAGCAGCTATATTGCACTCAGAAATGTGTCTGACACTTTCTGTTTCTGCTTCTGTTTCCTAAAGAAAAATGTAAATAATGGCGTTCTTTCAGCTCATTCTCCAAAAATACGGCATAAATCAAACAGTGACTGTGGTTTTTGTGTGCACCAGACTGCACAGTGATGTCCACCAGCAGTTTTCCACTCAGTTATTTAGTCTACCTACTGTTATTATCCACATCATGTAGTTTTCCTATTTTAAAAAAAGGGCCTCAGAAGGTGTTAGCTCATCAAAATTGGTTTGGAATTTAAAAAAATAGGTAAACTAGTGATTTCCAGATCAGTTTAGATGCTTAAACCTAAATCTATGTAGTCTAGCTGTAGTGCACGATTGAGAAAATCCACTTGCATGAAAAATTGTGATTTTTAATAATTTTTATGCTCATTTTTGGACCAAATCGATGCTGGAGAATGTCTGCATGACAAAATTTTGCTCCAGAATTGATTTCAGACATGTTAAGTGTTGTTTTGTATGTTTATTTTTCCATTTAAATGTACTAAAAATGAAGCAAATTTTCACATTTATTCGTTTCTTGCATTTCCTGGTGTCTGTCCTGTTTATATTTATGTATAGTGCACATATTGTCTATTGCTAATGTTGCATGATTGAGACCATAAACTATATATGTCAACTTATAATTGAAAAATCTGCTTCATTACAGGATATTGATTGTGGAAACGTCAAGGTCTGCTGAACACCTCCTCCTTGTAATGCAGCATATCTAATAAAATATCTAATAAAATTCTGGTGAAGCAATTTTACTGTTTTTTTTCTTGATTTACAGCTTTTATTTTGAAAATAAATCTGTTTTTGACCACATATGTGTGTTTTAAAGAGCTTTAGAAGCATCAAAATATCTTAATTTTATGAGTTTAGTCATGCTCTGTTCGCCTGAGCAATAAAATGTGACTCAGTCCCTCCTGGAAACCTTTGGTCATTTATATTTTGCACCTGATTTGTAGTTAGATCTCCCATTTATGGACCAAAACAAGACAAAACTGACAAAAGGATTAAAAAATCCAGATAATTTTTACGTTTTTTCCATAACATGTGGCGTGACGCACAGACTTTAGGGCTGTGGGCTCTAAACATTTTTATGTTCCAATTATGTCATTGATTAACCTACATTATGTTCCAGCAAGGCTTGCAGTCTGACACCACCGTCCACGAGTTTGACCCACTTTTTCTGGGGGTTTTGTCATAACCAGAGCAGCACTTTGATTCATCGCGTAAATGAGGGGTCTGACGGACATCGGAGCACATCTTTAAACTGAGTTTCACATTAAAAGTGACAAAAAAATGAAGGATTTGTGGCTTCAAGACAACTTGGAGTCAGAAGGGATTCAAATCTTTGCAAGAATTTAATTGAAAAAGAACTAAAAGAAGTTTATATAAAAATTGTAGTAGATGGTTTCAACAAAAGTAAAATAATACTTGCAAAACATATACAAAAACAAAAAAACTTGAGACCCTCATATAGTAAAGAGGAGTATTGTATTACTGTACTGTGAAAAATATTTACATTTGTTTGTTGCAAGACAACCTTAAAGAGGTCCCCTTTTCAAAAATATATATTCAGTTTGTTAATTTGTGTTGAATTCTAGTTTTCAAAAACGTCTTTACTTCACACGACATTGAAAAGCCCTTCCAGGATAATCGGTCTCAATAAAAACATGTTTTAACTTGATTGTTCAAAGGTGCTGGAGTCATAACTTGTTATTTTCACATCACTGACACTTTCATTGGCATCAATATTTGCTTTTGAAGCCATTTTGAACCCATTTTTGGCCACTGCTCAGCCAGTAAGGTCAAATGTGCCCCATATGGTTTAAAAGTGGGCAGAAAATGTTTTCAACATTAGTCGCCTTCCAGGGACCGGCAGCCTGGGAAGCGACCATGCTAGCTCTCCTGGCCCCTGGGTAGAGCTCGGAACGCTGTCCACTGGGCGACTTGCTAGCATAGCGAGCCAGTCCACCGAGTATCCACTGAAGCTAATGTGGGCAGACCTGATTGTGATTTTGTGATACGCCTGAGCGGCAGTGGTGAAAACTTTAATATTGTTGTGAGAAATGCACCAAAGCGACTGAGAAAAACTGTAATATTTGACTACTCTGTCTTTTTTTTACTAGCTAGATAGCTAAAGAATGTATCCATGTAATTAGCCAGCTAAAAAACATCAAGCTAGGTAGCTAGCTAAAAAATAGCTGGCTAAAAAATTGAGCTAGGAAGCTAGCTAAAAAAATCTAGCTAGGTAGCTAGCTAAAAAATCTAGCTGGCTAAAAAATTGAGCTAGGAAGCTTGCTAAAAAAATCTAGCTACCTAAAGAAATCTAGCTAGCTAAAAAAATCTATCTAGCTAAAAAACATCTAGCAAGGTAGCTAGCTAAAAAATCTAGCTGGCTAAAAAATTGAGCAAGGCAGCTAGCTAAAAAAATCTAGCTAGCTAAAAAAAATCTAGCTAGCTAAAAAATATCTAGCTAAGTAGCTAGCTAAAAAATCTAGCTGGCTAAAAATTGAGATAGGAAGCTAGCTAAAAAATCTAGCTAGCTAAAAAATATCTAGCTAGGTATTTAGCTAAAAAATCTAGCTGGCTAAAAAATTGAGCTAGGAAGCTAGCTAAAAAAATCTAGCTAGCTAAAAAATATCTAGCTAGGTAGCTAGCAAAAACATCTAGCTGGCTAAAAAAATTAGCTAGGAAGCTAGCGAAAGAAAATCTAGCTAGCCAAAAAAGAAATCTAGCAAGCTAAAAAAAATCTAGCTTGCTAAAAAAAAATCTGAATAGTTAGAAAATCTAGCTAAACAGACAGATAGATCCCACACAAGATAAATGGAAAAATTATAAAAGCTGATTAAAAAGATCCTAAAATACGATTAGGGTCACAAAAAAAAAGTAATATTACGACTTTTTTTCTCGTACGTTTAAGAGATTAAAATATGTGAAATTAGCTCATGACTTTTACAGCCATAAATATAAAACTTGATTCTGGTAATTTAACAGTTATGACCTTTTTCTCGTAAATTTACAAGAATTGAAGTTGCAATAAAAAAAATTGTTTTGTTTGTAAACTGGTCCTAATTACAACAAAGTATTACAGCCACCAATAATAATAATAAAAATTAATATTTACTAGTGTTTTTCTCATAAATTTATGAATTTAATCTCGTGAATTTACAGTTTTTTTCTTGTTAATTTACAACATTTAAAGTAATAAATTTATTGGTGAAAATTTCATACATTTAGCCAATGATTTTTAAAGTCGTAAATATAATACTTTCTTTTGGTAATTTAACAGTAATTATTTTTTTCTTGTAAATTCACAAGATTTAAAATCTTAATTTAAAAAAATATGTTTGTAAACAAGCCCTAAAACTAAAACAAGAATAGGAGATAAAAGGATATAAAATATTTCTTCATCACGACGCTTTAAACATATATGTAGGATTATATATGTGTGTTGTTTGTTTATTAGATGTGGTAACATCATCATATTTTTTGAGGGGTTTAGGTTTTGTTTTATTTTACATTTTTCTTTTTTATATAGTAAGAATAAAACAAATGATTAAAACAAAGTGATATTTCGTTCTTTTGATCGACCAAAACTTACTCGGTGTGACTTAAATCTAAAAGTAAATGTGGATCTGTGCATGAAATGGATTTTGCGCGTTCGGTACCGTTAGGAGAACGTTTCCGCGAGTGGAACTCCCACCGGGCTTTCTCTCAACCCTCCGCCTCTTTAAGTCTGTCCCACATCTGACTGCCTTTGATTCTTCCGTTTGCTCAGCGCTTTGCACTCTGCCCCTCGTGGAATTTGCCAATTCTCCTGTCTCCGGTGCGTAAAACAGCCGCTGCGCGCCGCTCGGATAAAACAATGTAGCTGCGCTTTTACGCACGAAGCGGTCTCTCCCCCCCACCCCAAAAAATGGACCTAAAATCCGAACTCCTGAAGTCCATCTGGTACGCGTTCACGTCTCTGGACGCAGAGCAGTGCGGGAAAGTGTCCAAGTCGCAGTTAAAGGTAAGAGTGGAACTTTGTGGATCAGGAAACCGAGATTCGGTTTGATTTTCTGCTCTTTCTGTGTAACTTAGAAGGAGCCTCGATGTCTGCATGATATGACAGCTTAGCTGTGGAATGTGAAGAAACTTAGTCATTCGTAAACACTATGTTTGAAGTGTTCAGTCCAACCTTGTGACCATTTACTGACTGAAGGTCAAAGTTCAGCTCCATAGAAATCAATATTCCTATTTGTCCAGTTTGACTATTAAAAAAAAAGTTTCTGCTCACTTTTCCATCCAGCCCTTACATGTCTCCACTTCTTGGAGGAATCCAAGGAAATAGTCGACATTTGTCCTGACATGCTCACTGAGAACCAGCTGCATGTGTGTATGGGGGTAGTGAGGAAACAAGGGAGTGTGCAGAGAAACCTACCTGAGTCTGCAGGTGTTGACCGGAACACATTCAGTCCTGCTTTTCTTTTCTTTCCCTCCTCAGGTGCTTTCTCACAACCTTTACACTGTGCTGAACATCCCACACGATCCGGTCGCCCTGGAGGAACATTTCCAGGATGATGACGACGGCCCGGTGTCCAATCATGGCTACATGCCCTACCTCAACAAATACATACTGGATAAGGTATTGTTAGAGAGCGGCTGCTGTTAATAGTGCAAACGATTATTTTAATAGTCGACTAATCGACGATTAATTTTTGGGATTAGTCGACGAATCGGATCATGCGCAAACTCGATCTTAACCATCGTTAGCTTTCCCAAATTAGCCTAAAAAAACTGAAAAAAATCAAAAATTAGTTAAAATAGCTAGCATGTAGCATGCAGCGTAAAAAACAAAAGTCTAAATTTGCCAAAATTAGCTAGCATGCAACTGAAATATTACCTAAATGCCAAAATTGTCATGCTGTGCGTGACGAGGCAGACCCAGTTGCTGGAACCCGGAAGGAGGATGTGAGACTGGAGAGGTTTAAATAAAGTTTATTGTCCGTGGGGATAATGGCGTAGGGTCCGGAACCAGGAATGAAGGTGGAAGCTTGAGAACGAAGACCTGCTGCGGACTGGAGCGGACAGGTGGAGTAACGAGGTGAGTCCGGCAGCCGGTGCGTGGCGTGATGAGGATCGGCGTGATCCAAGACGAGATGCTTAGACGAGGCAGGACCCAGGTCGGCACATGGGAGGTAAGGACCTGGAGGTAGAGGAGTCAGGTCGTGAGACGAGGCGAGACTTTAACGAGAGCATACAAAACTGTACGTAGTAGGCCAGGTAACTTCACCGGGTAAGGCAACGAACTGGCGAAGAATGCTGGGGAGGGCTCCTCTTAAATAGGCTGGAGTGGAGGTGATGAGTGCCGACAGCTGGGTCCAATTAGGATGTGGAGGAGGAGCGCAGGAGGACCATGACAAAAATAGCCTAAAAGAAAACAAAAAAATAAGCCTAGATTTGCCAAAACAACTAGCATGCAGCTGAAATATATGCTAAACTCCACATTGCCTAAAAATCTGAAAAAATCCCAAATTAGCTAAAATAGCTAGCATGTTGCTGAAATATTAGCTAAAGTCCAAAACAGCTTGAAAAGCAAAAGTCTAAATTTGCCAAAAATAGCTAACATGCAACTAAAATATTAGCTAAATGAAAAAATAGCCTAAAAAAACAACAAAAAAGTCTAAATTAGCCAAAAATAACTAGCATGCAACTGAAATATTAGCTAAATGAAAAAATAGCCTAAAAAAATGAGCCTAAATTTGCCAAAACAACTAGCATAAAGCTGAAATATATGCTAAACTCCAAATTGCCTAAAAAACAGAAAAAAACCCAAATTAGCTAAAATAGCTAGCATGTTGCTGAAATATTAGCTAAAGTCCAAAACAGCTTAACAAACAAAAGTCTAAATTCGCCAAAATTAGCTAGCATGCAACTGAAATATTAGCTAAATTCCAAAATAACCTAAAAGAAAACAAAAAAAAAAAGAAGCCTAGATTTGCCAAAACAACTAGCATGCAACTGAAATATATGCTAAACTCCACATTGCCTAAAAATCAGAAAAAATCCCAAATTAGCTAAAATAGCTAGCATGTTGCTGAAATATTAGCTAAATGCCAAAATATTCTAAAAAAGCAAAACAAATAAGCCTAAATTAGCCAAAACAGCTAGCATGTATCTGAAATATATGCTAAGCTCCAAATTAGCCTAGAAAACTGCTAAATTAGCTAAAATTAGCAGGTATGCTGCCTAACTATTCGCTAAACTCCAATTTAGCATAAAAACTGAAAAAGTCTTAAATTAGCCAAAATAGCTAGCATGTAGCTGAAATATTAGCTAAACCCCAAAATAGCCTTCAAATTTTGCCAAAATAGTCTAAAAAAGTTAGCATAACGCCATTATAACTTTCAACTTTACGACTCCATATAATATAAAGTAACGACTAATCGACTATTAAATTAGCTGTCGACAATTTTAATAGTCGATTAGTCGTCGATTAGTCGACTAATCGTGGAAATTTTTCCTAGAAAACTAAAACATTTTTTTTAAAGAACTTGTGTTATAATGCAATTATGATTAAAAGAGCACTTTTACAATTCATTTTAAAAATGATCAGAGTGTCTTCAATGTGTTTTTGTTTGAAATTCTTCCTAATTCGTAAATTAAATTGTAGTTTGGGTTTGAAAAACTCCAGTTTATGCAAAAGTATTCATTAATTTACAAGATTACTTATTTCTGGGGTACTAATTTGTTTGGAAAATGTGGTTTTGTGTTTTTGCTAACATGCAACTCTGAGGATTCCTAAAAAAAAATCTCAATTTGATAATGAATTTCTGTAAAAAGAAAATATTTTTTATGTCCAGATAGACATGCTCTATTCCATTTTAAAATCATCCAAACGTTTAGTTAGAAACATCAACAAAAAAACACACTTGGATTAATCTCCATGTTGCTTATATCCTCCTCACTACCAGAATTGTAGTTTTTTTAATCCATTAAAAAGTACAATTCCCAGAACCCCTGTTAACCCCTGTTACCCAAACGTTTAGAGATATTCAGGTCTAGAAATGTCGTCCACAACGGACGCATGTACACTACTGGTAATTAGGAGTCCTGTTTAGACTTTTTTTAATTGATTTAAACCAAATTGGTTAACACCAGCCTTAAATTATGTGAATTTTTGCCTTTTACGGCATTGAACCTCAGTTATTAAATTAGATTAACTTGTTTAACTTGCCAAAAAAAGTCCAACATGAACAGATCTGAAAATTTTACGCAGCTCAGAAAAAGAAAAAACTGTTTTGTTTTTGCAAATTGAATGCAGCAACACAGTTATCCGCTATAATAATAAATAATAATAAGTTTTATTTAAATGGCGCCTTTCCTGACACCCAAGGTCGCCTCACAGATAAAGCTATTTTAGACTTGTAAAATCAGTTTTAACCAGATGGAACATAAACTACTGACATGTTTTCATTAGTGCAAAAATTAAGTCACAAATATTTTGGATTAAGTCAATTTTATGATCTGTAATCTTTGTCAAGATAATCAGTTTTGGTGCTTCCCTTTTTTGTATTTTTAAATATATTTTTTTTAGGTTGACTGAATTTTGTCAGGTTATACATTTACTACAGAGTAATTAGGGTCACCATAAAAGAAAAACGATTAAAATTAAAGAAAAAAGTCGAGAATAAAATCATAAAATTACCTAAGAAGTCATAATTCTACAAGAATAAAGTCATGCTTTTAAAAAAAAGTTGCAATAGTTTCTTAAAAATAAAGTTGTACATTTACAAAAAAATGAAGCAGATTTGAGCAATCAGATTTTGCTGAAATATCTGAAACATTTATGAAATAAACGGACAAACTAATGTTTGTCTTTCTTGACACATTTAAAAAAAATAAATTCAACATTTTAGTTTTAGAACTTTGTCTTTGTAAAACTGTTACTTTAATAGTACAAAGTTATTCTCATACACTGACTTTTCAAAACAGAACATGAATAAAGCACTACAAAAACCCAAACGTAGAGTCCTGACAGTACCCCTCCCAAAAGGGCAGATCCCAGATGCCCAAAAACACCCAAGAGGAACAGACCCTTACAAGCATGACTAAAACAAGTCCAGAAAACAGAGATGTATGTGAGGGGTATCAGAACCCCTCCTCGGGAACAGACAAGAGAGGAGGATCAAAGCCAAATGTTTACTTTTTTAAATTCATTTGATTAAACATATTAAAGGGCTAAAAACTGTACAGTATTTTTCTGTGGTCAAAGTCTGATGTCACTGCAGGTGAAAGCGGGGACATTTGACAAGGAGAAGTTTGATGACCTGTGCTGGATGATGACGATGAAGAAGAACTTCACCGGCGTCCTGCAGAACGGGCTGCTGACTGAGAGGAACTGCTTCAAACTCTTCTGCTTGTTCAACCTTCTGTCCGAGGACCATTACCCACTGGTGATGATTGTGGAAGAGGTACCCGGCGCTCACAGGAATTTTTATGGGATTAGCTGGACTTTTATAGGGATTCCCTAACAGGTCAACCAGGAAGGTTCACCTCCTAAAGCGGCCATTCCATACTGTAAGGTCTTTTCATAACCGGACTAGATTTCTGAGGCCCCGCCTTTTGCTCCTTGAAGGTGCCGCCCATTTCATGATGTCATTCTAGAGCCGTCCTCGTCAGCATGTCACCCATGAAAACAAACATCCACATTTACCCCCGTTTACCTTCAAAATATTCCACAGACAGACTGGTGATGGTTAATGGATTCATTTTTCGGTAAAATTTTGTAATAAAATGCAGACAACACCTGATTAACGTTTCACTATTTAATGAAATGATGAGAACACTCTGATTAGCACTGGCTGCTAATGTTTCTTTTCTCTTTGAAGCATAATTTGTATTTGTATCAAAAATCCTTTTCACATGTAAGTTTCTGTCTGTGCTCAATAATCCACGCGGAAATCACTTCTCTCAATTCGTCGTTCGCTTTTCCATCAAGAAATAGTCTTCTCCCTCTCTCCCTCAGGAAATATTTTCTCCCTTCCTCCACCAGGAAATAATCTTCTCCCTTTTCTCCACCAGGAAATTGTCTTTTCCCCTTTTCTCCCCTAAGAAATAGTCTTCTCCTGTTTCTTCCCTGGGAAATAGCCTGCTTACTTCCTCCACCAGGAAATAGTCGTATCCATTTTCCACCAGGAAATAGTCTGCTTACTTTCTCCACCAGGAAATAGACTTATCCCTTCCTTCTCCAGGAAATAGTTTTCTCCCTTTCTCCACCAGGAAATAGTCTCCTCCTTTTTTCAACTAGGACATAGATGTTTCCGTTTCTCCATCAGGAAATTGTCTTCTCCCATCTCTCCCCTAGAAAATAGTCTGCTCCCTTTTCTCCCTCAGGAAAAAGTCTTCTGGCTTTCTCCACCAGGAAATAGTCTTCTCCTTTTTCTTCCCTGGAAAATAGCCTGCTCCCTTTTTTTCCACCAGGAAATAGCCTGCTTACTTCCTACACCAGGAAATAGTCTGCTCACTTTCTCTTCCAGAAAATAGTCTTCTCCCATTTCTCAGTCTGCTCCCTTTTCTCCCTCAGGAAAAGTCTTCTGGCTCTCTCCACCAGGAAATAGTCTTCTCCCATTTCTCCCCTAGGAAATAGTCATCTCCTGTTTCTTCTCTGGGAAATAGCCTGCTTACTTCCTCCACCAGGAAATAGTCGTATCCATTTTTCCACCAGGAAATACTCTGCTTACTTTTTCCACCAGGAAACAGTTCTCTCCATTTCTCCACCAGGAAATAGTCTTCTCCCTTTCTACTGCCATCTTCCCAACTCCCCGTCTGCTTGCTCCATTCCCGGATATGTCCCTAAAACAAGTTCTTGAACACATTTTTATCCCATGGTGTTTCACACTGGACAAGCAGGGAGGGGCTTCTTCTTTTTCTTTTGCTACTTTTTACCAGCGTATGTCCGCCATCTGTAGTTGGAAGAGGCTTGGTGTAAAATGTAAAAGCGGTGCAAATCGTACTCCAGGCTTTTTCTTTTACAGCTCTATTCTGATATATAGAAGAATTTCTGTCGTAAAATAAAAAAATATATATACATATATATATATATTAATTTTTCCTTCATGATCAATTTCCAAACGATTGGCACTTTTGGAAAGCCACCCAACTGTCACTACCAAATCCAAGTCCCTGATTGGTCAAAGTTCAACCCGTTTGTTCAATGGCCACGCCTTTCATATGTAAAGCCTACAAATGGTTGTAAAAGCTAGCATAGCTAACGCAGAGTTTTAAAGCCTGAAATGCACGTTTACATAGACTTTTCATTGAAAATGGACATTCGAATGTGAGTTGCTGAGAGCGGTGTGCACATAGCTTGAGTTGTTGGCGAGACGGTATGCGCAGAGCAACCCCGCCCCCCTTCCTGTCACCCATAACTGAGAGCTCATTGCTTACAGGCTCTCCCATTTACTTACAATCTCTAACACCCAATATCTCAAACCGCAATATTGGAGCAGTTTTGAGCCAGATGTCGGCTATTTTTGCAGTTTGTACTGACGCATCATGTTGAAAACACAATTTACATCAGAATGCATCTATAAAACAATTTTTACCAACATGAAGGCAAACTCCTCAACACTTAGATAAAATCAAATGTTGCATATTGTTCAGCAAGTAAGAATGCGTAGATAAAAGAATCACACGGGAAGCAGGTTTAGATTCAATCTTGTCCTGTATTTTTTTAGCTTGTGTCAAAGCAGAAAAAAATAAGGCGCAAGTAAGGTAATGAGGCTCTTCCTTCCTGCATTTCCTCCAAAATGCTCTCGGTTTCCTGTAAGTCAGAGGCAACAGTAAACGTCTTTAGATCCAAACACTAGTGTACTTCAAAGGTAACTGTAGTTACTGAACCGTGCAACAAAAACAAACATTATCGTCGTTGAATGTCTTCAAGGTGGAGTATCTTCTGAAGAAAATCTCCACGGCAGCGAGCCACGAGTGGGACGGAAAGCTCCTGGAAGACCTGATTTCCCAGGATCCCGCAGTGCAGGAGGAGGGCATGTCTGTGTGGAGCTTCCTGGCGCACATGAATGCGGGTCGCTTGCTGAGGGTCACCAATAGCGAGGCTTTCAGCCTGGCTCTGAATGAGGTGTTTCTGGAGATGTACCACAACGTGCTCAAGAGAGTAAGTCCTCCTGAAACTCTGTGGTCTTTTAGACTTCCTTGGAATCACTCTTTGGGTTCCTGCAGGGCTACATGTGGAAAAAGGGGCACATGAGGAGGAACTGGACGGAGCGCTGGTTTGTGCTGAAGCCCTCTTCCATGGCTTACTACGTGGGCGAGGCCCTCAAGGACAAGAGAGGGGAAATCCAGCTGGATAAGAGCTGTGTCGTTGAGGTTGTTGAAGACAGGATTGTTGGTTGTGCGGATCCATGGCATCTGAGTGACCACGCCCCTTTTTCATTTCAGCCTATCCCAGATAGGGAAGGGAAGCGGTGCCTGTTCTGTGTGAAAACCCACAACAAAACCTATGAAATGAGCGCGTCCGACCAGAGGCAGAAGGTCGAGTGGATTCAAGGTGTGTGCAGAAATACACACAAATAAATGTTGTTTTCGTCCTCTGGGCTGTTCCTGCATTCAGTGTGAGATGAGTGAAGTTAGCGATAATGCCCGACAAGGTGTGCATTATCAGTGGATTCAAGGTGTGTGCAGAAATACACACAAATAAATGTTGTTTTGTCCTCTGGGCTGTTCCTGCATTCAGTGTGAGATGAGTTGAGTAAGCGATAATGCCCGACAAGGTGTGCATTATCAGACATTGGTTGTGAAGTCTGTGTCAAGAAGACCCAAAGAGGACAAAACTGCAAGGCAGAGTGAAGAACAAGAATTCTTTAATAACAAAAAGCTCTAGTGTTGATGGGAAATGTCAACAAACATAACAAAGCTATAAAAAACACAGCAGAACTAAACAGAGCAAAAAGTGACGGACAAACTAAAATAAAGCAACTCTGAGCTTGTATTCAGAATGGAAAAGTTCATTTAGTCCGGATCAAGTCCTTAAGCTCCCGTTTGGTCTGTATTCGGACTGCCGTCAACCGGACATTTCTGTTTCGAACCAAAGCTTGTGAATAAAACCATGTGACTAAAGATCTCTTCACTCATTGGCCAGAAATAACAAGGACAGGAGTCAAATAAAACTAGAAGTTCACAAAGCTAAACCAGGGTCAGGCGTTGGCATAACATCATCAGAAACATGAGAAGACAGGTCAGGAGATAACGCTCAGTATGCAGGCAGAGTGGGACAAACAATACTTCGCACTGAGCAAGGCTCCATGTGTTACTTTACACCGGGCAAGCATTACAGGTCAGGTGGGACGCGGTAGTGGTCTAGCTACGGCAGATGTCTCCATCGACTATGGGATGGCTGGAGCCACAGGCTCTGCTACCAACCTTACAAAACTCCGAACTCACGTAGGTTCACCCAATAACCATTTATTACGATTGAGCTTGTTAATAGAAAGGGAAGTCTGGGCACCTTTGCTTAGACTGCTGCCCCCGAGATGAGCGGAAGAAGATGGATGGATGGACTATCTTGACAAGGATTGCCAAGCAAATGACTTACATCATTTTTGCCTCCAGTTGCGTTGCCCCGCCCTCATAATTCCTGGCCAATTAGTGAAGAGATCTTTAGTTTTATATATATATAAATTTTTTTTTTTACAGGTTTTGTCTGAATACAGACCAAATTAAAGGTTCAGGATTTTTCCAGTCTGAATATACCCATAGACTGTCCGGAAAACAGTGTGAGAATCAATTGTTACAAATGTTTTAACAATGAGTTCCTGGGTCTCATTGTTGCCCCGCTACTCTGTTTACATCCCATAATGCCCGGCTACGGTGGCCGTTTTGGTCCAGTTTTTCCACTCCAAGCATGAATGAGGAATCTCAGAGCAACCCGGAGCTAAGTCTGATTGGAAATAAGTCAAGACCACCTCGAAAGTTGGGTCCAAGGGCGGTTCCTGGTTGTGGACCAGTGTCTACTTGGATGTATTTAGTACTTTAATCTTGTTACTTTTTAGGACTAAGTTATCACATTTTACAAATTTTCCCTGTTTTTCCAAAAATCTGCTTCATAGGTTAACTGGCGACTCTAAATTCCCTTGAATCAGCAGTATCTGGGTTGGTCCAATCCACAAGATGAACCCAAAATGAAACTATAGTTATAAGCCATGATTTTTCATTTCTAAATAATAGTGGAACGTTGATGTTTTTTGTAGCCATTCAGACAGCCCTCCGTCTTCAAAGTGAGGGAAAGTCCTCCCTACACCACGAACTCAAGCTGAAGAGGCGCATGCTGCGAGAGCACAAACACCAAGAGCGCAGCCGCAGCTCCCGCAGCAGCTGCAGCAGCCGCAGCAGCCGGAGCAGCCAATCAGACGAGCTGAGCGTCCAGGAAACGGAGAGGATAGAGAAAGAACGACAAGACCTGGAGATAGAGAACATCATTCAGGTAGAATAGTGTTAAAGTGTGGAACTTTAGTGCACTTATGCATAAAAGATGTATGTTTATAGCACGCACGAGAACTGGAGAATCGACGAAGGGAAGCGGAGGAGAGGGAGAGGAGGAAACAGAAGGAGGTGCAGATGGACCTGGAGAGGCAGCTGAAGGAGGCTGAGATGGTGAGAGTTTACATTTCACGTGAAATGGGTTTCAGTTGGGATTATAACCTTTAACGGTTCTGAGAAGAAGCAGTGGAAAAGGTGAGAAGTTTTTTATCCTGTGTGTCCAGCTGAGAGACAGCATGCAGGCCGAGATGCAGGAGAAGGAGAGGACGGCGGAGCAGCAGAAACGGAGGATCCAGGAGCTGGAGATGACTCAGCAGAAACTGGAGGCCGCTCTGAACATGGAGATCCAGGCTCGGCTGGAGGAGGAACGAGCCAGACTGGAGCTGGAGATGTAACCATAAAAAACGTTTATGATTCATTTTTTTCACGGTTTATGTTTCTTAAATATCTCTTTTCCAGGTTGCTGCAGGCTGAGGAGGAGAAAAAGCAGCAGTTTAAGCTCCTGCAGGATAAGCAGAGGGACTTGAGGAGACTCAGTCCTGCGCTGGAGGCCTCAGACGGCAGTGCAGACGAGGACACCCCCTCGGCGCTCTACTCGGCCTCCCAGGAGCTTCAGGATCTGCAGGCGTCACGCCAGAGGAGCCACCAGCACCTAGAGGTAAAGCGAGAGAAGAAGCAGCAGCTCGCCTGATTTACGCGTTTTCTCATAAAGTGATTTTTCCAGGAAGTGCAGGAGAGGCTGAGGAACGCCACTCAGCACGTACGCCACTGGAACGTCCAGCTGAATCGCCTCATGAAGCCCATTGCTCCAGGAGGTAAATGTGTGCCCCTGAAAATGTATAAACCATAAAATATGCCCTTCAAATTAAAAGCTTCATCTTAAAAAACTGGCATGAATATAAATTTATTTTAGTCAAAATGAAAAATTAAGGAAAACAGCAGGAGTTTGTTCAAAATTTGCCTCTAAATTGTGAGCAACACCGCCCCCTTTCCCCCTTCCCCTTCAGAGCTTTTGGCCCTCATTGTGTGATTTTTACATTATAAGCAAGTCCTTTTTTTTTTGTCTGCTCCTTATTCACAACAATTGCAATATATTGAAATAAATATCAAATATATCACATCAGCAAATTGCCACAATATGCTAAAATGATTCATTTTAATCAAAGTAAATATTTAAAACCTAAACAACAGATTAAATATCTAAAACTAGTTCGAAAGTAAAATTCTTTTGAAAATACTGACCATAAATAATACTTGTAATTCACTTTAATCATGAATATAAATAACAAATGTCATTAAAACTCTTGATTCACTGTGGAGGTATTTAAGAAAAAACTTTTTAGATTAGCTTTTACATAGTTTTAGTTTGATTTTATGAATATTTACTAATAATTAATTTGAATTAATGTGTATATGTCCTGGGTTTTTATGTATTTATTTATTATGATTGCCATTTTTACTACTGTATTTTGTCTCTTTTTGTCTCTTTGTATTTTTAAAATTTAAAAATAATTGTTTTTGAAGGATTTTTTTGTGTGTATTTAAGAAAATCAAAACTTTTAACTTTTTAATAAACTTCAGTTAAAGTAAGTGCATTCTTTGTAAAAGTTTTATTAACATTTTTTTACTTGAAGCTGTAGAATCCCTCATATGATTTATTTTCCTTTTTATTAGAATCACATCATTTTAAGAAAATGTGCTTTTGTAACCCGATCTTTTGTATTTTTTAGAGCGTTTGGACAGCCGGATGACATCAAAATACTTTTGCCCGCGGACGGAGGGAGCTCTGGCAAGCAACGAGTTCATTTCCAAATACAAGATAAGAGATGATCAGAACAGCCAGATAGGACCAGAAGAATGTGAGGGACTGGAGGAGCAGATGGGGGCCGCCCACCTGTCAGATGCATCAGAGGAATCCCTGGGAAAGCCCAATGGGCTGCTGTGATCGCCACAGAGACAGATAAAAGGATTTATTTTTACATTTAGAAATGTCAAGGGAAAAAAATGTAACTTTAAACCACAAAAAATCATTTTTCCCAATCAAACTTGTTTACAAACTGTCCATCATAGAGACAACTGTTCAGTCTCATCCTCAAACATGACATTAGAGAATTCTGCTTTGTGCCAACCAAGAAACTATGGAAAAATATGATTTATAGATAAATATGGAGGGTTGTGACTAAAAAATTATTCAGCATTTAATTAAAACATAAATTACTAAAACAAACTTTCACAATTTTGTACCAAACAAATTGTTGTTGTAAACTGTTCTGTGATATGTATCATTTTCATGTATTCTGTTTAAATTAAATGTAAAAAAGACTGAATGCAGAAGAATATTGTTTTATTTTATTAGTGGTAAAAGTTGGGACTTTTCAAAATAAAAAACACGACAGACAAAATATTATCACAAATATATTGTTCAGCTTTATGAATAATATTAATTTAAACACTAATTTCAATTTACATTCTTTGTGGTGACACTGAGAAGAGGTATTCGTATTTCAAAACAAAAGTCTGGTTTTTAATCCAGATTTTTTTTTTTTTACATTTTACAGTTTTTTTGGCATGAGAACATTTTTCAAACTTTATTTAAAACACTTACATGACATACAATAAAGAGTAAAGAACGAACTTACTTTTTTCTCAAAAAAGATGTCAGATCTGACTTTTCAAAAAAAAACAAAACAAAACCGGAAGACAAAAAAAAAAGATGAATTTATTATAATAATAATTTATTCAGCGTTATAAAAAACATATTCAAACAATATTTTCAGTTTATTTTATTTGGGTTGTTTCTCAAATTCTGACACTGGCAAGAGGTATTTGTATTTCAAAACAAAAGTCTGGTTTTTAAGGCAAAATATTTTTTTTTCATTCTACCATCTATGTTTATTTGTTTGGCACGAGAACATAGAAGCTCAAATTTGATTTAAAACACTTACTAGTACTATAATAATGTAAAGTACAAATAACAAAAACGTAGTTTTTTCAGAATAAATGTCAGAGAGGTTATAAAAGTAAAAAAACATACTTTTCTTAATTTTTTTTTGTTATAGCTTTATGTTAATTTAAAAAGCTAAGACAGAATTGTGTATAATTGTGTATAAATATATCTAATTTGTTATTATAATTATTTAAAAAAATGTTTGATGAATATAACATTTTGTTAAACTTATTTTTCACTTATTGTGAAGATAGCTTTTATCACAATAATTTTTCATAAAAATAAGTAAATATTAGGCTTAAAAGATGTAAAAAATGCACTTTAGTATCGATTTCTAGATGTAAATCCAGTAGTATTTTTTGATTTGTTGCTTTTTAATGTCATTGACTTGTGTTTAAATAAAGTTTTTTCAAACGAGTCGTGATACCGCCGTCTCACCAGAGGTGGCGCTGTAGGGAGGAGTAACAGAGCGTAAACCGGAAGAAGACCTGAAGTAAACAGAGCAGCATGGAGGCTCCCTGTAAGCCCTCACGCCGGGACCTTTTGGAGAGTATTTTTAAGGCTAAGCTTTGTTAATTTACTATAAACACTCTCTCCATTACATGTCTTGGTTTGGGTTGATTTTTAGAAGCGAAAACTATATATTTTTGTTAACTTTACTATCAAATTAGCCAGAATGAAAGCAGCGCACAGAGGGAAGGTCAGGTCTTTGCTCCATCTGAGCCGCAGACTGACAACCGAGCAGCCGGGTCCCGCTGAGCCCTCACCGGGCACCCAGCAGCGGAGGCTCAGAAAGGACCCCCGCGGCTGCTCCGTGCTCCTGTTCCCCGGTCAGGGCAGCCAGTTTGTGGGCATGGCGGGAGGACTTCTGCAGTATCCCAACGTCAGAGACATGTTCTCCGTCGCCCAGAGGATCCTCGGCTACGACCTCCTGTCTCTGTGTCTGAACGGGCCCGAGAAGGACCTGCAGAAGACGGTGCACTGCCAGCCGGCGGTGTTTGTCGCCTCTCTGGCTGCGGTGGAGCGGCTGCACCATGAAAACCCAAAGGTTCGATCCCCTCACAGCTGATGCATTTGAGTGGAAATGACACCAAATAATCTGCAAGTCTGCACAAGACATTAAATTGTATTCATGTTAATGTGACTATAATGATAAATAGCAACACATTATTTTATTAGCATAAATAAACCATAAAGAGAGAAAATTGCCTTTTTTCAAAATATGAAAGTTTATAACTTGTGGCATGACTTACTTTCAAAATAAAAGACTTCCGGTGTCACATGATCATCTCAATGGAGCATTAAATGCAGAAGTGTCAGCAATGAGTGACAAAAACACAACTTCTTTTATAATTTGAATGATGTACACGTAAACCAGTGGATGATGGGGAAGGGGGCGGGGTTACTCTACGGGAAAAGTCCCACCCACAACTCTGACGCGAATTTACAATGTTGATCTGCAGAAACTATGTCCTAAAATAACAGCAGTTTTATAAAATGTTAACTAAAAACAGCTTCATTATTATTGAAAGGCTATAGGGAACACTTTTAAAATAGGTCAAAAGTATTAAAACTATATTTCTTATGTGGATATTGAACACTCAAAGTGGTTAAAGACAAAAATAATGCAAAAAATTTTAGAAATTTAAGAGCATTTATCAGTTTAAAAACAACCCTAAAAGCATTTCTTACAATCAAAGAGATGTCAATTTATTATAAAATATATTATGTATCTTCAAAAGACAGAAAATAACATTTTGGTGATTATTTCGTCTTTGCAGGATTCACGATTTCCCTTTTTTTTCTAACCTCAGGCTGTTGAAAGTTGCGTCGCTGCTGCAGGTTTTAGCGTCGGGGAGTTTGCGGCTCTCGTCTTCTCCGGAGCCATGGACTTTGCAGAAGGTAATTCTCCCCGACGGTTTGATTTGTCGGCTGATAGACGAAGGAAGTGTCACTTCTTCAGACTTGTGCTTTCTTTTCCAGCTCTGTATGTGGTAAAGGTGCGCGCTGAAGCCATGCAGAGGGCGTCGGAGCTGGTTCCGAGCGGGATGCTGTCGGTCATCGGGCGGCCTCAGGCTCAGTATAAGCAGGCCTGTTTGCAGGCTAAAGAGCACTGCAGAAGTCTGGGGGTTCAGGAGCCCGTTTGTTCGGTTGCAAACTACCTGTTCCCTGATGGCAGGGTCATCGCAGGACATCAGCAGGTTACTATCATGGATTCATATAGTTTATAATCTTTAAGAAAAACACATACAGGTGTGGTGCCAAGAGTACACAAAAATAAAAATGCAAAACTTACAACAATCATAGCATATAAGTTATTATTTATTGACATTTTCTGACGTATTTACTTAGATAAACTTCAATAAAGTTTAAATAAAATCTTTTGTCATTTTTTTGTCAAGGCGCTAGACTTTCTTCAACAGAAGTCGCGAAGTCTTCACTTCACAAGAACAAAACTTCTCCCGGTCAGTGGGGCTTTTCACACGGATCTGATGGCGTCGGCCACCAAACCTCTGAGCGACGCTCTCAGGGAAGTGGAGGTCAGTGAGTCACCCGAATAGGAGCGGACATGTCATCTAAATTATTTAATGAAAGATTAATGGTTTATTATGCTTCTATTTAACAGAATAGTCTTTTAGTTTTGTTTTTCTTTTATGTTGGTCTTTAGATTTCTTTTCTGAATTTTTGTACACAAGATTCACGATTTATCATCTTAACCTAATATCGAGACACATTCCAATTAAAAATAAAAAATAAAAAATATATATATACTTCATGTTCTTTTTCTGATTTTCAGCTTAAAAATTTCTGGGAAGAAATAATTAGTACTTAAAGAATAATACTAGTGCCAAAGTTGTTTTTGCTTGGTCTATATCCAAAGAAATTCTGAGTTAATCTTTATAGTAGTGCTGCCACGAATTATTATTTTAATAGTCGACTAAAAAACAATTATTTTTTCCAATTAGTTGACTAATCAAATGCAAAGTAGATGTAAAACACACATCTTAAACATCATTAGCTTTAACTAAAAACCAGATATATTCACACTAGCATTATCTGCAAAAATGCTAGTTTGAATGCTGTAAGCTAAATATTAGTGCTGATAGCTGAAGATGCTGAAAGTGATGGCTAAAATGCTGAAGTTGATATCCAGCTAAAATATTAGTTAAATGCCAAATTAGCCTAAAAAGACAAATTTTAAAAAATACCAAAATAAAGTTAGCCAAAAAAGATAGCATGTAGCGATATATTGGCTAAACTCCCAATTAGCCTAAAAAACTGAAAAAAACTAAATTAGCCAAAACTGCTAGCGCATAGCTGAATAATTAGCTAAATTCCAAAACAGCATAAAAAACAATAAAAAAGCTTAAGTTAGCTAAAACAGCAAACATCTAACTTAAATATAAGCTAAACGCCAAAATAGCCTAAAAAACAAAAAAGCCTAAATTAGCAAAAACCAGCTAGCATGTAGCTGAACTATTAGCTAAACTCCAAAATAGCTTAAAATACAAAAAGCCTAAATTAATCAAAATAGCGCGTGTGCAGCTGAAATATTAACTGAACTCCAAATTAGCCTAAAAAACTGAAAAATCCAAAATTAGCCAGAACAGCTAGCATGTAGCTGAAATATTAGCTAAATTCCAAAATAACCTAAGAACAAAAAAAAGAGCTTAAGTTAGCTAAAACAGTAAACATGTAACTAAAATATTAGCTAAACGCCAAAATAGCCTAAAAAACAAAAAAGCCTAAATTAGCCCAAACAGCTAGCATGTAGCTGAACTATTAGCTAAACTCCAAAATAACCTAAAAAACAAAAAGCCTAAATTAATCAAAATAGCTAGCATGCAGCTGAAACATTAACTGAACTCCAAATTTACCTAGAACACGAAATAAATCCAAAATTAGCCAAAACAGTTAGCATGTAGCTGAAATATTAGATAAATTCCAAAATAGCCTAAAAAACAAAAGTCTAAATTAGTCAAAATAGTTAGCATGCAGCTGAAATATTAGCTGAACTCCAAATTAGCCTAAAATACAGAATAAATCCTAAATTAGCCAATACAGCTAGCATGTAGCTGAAATATTAGATAAATTCCAAATTAGTCTAAAAAACCTTAATAAATTCAAAAATAGCCCAAAAAGCTAGCAGAATGCCATTACAACTTTCAACTTTACTACTCTCCACTTCATGTAATATGAAGTAACGACTAATCGACAATTAAATTAGTCGTCGACTATTTTAATAGTCGATTAGTCGACTAATCGGGGCAGCCCTAGTTTATAAACTGTGTATTCGGTTATTTTGAACGAAAGTTCACTGACCGACTGTTACCCAGCTTTGCCTCTAGAAAGAATTACATATATATTGAAGGGTAAACAAGAAAACTTTGTAACAAAAAAAAAAAAAAAAAACACAAAATAAAGCCTTAATCAGTGCAGATTCACAAATCATTTTACATTTTTTCTCGTTTGGTCCATGGATCTTTCAGAAGGTGAGACTAACACAGACAACATTTATGCTAAAATACAGATTTCTTAGGGTCACTCTATAATTTATTTTATCGTCTTTAGTGGTTTGAATTGTTTAGCCCCGTTTAAACTACCTTCTCCTTCAGGTGCGACGCCCCGAGATCAGCGTCTACTCCAACGTGGACGGCAAACGCTACATGAGCGAGAGCCACGTCCGCCGGCAGCTGGCGAAGCAGGTGGTGTCGCCCGTCAAATGGGAGCAAACGCTGCACGAGATGTACGAGAGGACGCAGGGGGAGAGCTTTCCGCACACCTACGAGGTGGGGCCCGGGAAGCAGCTGGGCGCCACGCTTCAGAAATGCAACCGGAAGGCTTTCCAAACCTACGTTCACGTGGACGTCGTGGCGAACCAGGAGTGACCGTTCTAATGACTCATTTTGAATTAAATACATCCGTTTTTTAAGGAATCAAACATCCAGCTGTAATCATTGTAAAGTTTATTTGCATCACATGAAAAAAGCATTTTCCAATCTATTAGAAAGTCCAGCTCCCTTCTTTTTGTTTGACCTCTTAAACCAGTAAGAAATAACTGAAGTCTGCAGACCTGCAACAGTTCAGTCCTCATAAACATCCTTTTCTACAAACACAGTCCTGAACTGTTGTGTCATTGCTACATACGCTGGCAAACCTCTTTAAACACCTTTAAACCAATCCAGTTCTTAAATTTAAAGATCATTTTCTTGATTTGAAAAATATTTTTAACAACGCTCATTAAAATAGTAAAAAAAAAAAGAAGTCAAAGTAAACGAAAGAAATTATCAAAAAAATTCACTTCTTTTTTTTGGTGTTTTTAACATTAAGACCTGCTTATGGCTCCTTCACACTTTCCATTCGATGCATAACGCACCAAAGGTGCTCACTGCAGCCACCAGGGCCGCAGCCACCAGTGCTCCTCTGGTCCAGCCAGCGTTGAAACCGGCCGCCTGTAAAATGAAACGGAATGAGATTTTATTACACTCTGGCAGCAATTTTCTAAAAGGAAAGATGTGGATGTAATGATGCACTTTCCCCATGATTTGGTTCAAGCCTCCATTTTTGAGCCACGGTTCTGTTTCGGTTCTAAATGGGACTTGTGTTTTATGACACAACAAAAAGTTCAGAAAAATACTTTATTTAATTTGCTAATAGGCAAATAATAGTGAAGAAAAACCTTTGCGTTGCCTTATTCCAGGGATGGGTACCTCCAGACCTCGAGTCCAAGCCCTACTCATGACTTGGAGTGTGTATTGACAAAAGTCCGCTGGTACATTATGTATCCCAATACCTAGCTCACCATACAATACTGGCTAGAGTACACCAGTAAAATGTGTATCGTGATACCTGGCTCCCAATACAATACTGGTATGTATTAGCAAAAGTACGCCGGTATGATACTTATCGCGATACTTCAATACAATACCAGTATGTATTAGCAAAAGTACGCCGGTATGATACTTATCGCGATACTTCAATACAATACCGGTATGTATTAGCAAAAGTACACCGGTATGATACTTATCGCGAT
Source organism: Oryzias melastigma (assembly GCF_002922805.2). Classification (NCBI taxonomy): domain Eukaryota; kingdom Metazoa; phylum Chordata; class Actinopteri; order Beloniformes; family Adrianichthyidae; genus Oryzias; species Oryzias melastigma. Next base: position 15,867,131 of record NC_050534.1, on the reverse strand, counting down.
ACTTGGCTCCCAATACAATACTGGTATGTATTAGCAAAAGTACGCCGGTATGATACTTATCGCGATACTTGGCTCTCAATACAATACTGGTATGTATTAGCAAAAGTACACCAGTATGATACTTATTGCGATACCTGGCTCCCAATACAATACTGGTATGTATTAGCAAAAGTACGCCGGTATGATACTTTTCGCGATACTTCAATACAATACCGGTATGTATTAGCAAAAGTACGCCGGTATGATACTTATCGTGATACTTCAATACAATACCGGTATGTATTAGCAAAAGTACACCGGTATGATACTTATCGCGATACTTGGCTACCAATACAATACTGGTATGTATTAGCAAAAGTACACCGGTATGATACTTATCGCGATACTTGGCTCCCAATACAATACCGGTATGTATTAGCAAAAGTACACCGGTATGATACTTATTGCGATACTTGGCTCCCAATACAATACTGGTATGTATTAGCAAAAGTACGCCGGTATGATACTTATCGCGATACTTCTATACAATACCGGTATGTATTAGCAAAAGTACACCGGTATGATACTTATCGCGATACTTGGCTCCCAATACAATACTGGTATGTATTAGCAAAAGTACACCAGTATGATACTTATAGCGATACTTCAATACAATACCGGTATGTATTAGCAAAAGTACACCGATATGATACTTATCGCGATACTTCAATACAATACCGGTATGTATTAGCAAAAGTACACCGATATGATACTTATTGCGATACCTGGCTCACGATACAATACTGGTGTGCATAGAGCCTTTTCACGTGACGTCACACATCACCGGAAACTGCAGTCGCTCATTGTTTAGAACGGCAAAGCTGACAGCTGAACACTTTTAAAGCAATTTCACATAAATAATAAAAGGTAACCTAACCAATTGCAACCAAAATTTGTAGAAATTTCCCAATTGGTTGTATTTGTTTCTTCCTCTCAGGTCATTCACAAATCAGAGTACAAATGTCGCAGTTCTACCTGTAGAAGGCAGCAGCTTCTACCCCAAATTTCTATGGATGATATTAAATGAGTCGTGGATTATTTCTCTCTGACAACCCAGTTAAAGTTAGACGAAGGTTACATGTACTTCAGTGAATGCTGCTTGTTTGATTATGATGGCAATTATGGTTTTATTATTTTAATTTGTGCTAATGCTAATGTTAGCATTAGCTTTGGGTTTGAGACGTGGGGCATCACATCATCATTTCTGACCAGTAAAAGTTGCTTAAATTTCCGTGCTCACATAATCATTGTAAACAGAGCTAAAGTCAGTCAATTTCAGCATGTCTTGACAAAATACAGTGTTTTTGGTTCCAAAGCACAGGGAAATTACATACATTTGTATTTTGATTTGTGGACGATCTGAGAGAGAAAGACGTAAACAGGTAGATAGGAAATTTATCAAATAAATACTGTGACATTTCCTGTTACAATTACCTTTTATTATTTCCCGAAAATGGTGTTGAACAGCGTTCAGTTCTTGGTTTTCCCGGTTTAAATCCATCAACCGGGAGTTACAACCCGGTCGCCATTTTGTGTGACGTCACCGTGAAAAGGGTCTATTGGCAAGAGTCCACAGGTACAATATGTGTCGTGATACCTGACATTTTTTACTATTTTTTTTAAAGTATGACTCAGAGAAAAAAAAAAAAACTCTACCTGAAGTGGAAAACAAAAATAAGACACTGAAAGCCTCCCATAAAAAATTATTAAATATCGCCTTGTCTGAATTTTAAATTGATACAAGTATTGCCAGATAAAATATCACGTTATCGATGTTTTTTCTTCACAATATCTACCTGCTTTAAATATGAAATTCCCAGTAATTTAGGTAAAAAATTTAGAAATTAAAGGAATCCCAAAAGAAATGTACATAAATATAATGCAATATTGTATTTTGTTATTATAAAGGTTCATTTTTACTTCACAAATTGGGCCCCATTTCCAAAATTGGGTTTGCATGAACCAAGAAAATTATTTTAATGGATCCTTTTTGATGTTAATCTAAAATACAACAATCTATTGTTTTTTTAAAAGTTACAATTTTTTGTTTTAATTGAATATTACTAAAATGCTTAAGCTTTTTTCAAGCTGGAATTTATTTTTACATAATTTTACCTGATAGATTCCGCTTTCTAAAGTTGTAATTTCTGAATTTAGAAAGATGAAAATCCCTGACGTCTCAACATTAACATGCTGATTTGTAAATTTATTGAAAATATGAGTTACCAAGGCTGTCAGAGTCTCGTCTCTGAAGGTTCGAGGCCCAGTTGGAGTGCTTGTAATCCAGACCTTTAGGGCAGCAAACAGATCCTGAAAGCTCCATAGCTGACGGTGGATGTCCCTGACAGAAAAACAAACAAAACTAGATGTTAGCATTACCTGCGATAAAGCGACTGAAGATGGAAGAGCTGATAGCGGAAAATGCTGAAACTGTAAGTGAAAAATGCTATGCTGATAGTTGAAAACCAATCTGAAATCTTGCCAAAATATTTGCTGAATGCCAAAATGGCCAAAAACCCCAAAAAAGTCCAAATTGTACGAAACAACTAGCATAATGCAAAAATATTAGCTAAACTCCAATTTTGCCTAAATAACGTAAAAAAGTCTAATTTTGACAAAACATCTAACATAATGCTAAAATATTAGCAAAACTCCAAATTTACCAAAAGATATCAAGTTAAATCTAATTTTGACATAACAGCTAGCATGTTGCTAAAATGTTAGCTAAACTAATTTGCTTAAAGAACTTTAAAAAGTCTAATTTCACAAAACAGCTAGAATAAACCTAAACTATTAGCTAAACTTCCAGTTTGCCCAAGGAACTTGAAAAAGTTTAATTTTTACAAAAAAGCTAGGATATGCTAACATATAGCTAAACTCCAAATTTGCCTAAAAATGTAAAAAGAAATCTAATTTTGATGAAACAGCTGGCATGTTGTTAAAATGTTAGCTAAACTAATTTGCCTAAAGAACCTTTAAGAAGATGAATTTTGACAAAACAGCTAGCATAATGCTAAAATATTAGCTAAACTCCAAATCTGCCGAAAGATATAAAATTAAATAAAATTTTGACAAAACAGATAGCATATTGCTAAATGTTAGCTAAACTAATTTGCCTAAAGAACCTTAAAAAGTCTAATTTGACAAAACAGCTAGCATAATGCTAACATATTAGCTAAACTTCCAATTGCCCGAAGAACTTGAAAAAGTTTAATTTTGACAAAACAGCTATAATGCTAAAATATTAGCTAAACTCCAAATCTGCCGAAAGATATGAAATTAAATCTAATTTTGAGAAAACAGATAGCATGCTGTTCAAATATTAGCTAAACTAATTTGCCCAAAGAACTTGAAAAAGTAATTTTGACAAAACAGCTAGCATAATGCTAAAATATCAGCTAAACTCTAAATTTGCCTAAAGATATAAAAAGAAATCTAATTTTGACGAGACAGCTAGCATGTTGTTAAAATGTTAGCTAAACTAATTTGCCTAAAGAACCTTAAAAAAGTTAAATTTTGACAAAACAGCTAGCATAATGCTAAAATATTAGCCAAACTCCAAATATATAGATAGATTGGGTCTTTAAATTTGCCTAAAGAAGTTGAAAAAATCTAATTATGACAAAACAGTTAGAATAATAAATGTGAATGATGTATAAAAATGCAAATGAGCAACTGAGGGAGTCATGTACCTATAAATGGTCCTGGTCAGCACCTGTGCAGGTCTAAACAGATTTATTGGAACCGCTGGCCAGGTTGGCTCCCTGCTTGCCAGATCCCGCATCATCTGGTCTCCTATCACAGCCAACTGGCGTCCAACCGCCCGTGTTACATTGTTGCTGAGCCTGGAGGAGGAACCAAAAGTCACTTTCTATTTCTTGAAGTCCCAAACAAGGAAGATCCCCAAACCAAAAATTTCCTTGTGCTTTTGTTATTGTCACACAACTGATCCCGCATCATGTGTTTGCCTCTGACACAACCTGCAAAGCTGTGCTCTGTTGTTGCTGGTAACAGGCGCTCTGAAATAAGGGCCCGAGCGCTACCTTAAGTTCACGTCGAACAGGGCGCCGCCGTCGACCTCTCCAGGTCCAGCCTGGAGGGAAACCACGTGGTTCTGGCGTCTTGTTTGTTCCACCATCGTGCTTTTTCTGAGACAAAAGGATCAATACGGTGAAACCAAACACATCATGCAGAACAGATACAGCTGCCAAGTAATTGTGTATTATCTCTCCCAACCCTTCATAAAAACAAAGTGTGTAAATATTAGGTCATGTGACCAGGATGGGCGGCGGTTTCGTTACCAGGAGAGAAGAGGTTAGAGAGAAACAAGGTGACATCACCTGTTCAAGTACTTTCCAATGCGTACTTTAAATATCTTTCACTTCCTCGATGAACACAACCAGTTTGCACATTCGACTTACAAATATAATTCCTGTTTATACTGCAGAACAAGTGATTTAAAACTTTGTTTGTTAGTATAAAAACCCCTACATCTGCCAGACTGGAGAGCAGGACTCTGTGCTCACGTGCTTTAATGCAAATCCCACATTTCCATAACTCAAATGAAACAAACGGCTTTTTTTTTTTTACATTTATTTACCGATTAAATGACAAAAAATAGAGCTTTAAAAGTAGAATGTCAATTCTTTTAAAGGTTAATCAGTAAAAACCAAAACATATTTGACTATATTTATAATAAAATTATTTACTTTATTTATATAAATGCATATATTTTGAGTTTTATTTTTATTTAAAATTAAAAAACACAATTTAAGACAACTGTATTACCAAAATAATACTTGTTTAAAGGGACAAGTATTTATTAAAGTCCTACAGCAGTTTGCATATTATCAAAACAAACAGATGAAGTCATTCTTCCACAGAGAACATGCAACGGTCGATTTTATGAAAAAAATAAGGATAAATAGAAATCAAAATCTCCATAATTCATCATTACTATATTATTTAAACCGTCGGCAAAGATTAGTTTAGTTTTCAAAGTAATTTTCTGCTTTTGCTCGAATAAGTCCTCTCTTCCTGGTCAGTAAACAGGTGTACGTAGAAGATAAAAAAACAAAAAGTACCTTTTAGTGTAGATTAAAATGGACGCCGCCCTGTAACACATTAAAAAAATGCATTACGGTTTGCAAAAATACACAATAGTATAATTAAAATGTAATAATCGAAAGTTGTTTGTACTCACAGCAGCGTCCTTTAATCCTGTCGTTCTCAGGTAACTGCCGCAAATAAAGCTTTGGCCACGCCTTGATCTGTTATGACCGAAACTCGGCTCTAGGGGGCGACAAAAACGTCAAAATGGTGTGCCAATATTTTCTAAATAAACATCAGGTTTTATGTTTTAGATATAAATATTATTTCCAATGTTTATGTACGAAGCCCTGGACGGACGAAACATTCATAGAAAAATATATTTAATTGTGGACAAAAATTAGTAATTGGTGGCCACAAATGAGCTTTTTATGACCATTTTGTGAGTAGAAATTAGTATTTTGTGGCACAAATTAGACATTTTTGGCCACAATTTAGCACTTTGTGTCCACAAATTAGTATTTTTGTACATTTATTTTATACAACTAAACATTTTTTCTAAGAAGCTTTTGTAAATAATACTCGTTTGTGCTCACAAAATGCAAATTAGTGCATACAAAACAATAAATTGTGGCCAAAATATGCTATTGTTGCCATAAAAATGTTATCTTGTGTGTACAAAATAAAAATGAGTGTAGACAAAATACTAACCTGTGCAAACACAATAGTCTACTAACTTGTGCCCACAAAATGCTAATTTGTATGAACAAAAAGCAAAATTGTGCAAACAATATGTTAACTTAAGAACACAAAATGCTAAATTATGGCCTTAAAAAAATTAGTGTTCCCAAAATGATAATTTGTGCCAACAAAATACAAGATTAGTGGCAATAAAAGCCTTTTTTGTATACAATATGCTCTATTGTGCACACACAACACTAATTTGTGCAACAAAACGCCAATTTGAGTGCACAAAAAGCTAATTTATGCACATAAAATGCTAACTTGGGCATATAAAACAATAGTTTTTTTTTACAGAAAATTCTAAACTGATACAACCAAAACGAAAATTTGTATGAACAAAACACTGTTTTTTGCAAACAAAATACTAACTTGTGATCACAAAATGTCACTTTGCACCAACAAAATAATAAATGATAGCAATAAAATCCTATTAGTGAGCAAAAAAATGCGATATTATAGCCACAAAATGCAGATTTTTGTACAAAAAATATAAAATTGTGCAAGCAAAATGCCCCAAAAAATGTTTATTTATTCACACAAAATAAACATTTGTGCACACATAATGCTAGTTGTGTGCACAACATACTAAATTGTACAAATAAAATGCTAATTTGTGTCCACAAAAACTAAAATTGAGCTAATAAAATACAAATTTATGGGCACAATACAATGTGTGCCCATAGTATGTAAAATTGTGGCCACAAAATGTGAATTTACTTTCAGAGACTCCGAGGGAGTCATTTTTTTAAATGTCATATCCAGATTTCCATATTTGGAGTCAAGAAAAATAATTCTATTAGTTGTAAATGGCACAATTAATTAAAATAACATTGTTCTTCTTGATTCAAAATAAAGTGTTACAATAAATTTAAAAGTATATATATAATGCTATGTAGATATTTATTTTCTAACATTATTTTTTACATTCAGGATAGAAATGTTTATTACTGTTTTATCGCACAAATTCCAAATCAATTATCCAGTCAATACTGACCTCTACTGGTCATCAGTGGTATTTCAACCCCGCATTGACATCACTGCGTCCTCCGTTGCTAGGTTATCCTTCCGGAAGGACCCTAAAAATATCTCAAATAGTTTTTGAAAATATTAAATTTTTAAAATATTAGTTTAGTCGTAACGTTTTTTCGTTTTTCCTTACACATTGGCCGTCAAAGAGATTCATTTTTAGATAGTTTTAACATCAACGTGGGCGTTGCCGTCCTCTTTACATTCATGGATCAAACTCAACTCGTTTAGCAGTAAATCAGCTAGCTAGCATGGAAGTAGCACACAGTCGTTAGCTTTGGCTAAATGAGATGCTGACAGATGGTTCCGCCGTGAGCTCAGCAGACAACAGCCGGGTGAGTTTGCATCCTTTGGCCGGATGATGGCCGCTCAGCCTCTGCTGCAGTCCGGGGAGGACTCAGCATCCTGCTAACGGGGCCGTCCCGTCCAGCTGAGGCTAATGACCGGCGGTTTCCTGACGACGATTTGCAGGTACTAGCTAACCACAGAAAAAGCTTTAGTGAGGAATGAAACAAGTTCATCGAGCTATTTTTATTTTTATTTTTTTAAATCTGTTGACTTGTTTTGTGCTCCACCCAGAGGGAGGAACCATGGCCGGTAAGGTGAAGTGGGTGACAGATATAGAAAAATCAGTTCTCATCAACAACTTTGAGAAAAGGGAATGGGTTCAAGTGACAGAAAGCGAAGACTGGAATTTCTACTGGTAGGTTCTGCAAACACAACTTCAGATTTTAAAAATAGATGAAAAAAAATCAGATATGTGGCACTAATTTAAACATTATTCCTTAAAAAAAAAAAAAAAGTATCAAGAGTTACGGTATTACAGGGTCCCGAAACTATGGCCCGCGGGCCGGATCCACATTTGGCCCGGCCCTCTAGACGATAAGAGTTGCTCGATAGTTTTTTTTTCTCTCAGTCTGGCCATGTAATCAAGACCCGCATCAAACGTTTATTCCACCCTTCTGCTTAATTTTGGCTAAAAGCTACGGGGTGTAAGGGAAAAAATCGATTTGATGATATATCGCGATACACACATGTATTGTATCGCCAGACTCTTGTCAATACACACCCCTACTAAAAATGGCATAGTCTTATTTTTTTTTTTAAAACAGCAATTTGATAAAAATCTGATCTAAAAGGATCATTTCTCTAGTCACTTTTACATCCAGATGTACAATATTTAGAAACAATAAAAAGAATAATAAAAAAAACAGCCAACATGTTTCTAAAATATCAGCTAGACTTAATATTTGCCTAAAGAACTTAAAAAAGTCAAATTTGGGCAAACAGCTAGCATAATGCTAAAATGTTAGCTAAACTACAAATTTTCCTAAAGAATTTTAAAAAAGTCTAATTTTGACGAAAGAGCTAGCATGTTGCTAAAATATTAGCTAAAGTCCATATTTGAATAAAGAACTTGAAAAAATTAAAATTGGACAAAACAGCTAGCATGTTTCTAAAATATCAGCTAAAGTCCAAATTTGCCTAAAGAACTTTACAAACGTCTAATTTTGACTAAACTGCTAGCATAATGCTGAAATATTAGCTAAACTCTAAATTTGCCTAAATAACTTTAAAAAAGTCTAATTTTAATGAAACAGCTAGCATAATGCTAAAATATTAGCCAAAGTCCATATTTACATAAAGAACTTTAAAAACGTCTAATTTTGACTAAACTGCTAGCATAATGCTAAAATATTAGCCAAAGTCCATATTTCCATAAAGAACTTTAAAAACGTCTAATTGTGACTATACAGCTTGCAGGTTTAATTTTTTTCCTCACTCTGGCCATGCGATCAAGACCCGATTTAAATGTTTATTCCTCACTTCAGCAAATGTTGTTTTTCATCAAAAGGAGTTTTCATTAATTTTCTGACTTTTTTTCTGTGAAGATCCCAGAAAGCGTCAATAATAATTGGCTATGTGTGGCTTTCTGAAAAACTTTAAATGTCTCTCTGTTAGCCTACAAACTGACCCCTCCGTCAGAGAAGAAAACAGGAACAAGAACAAGTTTGGGGACCCCAGTATTGTATTCCAAGTGCCAGCAGATGATAATCCAGTTCACTGATTCCCAACTGTCAAAGATAATTAGCAGCTCACATTTACCTGGACTGATCGAGAACGCCTTATTTTTGGTTAGGATGAGCATCCAGACCATCAGGAATGTTTTCAGCGTAGACACCGGCTACCGACTGTCCGATGACCAGATGGTTAACCACTTTCCTAACCACTATGAGTTGACTAGAAAAGACCTGATGATCAAGAACATCAAACGCTACCGCAAGGACCTGGAGAAGGAAAGCAGTCCTCTGGCAGAGAAGGATGAGAATGGAAAATACATATATCTGGGTACTAAATCATACAAATTGTGTGGGAACGCACACATGTATATATTTATAAATGATCTAATTTGATCATGTTTGATGTTCTCTCTTTGGACAGATTTTGTCCCCGTGACATTTATGCTTCCCGCGGACTACAACCTATTTGTGGAGGAGTTTCGCAAGAACCCGTCCAGCACCTGGATCATGAAGCCCTGTGGAAAGGCGCAAGGGAAAGGCATCTTCCTCATTAATAAACTGTCGCAGATTAAAAAGTGGTCGCGGGACAGTCGTACTTCAACGTAAGTCACCCACTCGGATGTATTTTTAGCATGTTCTTGTGGCATTTTTCTCATGATGGAGGACTATATCAAGATAATTAGGCACAAAATGGCATTTTTGAGTATTTCTTTATTCAAATTGTTGTGAATCACAAGCAGAAGAACTTCAGAAAGATCTTATTTGATGCATCCACTTGTTGACGACTCACCATTATTGTTTACGCCAATGACATTAGATTGGAGGATGAAAGGATGCATGAGAGCTTGTAAACCAGGGGTGTTAAACATATGGTTTAATCCGACCCAGTCACGAAGAGAAAAAAATATATAAGATTGTTTAAAAAAAGCAAGTTTCTATCCCTTTAAAAAAGTCTAATTTTAAAAAGACAGCTAGCATGATGCTAAAATATTAGCTAAACTCCAAATTTGCCTAAAGTATTGAAAAAAGTCTCATTTTGACAAAACAGCTAGCATGATGCTAAAAGATTAGCTAAACTCCAAATTTGCTTAAAGAACTGAAAAAAGTCTAATTTTGATAAAACAGCTAGCATAATGCTAAAATATTAGCTAAACTCCAAATTTGCCTAAAGAACTTAAAAAAGTCTTATTTCAACAAAACAGCTAGCATGATACTAAAATATTAGCTAAACTCGGAATTTGCCAAAGAACTTAAAAAAGTCTAATTTTGATAAAACAGCTAGCATAATGCTAAAATATGAGCTAAATTCCAAATCTGCCAAAAGAACTTAAAAAAAGTCTAATTTTGACAGCTAGCATAATGCTAACATATTAACATTCCTAATTAGCTTTAAAAAAGTGGAACTTTTACACACAGATAAACAATCTCTAGAAACAAGAAAAGTTTTTTTTCTTAAGCGTTAAGTTGCAACATCTTCATTTTTGTCAGGTAACCATAGATGTGAAAACTCTTAATTTTGACGGGAGGTTTTTATAACCGATTCTACATTTCCTCCTTTAGGTTTGTTGCAGCATCCAGTGGGAAAGAGGCGTATGTTATTTCTCTTTATATCGACAACCCTCTGCTTATTGGAGGAAAGAAGTTTGACCTCCGTCTCTACGTCCTCGTGACCACATACCGACCCCTGAAATGCTATATGTAAGTAGTTCTCTTTCAGCATAGATTGCCACAAATCTTAGAAATGTGTATTTCTAGTTGGTTCTTCAATTTCTGTTGTTTGACTCTCAGGTACAAGCTGGGCTTCTGCAGGTTCTGCACAGTCAAGTACACGCCCAGCACCAGTGAACTGGACAACATGTTTGTTCATCTCACTAATGTGGCCATCCAGAAGCATGGGGTAAGGAGTGTAGTGTTTTTTTTGTCTTTTTCTGATGTGAATCTATTAAAAAAAACAATTTATTTTCTTGTTGATGTATTTTAAATGCAGGATGACTACAACCACGTTCATGGAGGGAAGTGGACGGTCAGTAACCTGCGTTTGTACCTGGAGAGCACCAGAGGAAAGGAGGTGACCAATCGACTCTTTGATCAAATCCACTGGATCGTCGTGCAGTCTCTCAAAGCTGTTGCTGTAAGTAGATCTGACTGTAGCGTTCTCTGTCAGCCTGACTTTTTGAATTGCTTTACTCATTTTTTCATCCTTTAATCTACAAGGATGATCTCCAGTTTCAGGGTTCCTGCAATTTATGTTGCAAAATACAAAGTACAAGTGCTTGAAATAAATAAATAGCTATCATGACAATTAAAAGCCCCCCATTTGACTCTGCATGTGAAAAAATCATTAAAAAAACACTTTTTTCAGAATGACAGCTTCTCTGTTCATCTTATCTCCATAGCAACCACTTTACTTTTTGGTCACCTTGGGGTGACGAACAGATTTATTGGATTTCCTTGGCAACTATTTCTTTTTCATGTCGTATGTCAAGTTTTTTCAGCTTAAGCTAATGATTCATGAAATACATTTTCACAATATTCTGATAAAAAATGTGTGAGCAACAAGGGAACGCCACTTTTTCGTTCAAAATCTATAAACTTTAAAAAACATTTTTTTTCCCCCCAAGTAGCTTCTCAAGGTTACTCGGGGAGTTATGAGGTCATATATTAAAATCTCTAGAAAAATTATAATTTGTAGCTCGTACTAAATTAAAAAAATGTAAAACATTACAAAAAATACTTCAAAATATCAATGAAATCACCTTAAAACAGTAAATTCATGGTTGAAAAAGGGATAAACAGAAGCAAATTCTAGTAGCTTAAATAATTCAAAATATAAAAATCTAAATAGGAAAATTCTAGTTGGTGATCTTTGACAAGTTCGAAGGTCAATAAAACTTGGTTGTAGATTTAAGATAGTAGTGTGTGTGGGGAATCTGGTGAAGCAAAAGATTTGTACAAAAATATGAAAATCCCCTAAATTTCACACTTTGCCACAAAATAGCCACTAAACTGTAGGTCCTGTGGCCATCCCATAATAATTGAAACCAAAGTAAAACTTTTTTGGTAAGAACTCTACTGTTTTTAGGAATGCCGAGTTGCATCCAAAGAACATACATACCACATACAAAATCTTTGGGGGGGATTTGAAAGTCTGTGTTGCCCAGCAACAGCCCCAAAATATCATCACTGCTCTAGAGGAGATCTGCATGGAGGAATGGACCAAAATACCAGCAACAGTTTGTGAAAACTTACAGAAAACGTTTGACAAAGAGTAATTATTGAGTTGAATATTTGTTGCTGACCAAATACTTATTTTCCACCATAATTTTCAAATGATTTATTTTAAAGTCAGACAATGGGATTTTCTTGGTTTTTTTTTTTTTATCATAGTTGGAAAAAAACCCTGGAGATGAGCTTGGTGGGTTTCTGAGGTTTTTCACTAAACACAGAAACCTGCTGTGGTTACAGAGAATCGTCTTAAAAAAGGCTAAAGTTTAAGGAAGTCTTATTTCACCAATGTGTCAATGATGCAACATTGTTTTAAAACCTGTGAAAGTGAAAATGCTTCGGTTTTACTGCTGAGGAAGAGGCTTTTAGTGACGTGAGGAGCCCGTTCTCCTGAAACCCACCTGTTATTATGTCTTTATTTTACTCTCAGGACAGCAAACCTCTCAACTGAATGATCACTTCCACTTTTTGCTAAGTGATCTTACTCACTTCCCCTATAAGGCTACTTTGGTGTATTAGACTATTCATTTGCTAACATCCTTCCGCGACTGTTGCATTAAAGAAAAAGAAAAAACAGGTCGACTCCTCTTTCTAACTCAGTCTTCTTTCCTTTTTCGCAGCCGGTGATGAACAACGACAAACACTGCTTTGAGTGCTACGGATATGACATCATTATAGATGACAAACTGAAGCCGTGGCTTATTGAGGTGAGTCTTTTTCAAGAAGTCTTGCACACACCTGCTGCTGGGAAAAATAATTCACTTCCTCTAAATCAGACCTGAGAAAATAAAAGCCTTAGAGAAATGAAACAGTTGTTTTAAAAAACAAGTTGCTGCTACTTCATTGTCCCTATAGGGCAGAGGTGTCAAACTCAGTCGCACAGGGGGGATAAATCGTGAACATACCTAAGGTCACGGGCCGAACAAACATTTATTGAACACACTGAAACTAAAATTTTAAAACTTTAAATTGTAGCTTTTTAACATAATTGGGAACTAGATATATAGCATTTGCAATAAAGCTAGCGTGAATGCTGTAAGATGAATTTGGCCGCTGAAAATGCTGAAATTGATAGCTAAAAACGCTGAAAAAAGGCCTGATCAAATATTAGCTAAATGCTAAATCAGCCTAAAAAAAAAACTTAGGTTAGCCAAAACAGCTAGGATGTAACATTAATATTAGCTAAACTCCAAAATAGCCTAAAAGAGCTTAAATTAGCCAAAGCAGCTAACATGTAGCATAAATATTAGCTAAACTCCAAAATAGCCATAAAACGTTCACATTTGCCAAAACAGCTAGCATGTAGCTTAAAACAGCTTAAAAAAGCCTCAATTTTCCTAATCAGCATGTAGCTGAAATATTAGCTTAACTCCAAAATAGCTTAAAAAAAGCCTAAATTCGCCTAAACAGCAAGCATGTTACTAAAATATTAGCTAAACTCCAAGACACCCTAAAAAAAGTCTAAATTCGCCAAAACAGCTAGCATGTAGCTGAAATATTAGCTTGACTCCAAAACAGCTTAAAAAAAGCCCAAATTCGCCTAAACAGCTACAATGTTACTGAAATATTAGCTTAACTCCAAAACAGCTTAAAAAATCCTCAATGTTCCTAATCAGCATGTAGCTGAAATATTAGCTTGACTCCAAAACAGCCTTAAAAAAGTCTAAATTCGCCAAAACAGCTAGCATGTAGCTGAAATATTAGCTTGACTCCAAAACAGCCTTAAAAAAGCCTAAATTCGCCTAAACAGCTAGCATGTAGCTGAAATATTAGCTTAACTCCAAAACATCTTAAAAAAGCCTCAATTTTCCTAATCAGCATGTAGCTGAAATATTAGCTTAACTCCAAAATAGCCTAAAAAAAAGCCTAAATTCGCCTAAACAGCAAGCATGTTACTAAAATATTAGCTAAACTCCAAGACACCCTAAAAAAAGTCTAAATTCGCCAAAACAGCTAGCATGTAGCTGAAATATTAGCTTGACTCCAAAACGGCTTAAAAAAAGCCCAAATTCGCGTAAACAGCTACAATGTTACTGAAATATTAGCTTAACTCCAAAATAGCCTAAAAAAAGTCTAAATTCGCCTAAACAGCTAGCATGTAGCTGAAATATTAGCTTAACTCCAAAACAGCTTAAAAAAGCCTCAATTTTCCTAATCAGCATGTAGCTGAAATATTAGCTTAACTCCAAAATAGCTTAAAAAAAGCCTAAATTCGCCTAAACAGCAAGCATGTTACTAAAATATTAGCTAAACTCCAAGACACCCTAAAAAAAGTCTAAATTCGCCAAAACAGCTAGCATGTAGCTGAAATATTAGCTTGACTCCAAAACGGCTTAAAAAAAGCCCAAATTCGCCTAAACAGCTACAATGTTACTGAAATATTAGCTTAACTCCAAAACAGCTTAAAAAATCCTCAATTTTCCTAATCAGCATGTAGCTGAAATATTAGCTTAACTCCAAAATAGCTTAAAAAAAGCCTAAATTCGCCTAAACAGATAGCATGTTACTAAAATATTAGCTAAACTCCAAGACACCCTAAAAAAAGTCTAAATTCGCCAAAACCGCTAGCAATGCGCCTACATATTAGTTTAACTGAAAAAAACTGTCTAAAAAACCCCGCTAATTTCATAAAAACAGCTAACATGTAGCTGAAATATTAGCTAAACTCCAAAATAGCCTTAAAAAATCCTAAATTCGCCAAAACATCTAGCATGTTATTGAAAGTGACTTAAACTCCAAAATAGCATAAACAAATCTTAGTAAATGCCAAAATAGTCCAAAAAGCTAGCAGAATGCCAATTTTTGAAACTTTAAAACCGTAACTTTTAATATAATTATTAATATTAAAAACAGGCAAGAATATTATTCAAGAATAATTCAACTTAAACCTTAAATAACTTTGAATATTTAACTCTCCAAAAGGATGTATTTGGTCAACATTATACACGTTAAAAATAAGTGCAAGATAACATCGGGGCATTAATAACATTAAAATAAAATGATCAGGAGGGCCAGATATAATAACCAGGAGGGCCGGATCCGGCCCCCGGGCCTTGACTTTGACACGTGTTATAGGGAGTGGGAGAGTTAAAAAAATGTTTCCTAATTAGTTAACATGCCTGGGCAGGGACTCCACTTTATTGCTGAGTTAGTACAAATACCTTCAGGGTATGTTTGGGTATGCATTCCTCTCTGTATTCAGATGTTGACAGAAGGTGTTTCCGGTGCCGAAACCACAGAGAAAACTCGACCACAACAGGCTGTCCAAGCTATTGTGCACCATCTGAGCACTCTTTTTTAGCTGCAAGGTTTCCAGGCGATCCAAATCTATTTTAGGCTAGACAGAATTGGTTGTAGCACAGAAATGCTCCTTCTGTGGAAAGTGTGCCAGCTTCCTAATCAGGGCTGCTCTCCTTTATTTGATATTCCCACAGTAGTCTCTGTTATACGTATAGAAATATAGGAGCAGCTGCTAAAAGGTTCCTCCCAAGTAAGTGAGGGTGATATAAGACCAATTGCTTTATTCCTCTTTAAGACTGATTGCACACATCTGTCAAAACACATTAGCAGCCACATTTCCTGCCTTTTAAGAGCTGCTTTGTATGAACACGAGGAAATGGATTGATTATCGAGCGCTACCTTTCCTTCAAATCTTTATTTTAGTTGGCGTAAAATGCTCTCCCTCCATTGTAAAGTTTTTTTTTTTGTTTTTTTAGTTTGTTTGTGTGTGATTCTCAGGTCAACGCCTCTCCCTCGCTGACCTCCAGCACGGCGAACGACCGCATCCTCAAGTACAACCTCATCAACGACACCCTCAACATCGTCACCCCCAACGGAGACATCCCAGACTGCCGCTGGAATCGCAGCCCTCCCAGAGAAGCCATGGGAAACTATCAAGTCTTGTGAGTGACAGCAAACTCCTCCCTGTTAGACTCAGACGCTCAGCTGCTCCGGTCGGGCAAGCTGAGTCACTCGGGAGATAAAAATATCAGGGAAGTGGAGCTTTGGTTGACACAGCTGCTGCAAACTCTTAAGTCTTCTAATAGCTGAACTTGACAAGTCGACGGCTGCGGGGTTGGTGTCATTAATCCTAAATCAGCCAGTGACATTCAGGCTCAATTAGACAGATGTTTGATGTAAAGAGACATCAAAGTAGAAGATTTTTTTTTCTATTTTTTTTTTTCTTGTTACTATTTATTGAGATAGTAGCAGATAGTAACCAGAATATTTTTCTGTTTACTATCTGGTGCACACCAGTTACTATCTGGTAAGGAACCAGATACGATCATCTAGTGTGCACCAGATAGTAACCAGAATATTTTTCTGTTTACTATCTGGTGCACACCAGTTACTATCTGGTGAACACCAGTTACTATCTGGTAAGGAACCAGATACAATCATCTAGTGTGCACCAGATAGTAACCAGAATGTTTTTTCCGTTTACTATCTGGTGCACACTAGTTACTATCTGGACCAGATACTACCTGGTGAGCACTAGATACTATCTGGATACCATTTGGTGTGCACCACATAATGACTGGAATTTTTTTATTTTTCTAAAAAAAAAATTCTGGTTACTATCTTGCGAGCACCTACCACTATCTGGTGTGCACCAGTTACTATCTCTTGCACACCAGTTACTATCTGGTGAGCACCAGATACGATCACGATATCATCTAGTGTGCACCAGATAGTGCCCAAATTTTTTTTAAATAAAATGTTTTTCTGGTTATTATCTAGTGTGCACCAGATACTATCTGGTGAGCACTAGATACTATCTGGATACCATCTGGTGTGCACCACATAATGACTGGAATTTTTTTATTTTTCTAAAAAAAAAATTCTGGTTACTATCTTGTGAGCACCTACCACTATCTGGTGCGCACCAGTTACTATCTCTTGCACACCAGTTACTATCTGGTGAGCACCAGATACGATCATGATATCATCTAGTGTGCACCAGATAGTAACCAGAATTTTTTTTTTTTTTTATTTACTATCTGGTGCACACCAGTTACTATCTCCATCAGATACTATCTGGTGAGTCCTAGATACTATCTGGTTGACATCTGGTGCGCACCAGATAATGACCTAAATTTTCTTTTTCTTTTTTTTTCTGTTTACTATCTGGTGAACACCAAATACAATCTGGATATCATCTAGTGCGCACCAGATAGTGACCAAAAAAATTTTTTTTAAATAAAATGTTTTTCTGGTTATTATCTAGTGTGCACCAGATTCTACCTGGTGAGCACCAAATAGTGTCCACAATTTTTTTTCAACTTAATACAACTTGTAGTATGTGCTAATGGCAGTGTTCTGCTCCACCGCCACAACAGCGATTGTCGTAAATGTGGGATTACTGTACACAAAGTGGGTGTTTTTTAACTGAAGTCATTTGTGTACACTCTCCACATGCAGGCAAACAGAAGAGGGAGGGGTTGGGAACTCTCTTTAAACGCCACTATGTTCGGTTGTGTGTCACCAGATATGACGAGGAGCAGGCTCAGAGCGAGAACGCGGAGCGCGACCTGCGAAGCCGCTCGGGCCAGTCGCTGGGGTCAAAGGGCAGCAAGGGGAGTGCGGGCGTTCGCCCCGCCGCTGCCACATGGAAATGAGGTTCTTATGACTTCCTGTACGGAACTGAAGACGACAAATAAAATGAGGACCAATCGGGATTTGTTTATATTTGGCCCATTAAAGGATTTAACAAAAGAGGGGAAGAACAATCCACTTTTTTTTAATGAAAACATTAAAAATCATGTAGAGGGCACGAAGAGACGAGTGAAGCAAGAACCAAAGTGCAAAGAAGAGGATTCTCATTCATTAGACTCACTTATTAAGGACTAAATCGATCATCTTCTTGGTACCTGAATGTAAAAAGATGGCAACAAATTAATACTATTAGAAAGATTAAATGTGCACAAGTATTGTTTGTGTTTCCCAGTATGTGTATGCAAAAGTCTATTAACATTTGTTCTTTTTTTTGTCCCAAAAAGTCAAAATTCTTGCATTAACAATCATTTTTTGTGACTGTTATGTCCCCTATGGTCAAACCTGGTTTGGGTCTAAATACAAGAATAATAATAATAATAACAAAAATTTGACGCTAATGAGAATAAAAGTTTATTAATTAAAAGTAATCATGTGTCCTGAAATGGAAGAACAAAATGTGTGCTGGTTCAAACAAAAAGGAATTGGAACCTTAAAATAACATAAAATAAGTCAGCAGCCATGTTGAAAACAAATAAACAAAGCCTGCAAATCAAGACTACCAACCTCAAACTAAAATAACAAAACCCAGCAGTATAAGACTATTGAGGACAAAGACCCAATCAGCTCCCCAGCCTGCTGCTCTGTCTTAACTACCTGACAGGTGCTAATTAAGATTATTTGCCCCACCTGCCAGGTGAGCAGAAGGGCGGGGCATGTTGAAAAGATGCAACAACAGGATGTAACAGTGACACTAAAGTAGGGCTGCTTTAAACCAAAAATATGTGTTTTTTTTTTTAGATATATTTACCACTTGGTATTTTTTTAATAAAAAATGTTAAAAATCTGGAAAAATTAATTCAAATTTACCCCAAAAATTGCAGCCCAAAGTGAGTTAAGTTGCATCATTCAGTCCTACGTTGATAAAGCAAACATTTTGATTGTAATAAAGCTTTAAAGTTTCATTATTCCCTGATTTTAAATAATAAGCACAAGAAAATTCCAAGGATTATGTAATAACATGTTGTTTTATTACTTTCTTGACTGCAGCTTTTGAGAAAAATGGGATTAAATTATGTGTTTGTTCTATTTGTTACTATAGAAGCAAAGTTTGCTTTTTGACACTAAAAGCTTAGCTGCTTCTTAGCCCCCCGCTGCGCCTTTGTTGCGTCCCGTTTGCTCATAAAGCCGAGCTTATGAAGCTGTTCAAGGCCAGAAATCCCCCGAATCACGAGGATAGAAAAGAGCACCTGTGCCGCCACATTTTGTCCCGTCAGTCAGAGGAACTAAGTAAAGCTGTGACTAACTCCCCACTTCTGATTTTTTTATGTGGTCACAAGTGAGTTTTTGCTCCAAAATTTCACAATAAACTTTGTAATTGTGAAAAACTATTTAAGTGCAACATTTTTGGGGGAGAATTAAACGTTATGTTTATATTTCATGTTAAGCCTTTAACACCTGAGGCGTTGCCGGTGACGCTTAAACACAAAAATCTTTAACATACTGTAACTTTTCTACTGTTAACATGATGTTAACAATTTAAAAAATTACAGTTAATCAAAGAACTGGTGTTAAAGGGTTAAATTAGACTCCTGGAGAAATAAAAATATTGTTAAAAAAAGTGTATGTTGCTAAAAAAAAATCTTAATGTTAACTTTTGTTCTCAGGAATTGTTTTATCACTTTAGCATGTAATTACAGCCTGTACTTTTATGCCTGGGGATGCGTGCATGAGGGAACTGTTTTTGGAACTAATGATGTGCCTCAAATGTTATGATTTTTCAACCTTTTTATGAAGTGTGACATCAATGACCTCTGTTTCCCGTGTTTCCTGTTGTTATTTAAGACTTGTTCTACACACAGAAAGAAGCCTCATTTCAACCACTTAGCTTTTGATAATCAACTGACGAACAACTAAAATGTTAGTTCCACAAAAGCTGCATTTAAAGGTTACATGACCAAGTAAATATAAATAACAAAATAACCCTCAATAAGTCAAATAATCTCATCATTTTGGGTTGATCAAATTATTTATTTTGAAATGTAAACCTCTAAACAAAACAGCAAAAATGTACAGTTTAGCCTTTTTTTAAGCAAAAAAAAGCCCCAAAATGCCCCATTAAAGATAGCAAAACCCCCAAATAAGATATTTTTTGGTTTTCTTCAATTGAGGTTTAATATTTTATGTCACAATGTGTGTGGTTCTCATCAAGCTGACATCAATTTAGATCTGCAAGGGTTTAAACTGTGGTTTTTCAAAACAAAGGTTTGGTGTTGCACAGATTTCTTCTTGCTTATCCAAACTCTAATAGCTGCAGCTCTATGTGGACTCGTCTGATAGTGACAAGATCATGCCTAGAAATATATTAGGTGTCAGCAGGAAAACCCTTTTGACTTGTAAATATTTAGCTTTATTGCCCCTAATGTTTTATATTGAACTGACCTAAAATATTATGATTCGTTGTCTTTTTTTATTTAGTATTTTAACTATTTTTTAGACTATGTCAAAACGTATTTGTTAAACGCACTTTTGAAAGTATATCCACGAGTTTCAGCCATATTTGTTCGTTCTTCAAGCGCGTCATGTAAACCGGATGCG
The DNA here is from genome assembly GCF_002922805.2 of Oryzias melastigma. Lineage (NCBI taxonomy): Eukaryota > Metazoa > Chordata > Actinopteri > Beloniformes > Adrianichthyidae > Oryzias > Oryzias melastigma. The sequence goes on along the minus strand of NC_050534.1, from coordinate 15,846,717 downwards.
TTTAGCTTTATTTTGAAAGTCCCAACCGGATATTACGCGCTCCATTACCGCTAACTGAAAGTTGTGTCAGTCTACCCACGGTGCCGATGCGGAGCAGTTAAACGGCGTAAAGATTTCTAAATTGGAGCCAACTATTCTCCTGCCTTACTAAAACTACTTTGAAGGACCACAGACCTCTTCTAGGTAAGTTTTTAATTAAAGATATTTAGTGGTTGTGATTTACGAACTTTTAAAAATTAATTTGGGGGGCTTTTTGTCGCTAACATTTAAGCTAAGTAGAGGCTAACTCTAAAGTTAATTTACTCTCCGATAAGTTATATTTACCCGATAGACAGCTTTATATTGTTAATTTAAGTCAATTATAAATACATTTTTTAAATTAAAGTGAGCATAAATAACCGTGAGAAAGTTGGTGAAACGATTTAACAATTGTTTATAACTTGTGCTGCATTAAGCCCCAGCGTTTCTGGGTGTTAAAATCCTCAGACTCGAGGTTTCCACAGATATGTAAACTCTGGTTTAACAAGTAGACATTACAGTTGCTGTGTGACAGGTTTATATTACCGTAGCTTAGTTAGTTTTTAAAGGTAAACGACCGTCGGAGCCTTTCTTATAAAAGGGCGGGGCAGCTCTTGCAAGTTAAGATAACCTCTTCAATCTCAAGCTGGCCGTATATTTACATTTAAAAGAAACGGCTACATTTCCGGTATTTTTCAGGGTTTTCGCCTTTCCCCCGTTCTGCTCAGTCACTGTTAGAATTTGCGCAGTGGCTTCTTGCTGCCAAGTTTTCCCCTTTGGCTGCTGTGGAGTGTACAAATCCTAAAATACACTCAAAGTGGATATTTTAATCTCTTTATAAAGATTATTAGGGTTAAATATATCTTTTGATATCCACTTTCTCTTGTCGTTAAGGGAAAATCACAAAACTGACCTTATCTTTTCTGTTTTTTTTTTTAAACATATTAAAAAAAATTGTCAATGAGTATTTGTATTAGGTATAGTTGTGGGTAATGTTTGTGGAAAGGGTGAAGCGGTGGTGAAATCCTGTTGGTTCCTCTTTTCATATAGTGTTTAATCACAAAAACCAAGCTGAATTTCCTTTAAAAATATTCACTTAAATACCAACTCCAATAAAATTTGTGTTTTTAACAGGTTCTTGTTGCATTTTTCTCATGATAGAAGACATATATAAGGAAAATTAAGCTTAAATTAGTATTTCTTTGTTCTTATAGTTGTGAATTAGAAGCAAATGTAAAAAAATAAATGCTGTATGAAAAAGCTTGTAGCGGTAATTTAGAAGCTACAATCAGCAGGTCACAAGCTCCATTCCGATGCATCCACTTGTAAATAACTAGATCAGGGGTGTCAAACTCAATCGCACAGGGGGCCAAAATCCAAAACACGCAAACAGGATAAACATTTATTGAACACACTAAAACTACGTTTTTAAAAGTTTAGGAATATAAAATTTTTAACATAACTATAAATAAAAACGAGCAACAATATTATTCCAGAATAAAAATAAAGTATTAAATAAGTTACAATATTTTACTCTCCATAAAAATACATTTTGTCAAAATTATACAAGTTAGAAATAAGCTCAAGATAACATCGGTCCATTAATAACAGTAAAAAAGAATGATCTGGAGTGCCGGATAGAATTACCTGGAGGGCCGGATCCGGCCCCAGGGCCTTGACGTTTACACGTAGACTAGATCCATATACGTCTTAATTTTCTTAAGTCAAAACTGTACGACGATAGCCCCAATATCCCTCGCTGTTTGAAGGCCCGGGGGCCAGATCTGGAACCTCCAGATCATTTTGTTTTATTGGTATTAATGGTAATGTTGAAAAGTTAAGTTTTTATAGTTTAAAAAGTTCATTCAATAAATGTTTACCCTGTTCGTGTGTGTTGGATTACGGCCCCCTGTGCGATTGAGTTTGACAGCCTTTGTGTAGAGGGATGATGGGAAACGGGGATGGCCTACTACTCAGAGGCAAATTATTAAAAAAACTCCTGCTTTGTACGAACTATGTCCAAGAAAACTACATTTTTTTAATAAAATTTTTGGCTAAAACCGATGTGAGAAGGCTTTTTAAAATTGATCAAAAGATATTTGCAGTGGGGGTTTAACCCTTTAACACCTGAGGCGTCGCCGATGACGCTTAAACACAAAAATCCTTAACATACTGTGACATTTCAACCGTTAACAATTAAAAAGTTAGTCTTTCAAAAGGGGATCTATTGCAAAAATCATGCTGTAAATCATACAAATTTTCACTTAAGTCTGCATCTACTTCTGGATTCTAAAGAACGAAGACTTCCCACAAGAATCTAAATTGAGACACATTTAAAAAAATTTAAACTAAGAGTTTACACCTCCCCAGTGTTTACAAAGCCTGGGATATAATAAATCACTTCGGATGCCAAGTGGGGCTCTCCCACTGGAAAGAAATGGAATTTGCTTGGATGATGTAAGGATCCCCCCTTCCCTTTCATGCATTTCCCTTCATTATGTTCCTTTCCAAAGCTGCTGGCATGTCCAGTGGAAAGCTCCTGAACGCGTGGAATAAACGCCATTGTTTTCTTCAGGTTCACGAAACAGGTTTATGCTGTGCTTGATCTATCTGGTGTTGATGGAGCGACTGTTTTTTTGTATTTTTGTGGTGATTAGTTGTTAGTTTTACTTTGACATACACGTGGCCTATGGAAAAAACAAGTAGTTTCTAAGGTGGAAAGGGTGCTTTGAAAAAAAAAAAAGCAGAGTTCATGTGAGATCAGATGTTATTCACAGCTGGTGAGCTCACATGAAGAAAGAGGGCAAAGGTAACAGAACGATAGTGAGCTAAAATCAAAGTCGATGTTGAATTGAAAGGGGTTTGTTGGAGAGTCTATCTTATGTTAGAGCAGGAGTGTCAAACACTCACACACCAATCACACAAGAGGCCAAAATCCAAGACACACCTTTGGTCACGGGCCAAACAGAATAAACATTTATTGAACACACTAAAACTACATTTTAAAATTTTAAAACCATAACTTTTTAACATAGTTATGAACTAGATATATAGCACTACCTACGATAATGCTAGTGTGAATGCTGTAAGCTGAATTTGTCCACGGAAAATGCTAGTGCTGATAGCTGAAGATGCTGAAGTTGATAGCAGAAGATGCTGAAGTTGATAGCTGAAAACACAGAGGCTGATACCCAGCCAAAATATTATATATAATATAATATAATATAAATACCAAATTAACCTTAAAAAAGAAAAAAAAATAGGTTAGCCAAAACAGCTGGCATGTAGCTGAAAAAATAGTTAAACTTCAAAATAGCCTAAAAAAAATAAAAAAGCCTAAATTAGCTGAAACTGTTAGCATGTAAATATTAGCCTAACTCAAAAACAGCTTAAAAAATGTTTAAAAGAAAAGCCTTAATTAGCCAAAACAGCTAGCATGTACCTGAAATATTCACTAAACTCCAAAATATCCTAAAAAAAATTATAGTAAATGCCAAAATAGTCCAAAAAGCTAGCGGACTCTCAATTTTTTTTAACTTTAAAACCTTAACTTTTTAACATAATTATGAATAATAAAAAGGCAGCATTATTATTCCAGAATAAATCAACTTAAACCTTAAATACGTTTCAATATTTTACTCTCCATAAAAATATATGTTGTCAAAATTATACAAGTTTCAAATGAGCTCAAGATAATGTCAGGCCATTAATATCCGGCCCCCATGCCTTGACTTTGATACATGTGCTTTAGAGTAAAGTAACTACTTTTGTTTGAATTGTGGAGATGTGTCAGTTTGGCTTTAAATCAATTTTACTATCTCAGTTGATTTGATCGTCCTTTCTTTTTAAAATTTTGAGGTAAATAAAAAATATAGATTCTATTAGTCTTGAGTTAGTTCTTCAACCTTATTTTAATGCCCAGAATGTTCATAAACATAAGCAAGTTTTAGTCAGAATAATGTTTGTTTTGATTGTTTTCATTGTGTTGCAATTGACCATGATTTGTGTTTGTCAGGCATGTTTATGTTATTGCTCACATTGATGGTGTTTACATCTTTGTATTTGTGTTTCCCTGTTGGCCTTTTTCCTCCATTTATCCTAAAAACATTTTCATCTTAGCCTCCATAAATATTATTTCCCTGTAAACCAACAACTTTAACGCAGTCTGTGGCTGTAATTGATGTGTTTGTAACATTAGTTGGATGAACAGTGTCTGTGTGGAAACTTGCACAACATGCCAAAGCTCAGTTTATGCATGTTGACACTAGGAATGCATTTGTTCATTTCTATCTCAAGGCTGTTGTCAGCAACCAAATTCCAGCGTGCTCAGCGGAGCGTTTTCTTATCGCCCCGTTTTAGTGGATATCATTGTTGAGCTTGATTATGTCATTTCTAGGCCTGTAATCTCACTGCTTAGAAGTGTTTTTGTAACCTTGATGAAATCATCCAAGAAAAAATGGAAGCAGAGGCTTATTTTTTAGGTCTCAACTTGACAGTTTTAAGCGTTTTAATTTAGAAATAGTTTGAAACACATAATCCTTCAGAATTCCATAGCTTACTAGTGGAAAAAACGGACTTCAGACCTAAAGTCTCGACTGTGTTGTTTACACTTCAGTCAGACCGTCCATGTTTGTTTCCATTTGCTGCTACATTGACCTGAAGGTTCTTTAGTGATGAGGGAACATCATTTTAGTCTATCTTACTGTCTGAAAGGTTAAAGGACGCACATCCGTTGCTCCTGTAACGCAGCACGGTTGCAACATTGGGATTGCAGCAGTTCAGAAGGCAGACCTGTTGTTTCCTGACTGGTATTCTGCGGTACCATTGCTGATCTCGCTCATTTGTGCCAGACACTTAATTTGTGTTACTTCAGAAGCGACTGTTGACACAAGTGGGACAAATAAGTACTTCATGAGATTGTAGAGGAATGCTGTGTAGGCCAGGAAAGTGCACTGTGATTGGATAAGTGTAGCTTGTGCTTCTAAAACATGTGATTGGCTGGAAAAGTCGCTCAGCTGTGATCACTCTGGTTTCTTGTTTCTGAGATTTATGACAAAAATAAGATAAAAACTGTGTTTTTAACATGTTATAGTGGTGTTTTTTATGATGATGGAGCACATATATTAAGAAAATTAAGCTTTAAAGTCAAAATTCTGAATATTTCTTTACTGAAATCGTGAATGAGGAGCTCTAAGCATTTAACGAGGAAGGGAAAGGGGGGTGGGGTTGCTCTACACAACTCAGAGGTGAATTTCTAATAAATTACTGCCTCTCTGTAGAAACTGTCCTAGAAAATGAAGCAAGTTTTTTAATTTTTGGCTAAAAATGGCATCATTATACTTAAAAGAATACTGGGGACACCTTTTAAAATGAGTATTTTATTTCAAAGAAAGCAATAAATCAGGGACAATTTATAATTTGTACAACCAATTGTAAAGTTGATTTAAAATGTGCATAAAAAAGAAATAACCAACCACTGATTTTTATACTAAAAAAAAGTAAATGAACATGGATTAAAATGTATTTAGTAAGTTGTTGAACAGCTTCAAATTTGAACAATTTTATTTACAAAAACTGGGGACAAATAGAAGTTTGACTCCTTTCAGCTTTTTAAGAAAAGGCTTAATTTTAAAGAGAAAATGATTAACTTGAAAACAAAATTATTTATAGAACTTGCCTACAACTGAAAGCTAATAAATCCCCGGGGACAGACGGTTTCACCTCTGAGTGGTACAAATCGCTTTAAGACCCACTAGCTTCTCTCTTGGTGAAAACGTTTAACTGGATGCTGAAAGAAGGCGAAATTCCAAGTTCCTGGAAGGAAGCTAGCATCTCAATGATCCCAAAGGAAGGAAAAGATGAGATGGAATGTTCTAGCTATAGACCAGTAAGCATTCTTAACCAGGATTACTACATCAATTTTAGCTAGACGAAGAGAGGAGATACTACCAGACATTATTTCATTAAATCAAACAGGTTTTATAAAAAATAGACAGACCCAAGACAACATTCGGGCACTCTTCACGTACTACATCAGATACATAATATTTAGGAAAAAGCCTTGATGGTTGGAATCGATGCTGAAAAAGCTTTCGACTCGGTTAAAATGTTTATTTTATCATACTGGTCAAATTTGGGCGGGAGGGTTATTTTTAAACTGTATACAGGATTTGAGAATCTGAAGAGACAGGATACTGTGTATTTAAAAGAGAAATGGGAAAAGGAGACATCAATTGAGGAATGAGAGGAAATTTGTGAACAACAGTGGAAAACAACATGTTCCTTGTCGTGGTGAGAATTTGGTTGGAAGAGCATCACTCTGTATTTTGTGACACCAGCATAAGAAACGTATAAAAACATGAGTTGTTGGAGGATGTGTGGGGCAGATAAGGCTAATCATTTCCACATAATTTGGGGACTGCTCATTGATAAAAAAATTCTGGCAGGAGAAAGTGGACTGTAGATGTGAAAAGAGCTGCAAACATGAAGATACTCAGAATTATGTTAATTGCAGGAAAAAATTGATTACTAAAAAATGGATGGAGGCTGATATTCCAAGTGCTAATGACTGGATGGACATCATCCAGGAAATATATGTAATGGAGAAGCTATCTTACTCTCTCAAGTTGGAATGGGAAAAGTTTAAATTTGTTTGGAGAGAATGGAAGAAATACATCAACCCAATAAGAACAGATTTTATTTGACTTTGAAACAGTAGCTCATCCTCAGTTATGTTGCCACAATTTAGGGTGTTCTCTCACGTTTTTTTTGTTTTTGTTCCTTATGTTCTGGTACCTTATTATACTATTATTTTTAAATAATGGTGTGAAAATGTATTGATTGATAAAGTTTTCATTTATGAAAGGTAGGGCTGACATGATTAGTCAAATAATTGACGACTAATCGACTATTAAAATAGTCGATGACTAATTTAATAGTTGATTAGTCGTTACTTTATATTATATGGAGTCAGAGTGTAGTAAAGTTGAAAGTTATATGGGCATTCTGCTAACTTTTTGGACTATTTTGACATTTGTAAAGGTATTTTGGCTAATTTAGGCTAATATTTCAGCTACATTCTAGCTATTTTGACTAATTTAGGATTTTTTTCCGTTTTTTTCGGCTATTTTGAAGTTTAGCTAGTATTTCAGCTGCATGCTAGCTGTTCTGGCTAACTTCTTTTATTTATTTATCCACTTTGAGGACTGATTTACTGAGTCATTTTTATTAAATACTTTGTTCCTATTATTATAATCATTATATGTAAAGTTCCAAAGTGTATGAAAATAGTGACACATCTGTTATTTGTTCGGCACTCCTGTGTGTTTAATCCTTTGGGAAACTTGGATCCACACTTCAAATATAGTTGAAGGGAGGGTTGTTCATTTGCCTCTGCAGCTTGTGATAACCACAAAGCTGCCCTCTGTGTCGGCGCTGTCCTGGAGACACGGGCCACTGACCATCGACTGAGGCTCACACAGCAGAAGCCCTTCATCCTTTCTTTCTGTGTCACGACTGAAAGGGGCCCTGTTTGATCTCAATCTGCAAAATCATGGCTTTTGTTGATGGTTTTGGCATTTTTAGACATCTTCAGTAAGATCTGAAATTAAATGAGATTGTTTTTTTTTTTTTAAAATCACTAAATTTCTGCAAAGTTTACCACCCAACTTATTAGCTTTTTCCACATATTTCTTAAAAGAATAAAAGAAAATGATGTGAAAGACATTTTTATTTGTTTCCTACACATTTCCTGCTTGATAACAGAATAGAAATAAAAAGGAAATGAGAGCAAGGAATTTAATCTGATCATTTTTTATGTTTTTTAATATAGGAGACCATTTTATCTTTATCTCCCAATCCTAATGCCAGTTTAGTTGTTTATATTTAGACATTTAATACTCTGAAAACTGCCTCTAAAATGCTAAAATGTGCTTTATCCTGCTGACAGGAGAGTTTCCAGGCTGTTAAGGAAGGGAAGTGACAGCTAAGACGCTGAATCGAGGAGTGGAATATGAATGAAGAGACTTGTGTGCTGGATGCTGCTCAGTCTGAAACGATAGGCTTTAAGTTAGAGGGGGGACAGAGGACTGACTGTTGCTCCACTCTGAAGGAAGCGGAAGCTCCTCGCTGTGTGCAACCAAATGTTTTTTTTTTCACTCCAAGAGCAGATACTTGGTCACCTGCCAGTAAACACTAGATTAAAACCTGCGTGTGAGGTTGAAGAAGTCAGGATGGAAAACACCCACCTGATGGCCAGTTCAACAAAGCAAATCCCACCGTCTCCGTCTCTGATTTAGCCTCTGAACTCCCAGTCTGCATCCTGTTATCTGTCCGATCCACAGGAGTGGTCTCTGAGGAATGCTTTTGTGCTAGAATCACTGTGTCAAACTTCATGCTGCTTTAAACCATGTGTAAAAGTACCAGTCATGCATTTTTCCACTTCTATTTCAAAAGATTTGGACTGTTTAAAACACTAAATTAGTAATTATTTATAGCCTTTTTTAAAATACTATTGCTAGTTTAAAAAAAAAAGAATTTTTTCCCCTTTGATCCAGGATGTGTAAATATTGTGTTTCTTATTTTTTAGGGCCCGTTTCTTTGTGTGACTGTGGGCAGCAGAAATGTCTGGCTCCTGCGAGGACTCCATGATCGACGTCTCCAGTGACAGTTTCTGGGAGGTCAGATGTTTACAACTTTTTCTAACAGCTATAAAATGCAGAATTTGTTCATTTCAAGCATATAAATGTCCAATCTATATGGAGAGAAAACAGACTCACTCTGAGTTGAGCGTGTTTAATCTTTGATTTGAGCTTAAATTTGTTTTTTATTAAGTTTTTTTGTTTTTGTGCGTAACTTTGGGTTTGTGCATGTGATTTTTTTTTTGTGTTAACTACAGTTTTGTGTGTTCATATTTTTTGGTTTGCTCTCAAATTTTGATTTATGCTTGTGATTTTGTTTTGTATTTGTGTGATAGCTTTGGTTTTGTGTGGTTGTATGTTTTATTTGTGCTTGTGATTTTTCTTTTTTGTGTGTAACTTTGGCTTTGTGTGTTCGTATTTTTTGGTTTGTGCGTAACTTTGGATTTGTGCTTGTGATTTTTTTTTCTTTTTTGTGTTAACTACAGTTTTGTGTGTTCATATTTTTTGGTTTGCGGTCAACTTTTGATTTGTACTTGTGATTTTTTTTACATTTTTTTTATTTGTGCGTTAACTACGGTTTTGTGTGTTCATATTTTTTGGTTTGTACTCAACTTTTGATTGTGCTTGTGATTTTTTTTTTTTGTTGTTTTATTATTTGTGTGATAACTTCGGTTTTGTGTGTTCATATTTTTTTTCATTTGTGCATAATTTTTTGTATGTTGTTTTGATTTTTTTTTTTTTATTTATTTGTGTGTAACTTCGGCCTCGTGTGTTGATATTTTTTGTTTTGTGCATAACTTTGGATTTGTATAATTCTTGATTTGTGCCTAGCTTTGGATTTGTGTGTTTATTTTTTGTTTTTCGTGGGTAACCTCAGATTTGTATCTGCGTAACTCTTGATTTGTAACTCATACAATACATTTTGTATTTGTGTGTGTATTTAGTTTCATTCTGTCATTTTTAGTTGTGTGTGTGTAAATGGGATTTTGTATGTTTTTGAATTTCATAATTTTTGCACTTGTGCTCAAAATGTATTGTATGACTTACAAATTAAGAATTACATATGTGCATAATTCAGAGTTAAGTCTATTTTCTCTCCATAAATTTGTAAAAAATAAAAATAAAAAAGTAAAAAATAACAGCTGCCATATTTCTTGTGTTGTTTTTTTAGGTCGGTAACTACAAACGAACAGTAAAACGGGTCGACGATGGTCACCGGCTTTGTAACGACCTCATGACCTGTCTTCATGAGCGCGCACGCATCGAAAAGACATACGCACAGCAGCTCACAGAATGGGGAAAACGTTGGCGGCAGCTGATAGAGAAAGGTAAGAACACACAAAAAAAGGAGATCATTTATTATTATTTCTGTTTAAAATGTTTGTGAAAAGAAATCTTTTATTTTGAAATCTGTGTAGGCCCTCAGTACGGCTCATTGGAGCGAGCGTGGGCCGCCTTGTGCACGGAGGCAGAGAAGGTCAGCGAGCTCCACATGGAGGTGAAGGCTCAGTTGATGGGCGAAGACTACGAGAAGCTGAAGAACTGGCAGAAAGACTCCTACCACAAACAGATGATCGGGGGCTTTAAGGAGACCAAAGAGGCTGACGATGGATTCCGCAAAGCTCAGAAACCTTGGGCTAAGAAGCTAAAAGAGGTACAAATATTCAGATACAGACTGCAGCTCTCGTCTCTGCTGTCCTGCATGTCATAGAGAAGGAAATGTGAGGATTCGCCACGAGGCAAACCCTTATTAGGTCAAACTCGTGTCATTTCCTGCAGAGAAACTCCTCCAGCAGCTTCTGTCATGACTTGGTTTCATTTCTGCGCTCGTGCAGAACCGCATACTGTTTCAAAACCAACCAGGAATGTTGCAACTTTGAGGCCTTGCCCCCATTTCCTGTGTGTCACAGGGAGGCATCCTGGCGTGTCATTGAGCAGGACAGGATAGTTTTGTGACTTTATTGATGTATTGAGTGACCAGACAGATAAGAACAAAGCCGTGAAGGACAGAGAGGAAATTAGGCTAATTAACTGGGTAAGTGACATGGATGACAAGTCGGGATTGTCAATAAGCATCTGGATGAAGGATTTCATCGCCCTGATGGGCGCGGCAACGTTATCCCTCCCTATAATCAAACTTAGATGCTTGTTACAATTTAGTTTCCTCGAAAGCTGAGATGAAATCATAAAGTTTCTTCTAAGAAGGAGCTGTAAACAAACAAAAGTCCAGATTAATCTGTCATATCAGTTTGTTTTTAGAGACCATATAACAATAAAAGCATGAATTCCTTTCTATCTAAGATTTGTGGACATAAAAAAGCTTTACTAGTCATTAACCTAACTTGATTTATAATAAAATGTTCATGAAAAGAGAAAAAAGCAATAGAATTACCTGGATTGTTTAAAAAAAAAGTAAAATCTGCTTTTTTAAGTTAGATTTTTAATTAAAAAATACATTTTGAAGAAAAACCTGTGTTGTGTAAATAAATTCAGAACCAGACTGGTGGTTATAGTCGCTGTTTAATCTATTTTGCATTCACCGGTCTGCAGGTAGACACGATGAAGAAAGCGTATCACGCTGCCTGTAAAGAGGAGAAGTTGGCGACCAGCAGGGAGTCCAACAGTAAGCTGGAGAGCAACAACAACCCCGAGACGCTGAAGAAACTCCAGGAAAAGGTGGAGAAGTGTCAGCAGGAGGTGCAGAAGGTGGGGTCTTCCTGTATGTATTTAAAAAAAATCTTGAAGTGGTTTTGTTTTTCCTCAAGCGGAGTGTGAGGGCCACCATACAAGAAAAGAAATCCATCAGAAAAAAAGAGAATTTTATGAGAATAAATTGTTTGAAAAAAATCAACATTTTATGAGACATAAATAATTTTTATAAGTTGAGCTTTTTTAAAAATAATTTGTAATTTAATGCAAATAAAGTTTACAAGCGATTCCTGACTAGTGTGATGTTAATCAGGTTTGCTGCAGAAATTAAATGGGTTGCATTTGCTGAAACATCTTAAAAAGTATTCAGTTTCAAATGTTTTCTTATAAGTTATTTTTTTTTCTAATTATAAAACTCAATTTGTGTAAAATTTTGACATTTTTATTGTATATTTGAATGGCTCGATTCTCATTAAATTTCTTTTTGTTCATTTTTCCTCATAAAATTTTGACTTTTTGCATATTTGTGAGACTTTATTCCTGTAAAATTTTATCCTTTTTTGCATATTTGTAAGGCTTTTTCCTCATAAAATTTAGCTTTTTATCATCAATTTTGGGCTATTTTCATGTATTTTCGTTTTTATAAAAATTTTGACAGTTTTTGAATATTTGTAAGGCTTTATTCTCACCAAATTTAGTCTTTTTTCCACTTAAAACTTTGACTATTTCTGCATATTTGTATGAACGTATTCCTGTAAAACATCTGCGTTTTTGCATATTTACATGCCTTTATTTTCATCAAATTTAGTTTTTTTTCCTCGTGAAATGTTGACTGTTTTTACGTATTTATTTACTTTTATTCTTTAAAAGGTTTTTTTTGCACATTTGTAAGGCTTTATTTTTATCAAATTTTGTTTTCTTTTCCTCTTAAAGTTTAGACTTTTTTGCGTATTTGTACGATTTTATTCTTGTAAAATTTGAGCTTTTTTGCATATTTGTTTGGCTAAATCCTCATCAAATTTAGTTTTATTTTCCTTGTAAAATTTTAAGAGATTTCTCGTATTTGTATACATTTATTCTTGTAAAGTTTTTCTTTTTTTAGACATTTGTATGACTTTATTCTCATCAAATTTAGTTTTTTTCCTTGTAAAATATTGACATTTTTCGCACATCTGTTTGGCTAAATTCTCGTCAAATATTGTTTTTTTTCCTCTTAAAATGTTTACTTTTTTTGCACATTTTTACAATTAAATTTTTGTCAGATTTAGACTGTTTTTGCACATTTGAACAACCTTATTCCTACAAAATCTTCACTTTTTCGCACATTTGTATGGCTTTATCCTCATAAAAAAATGATTATTTTTCCTCCTAAAATTTTGACTGTTTTCACTCATTTGCATGACTATATTCTTGTAAAATCTTAACCTTTTTACGAGTCTATTCTCATGTTTTCTTCTTCATGGTGGCCCTCATACTCTCAGTCATGCTTCATTGTACCAAGATCACAATATCAGCTGTTATACAGTGTTGGGGTGTTGAATCAACTCTTGGCTGTAGTTGACGTCATCTTTTCTTCTCCCATCCTCAAGACTAAAGAACGTTATGAGAAGTCTCTAGAAGAGCTGGACAAGTTGACACCTCAGTACATGGAGAACATGGAGCAGGTGTTTGAGCAGCTGCAGCAGTTTGAAGATAAAAGAATTTGTTTCTTCAAAGAGCTGCTTCTGGAGGTGAAGCAGCACCTGGACCTCTCGACCAATCACAGGTCAGAAGAAAAGTGCATCATCTTTGGGTTGCATCTGTTTGAAGTTTGTTGGAATGATTTTATCTCTTGCTCGTTCTGTAGGTTTCAGACCGTCTACCAAACGTTGGAAGACACTCTCACTGCTACCGACGCCGAGGAGGACCTGAAATGGTTCCGGTTCAATCACGGCCCCGGCATGCCCATGAACTGGCCTCAGTTTGAGGTGAGCTGCTCCGTCTTCTTTGAATAGAAGCGTATTTCTAATGAGAAGAAAGAACTTCCTGTTTCCAAATCCCAGCGGGCTCATTGACGCAAAACAACACAAAGTGTTTTCTAGAAGTTGTTGAAACTGAAGGACCACACCTCCATCAGCATCTTCATAGGAGAGCACTTAATGTAATGGTGGGCTGTGGAGTGAAGATCATGTTGTAGTTCTTATGTCCAGTTCATGTAAATAATTTAAACCTGCGTTCTTCTTCATTTGTAGGAGCTTCACAAATAAATACATATATAAAATAGTACTTATAGGAAGTATGGGGTTATAAGAAACCTAATTTCCTTAAAATCATTGATATAAACAAACCCAAAGTGCTTTCTGAGCCTTTAAAGATAAAAGCCATTATTGATTTAATGATGGAAAAGTTAAAAACATACTTAATTATTTATTAAGGATACATTCAAGCTTTTATTTAAATAAAGATGAAAGTATTTTTAAAGCTTTAGCTTCAGTGTCGACGGTCTTTCAGCTACTGTAACTCTTCAACCATTTACACAACCACCTCAGTGGCCTAGTGGTACAGTGTCCGTCCTGAGATTGGAAAGTCGTGGGTTCAAATCCTGGTCGAGTCGTACTCTAAATAGGAGCGCGGCTGTGTCTGCAGCTCACCGCTCCTCCAGGGGGTGGGTCAAATGCAGAGAACAATTTCACACATCTTGGTGTGTGACAACTATTTGGACTTTAACTAACTTTAATTAACATAACATAACTTGTGTTGATATGCTTCGCTTTACAATAATGACGTACACAATCAGCTGATTCTGTCACAGAGAAAAGAAGCTTGGCAACGATTGATGAAAAGACACTTTTCTCACCAATCAGCTGATTTGTGAATTGAGTTGATTTAATTTATTGAGTAAGGACAGAATTAACAACATAGATCTGCTAAAAGCAGCAGTCTCATCCCCATATCTTAGTGCTTTTAGCTTTAAAAGGTTTGCAGCATTTGTCCTTAGCAGGGTTTTTTTTGTTTGGTTTTGGAATTAAAAAAATATGTAAAATGAGAATAAAATACCACAAATAAGACAAACATTTTATTAAATTACATAAACCAGTTTAAGAGTTTTGTGTTGATTGCATAAACGGTTGAAGAGATACAATAAAGAGTCATGTAGATATAAAAGATTTTAAAATTATTTTATCTTTTATTTTATTTTTACTAAAGGGTTTATAAATTATATATATATATATATTATATATATATATATATAAATATATATATATATATATATAAATTATATATATATATATGTATATATATATACACACACATTATTCTCTTTTTATTTTAACCATGAATCTTTCAAATGATGAAACAGATTTTTTTTAAGAGGATTAAATAAATCTACAGTTTTATATGGAGAGAAAATAGTCTCATCCGATGTGTGTGCATAGTTCTTGATTTCTAACTCATACTTTACTTTTTGTGCATAACTCTATGTACTTGCCATTATTTACATGAACAAAAATTACAAAATGATTGTACACAACTTGAAACTGCACCAATTTAAAACTAACGACACACAGAAATCTTTAAAAAGTCTGATACACACAAAACCACATTAACGCTCAAATCTGGTTCTAGATTCTTCACGTCTCTAAGCGTCGTTTGAAAGTGATGTGTTTAAATGCTGCTGGAAGGCTGGGACATCAGAGTTAGAAACACATATCTAGACTTTTTTACATTAATATGTAGGCACATTTTTTTAAGAAAGTGGAAAAATGTCAAGTTTTTACCAGATATCATTCACAATCTAAGTTAAATTGCCAATAAGAAACTCTGATGACCGAGCATTCTAGCAGTATTTAAACGCATCATTTACACACAAATCTTGAAGACATGAGAAGAATCTCACATCAGATTTGTAACTGTGTTTTTTTTGTGTGCGTAACAAGGGATTGTGGGTAATTTTCAGAGATTTGTGTGTGTGTGGTTAGTTTCAAGCTTTTGTCATGTTAAATTTTGTATATTTTTGAATTTTATATTTTTTTTACTTGCACACAAAAATCAAGAGTTGAGTCTATTTTGTCTCCATACATCTGCCTCACATCAGATTTGTGCATAAATGTGGTTTTGTGTTTATAACAGTGATTATCTGTACTTTTTTAAAGGTTTTATGTGTAGCTAGTTTTAAGCTGTTGTAATTTGAAGTTGTTTAATTTTGCTTTTTTTTTACATGGAATTACACAATTGCAAATACATAAAGTTACGCAGTTATGATCAAGAGTTATGCGCACATAAATCAGATGAGACTATTTTCTCTCCATAGTTTTAGCAGTCGGTCAAAGTTCCATAAAATGAGTTTCTCCCGTTTGTTTTTCTTAACCTGCTCCTGTAGGCGCCTCTGCAGCTGTCGGCTTCCCTCATGTTCCTCGTTTTAACCATTTGTGCACTTGCTTTCCATTTTCCCCTGATATCTGACAGACTTTGGACGTGTCTCATCCTGCCTCCTTTAGGAGAAGGTCCATTTTAGTGAGTTGTGCATGGGGGTGCTGTTCTGTCCCAGCAGCCGTCTCTAGAGAACGTTCAACCCTACTAACAGTCTGACCTTTCTCTGCTTTTTGGATTTGTCTGTGCGTTTTGAAGTGGTTACGTCTCTATCTTGCTTCTGGAGCTCTTGTTTCAAATCAACTCAACAATGTCTCTCCATAGGTGGAACAGTTAATGACTATTTATGATGAGTCTAGTGATACTAGTGTTGTTTTTTGGAAAAAATGTGAATGACTCGCTCTGACAAGTCACAGACATCTGATTTAAAACCAAAACATTCATGTCCCAAAGGGCGTTTAGTCACCTGCAGAGAGGTGGTTATGAATGACGTCAAGAAGTTGAATCATTATATTCAGAAATATTTCATATATTACTGGGACTTTACAGCTGTTTTCACTGTGCAAAAGTACTTTAAATTTGTTGATAGTGATTTTTTTTAAAAAAGGCCTTAGCTTTCAGGATTTTCCTTTAACTTTTCATAGTGAAGTTTACCTTCATTCTCTAAAATATCCTTAACTGGTTCAAACTTTATTTGGACTTGAGATTTTGTGTAGGAATTATTAAAAAGTGGTGTCGATTTTCTCTTAAGTCAAAGCAGAAGCCAAAAAATCAGACATGAACTTCAGCCTCACACAACATTTAAGGTGCAATGGATTAAAAAAAGTTACAAAAACGAGTCATTTCTAAATATGATCATAAATCCACCTGTTGAGCCACTTTATTAGCAACATCCTTGTAACATTAGAAAACCAGTTGATGAATATTGATTATTATTATGGTACGTGGGAACAACTGTCCCAATAAATCTATATGTGGAGTAAAGATTTCTGGTTTTTATCTGTAGGATCTTCAGTTTCCTCACTGGTGTAAAGTTAGATTTGTTGTTCATCATTTGTGCTGTTTGGATCAGCCAATCAGATGTAGAGTATCCATGCCAGGAGCAAAAAAGCAAAGCAATGTAAAATTGAAGATACCCAAAATATGGTGGTAAATGATGTGGTGAAGAGAATCCAGTATTTTAACTAAATAAATCGTACTTTATAATCCGATTATAAATAAACTGGAACAAACAAGCTGTGCTGTTTTTTTTTAAATGTTAGTTTTTTTATTATTTGACTGAACTTTCTCCTCGTTTCACTTTTCCGGGTCCGTCTGTGGCTGAGGGCCGCTCATCTGTCTTGGTTTCTTCCAGTGGGTGATGGAAACTCTACAAAGTTTGACCGTTTTCCATTTCATCCTGTTTACTCTGCACTATACACACTCGCGTGCACATTTTTTAAAGGTCGAGTTAAGGTCACAGATCGCAGAACATTTTCCCCGATCCTGGAGTTTGCTCAAGTGTGTGTATACTGCTGTCTGTGTTTGTGAGATAGTCCGACTCCTCTGGGTATTCAGTGCTTTCGTTTAAATATCTCTGTTTGTTTTTACCAGGACTGGTCCATAGACATTAACAGAACCCTCAGCAGGCGGGAAAAGAAGAAGCCTGAAGGCGTCACACTGACGGGCATCAATCAAACCGGAGCAGACCAGCCTGTTCAGCCCACCAAGACTAGCAACAGGTTTGCTTCTATTTTTACAAATTTAAAGCCCAGAGCTCCGAATGTGCGATTTCCCCCTCCTCCTGAAGGAATTCCTGAGGAAGCTCCGGGAATGACGTGTAGCTTCACCACGGCAACGGTAAACATGTTGTAGAGCGGTCAGGAAAAATGGATTCACTAGGGGCTGAACGTCTGCTGGTGCTCGTCTGAAAGCAATGTGGAAATACCTCACACACATGCAGCTTCGTGAGCATGAACGCCGTTAATGGAAAGAAATTTCCGTACACTTTTACCGACACGACTCCGGAAGGAGTCGTGTCGGTAAAAGTGAACGGAAATTTCTTTCGAGAAAATCCTCAAACTCCAATAAAATTGTAATTTCTCTGAAAATGGAGGACATATTTAAAGAAAATTAAGCTTAAAATGACAATTTTCAGTTCAAATGTTGACTTCAATCATCTAAAGATACATTTTCTCAGTCCTGTGAGGAATCAGTTTGATATAGAAACACCAGAAGTAAAAACAAAACGTTCAGATTTCAGTCTATCAGTAGTGGGCTGATGTGCTTGACTGAATGTGTAAATAAAGGAGCACACTCTGCACTTCCCCTGACAGAGGTGAAGGTATCTTCTCCTCCGCCATCTTTAAAATAAAGCCTCTAGAAGCATGTTTCCCTCCTGTTTAAACTCTCAAAGATTCATAGGAAATGAGTCAAGTTTTATAGAATCAAATCAAAGATCTGCTCAAATGTTCCATAAAGTAGCAAACTCATAAAGCTAGCTTGATGCTAACGTTTAATGGAATTTCCCATAGGGCGGCTAATGCTAACACATACATTACTGACTAAATTAACATTTTTATAAACTCACAAGTTTTCCAAACTCTTTTAAGGAAATGTTGTTTAAAGTAACCATTTATTTTGCTCATACCTTCTTCTTCTGCTGGAATAAGATGTACTGCTGTACCGTGATCGCCACCTAGTGGCCGAACTGTGTATAAAACGTGGGAATAACATCAGCCTTTATTTTATCTGGACACAATAACTGTAAATTTACAAAAAAAAAAGCATTTTTTTTCCCTTTCACCAAAATATTCAGTTTTAATTAGTGGTTATTGGGATTTTAAGTACTTCAATTATGTTTTATACACACATATTGTCTATGGAGAGATTATAGTTTTTTAAGTTAGTTAATTTCTAGTCTGAGCTCCTCACAAAAGGCTTCAGTTTGAGAAGGAAGTCTGTGAAATAAGAGAGGTTGCATCATTTATTTAGAGAAAATACTGTTAAGAGTGAAGTAGTAAAGCGTAACAAATAATTTGTTTAGGCTTTGGGGCCTTTCTGCTTTTATATTTATAGCAAAATGACTAATAGTTTAGTAACAAACTATATATATATAAAACTCTTGATGTCATTTTTGGGTGTTTTTGTCCTCTCTGTTACTCATAAAATGACTCCAACAAAAATGTGACCACAAACATTCATTTTCTGTCTCTTTTTATGTGACCATAACACCATAAATCACCAAATAAATAGTTTGTTATATTTGTGTCTAAAAATGTTCTGCACTTTGTCGCCTGTGTTGATACGTGCGCACGTCCACGAGCGTCTCTGACTGTACTCCATGTTGTCAGCCTGACTGTACCCACTAACGCAGCACCAGCGGGCTCGAACCCATTCGAAGAAGACGAAGACGAGGAGGAGGAGGAGGCGGCGCAGGAGCACAAGGCCCCAGTCGTCAGCATCAGGGTCAATAAAGAGGAAATAAAAACGTTGGTGAACCGGAGAAAAGCTCTCCGCCAACCTGCGGCCTCCCTGCCCCCCCCCCCTTCTTTATTTCTATCTTTTCTCCGTGGATCGCCGCTCATCTCACATCTTTATTTTGTGCGTTTCTTCCTTTTGGTTGCCTTTTTGTGTTTTCATATCCTCAGGTGGCAAAGCGCTGCTCTGCATGGTCTGTGAATGGCATTGAACACAATGTCTGCTCTTCACATCTAACATCAGAACCCTGAAGGTCATGCGCATGGGGGCGCATGTCTCTGCTGCGGGAGCCCTGCTGTATTTCTGGTTTACAGTCGGATATGAATGAATCTTCACGGTTTATTTCACCAAATTAGGGTTTAAATAACTATTTGAAAGTGGATTTTCAACTATCTGACTGTAAATCCCTCGTTTGTCGTACTTCAGGGGAAGTACTCTCTTGTTTCAGTGGCGCCCTCTGCTGGCCGTCCAAGTAAAAACAAATCCAATCAACTCATTCACAAATGATTTGTCTGCTTCCAGTCTGATGGTCTTTGTTCTCGTTTTGTTGCCTCCCCCTTTGCCTTCTTTCAGTCCACAGTTTTTTCCTGAATTTGTATTTTTTAAAACATTAAGTCTAAAGTTTTACTTTGTAAAAACAGCTTTTTGTTTTGGGACGCTCAAACCAAACCAAACTCCTCTATAGTTGCTGTTTTGTTTGTCTGTCTAGTGCGAGCAGTACAGAAAAGACCCCCGACTGGTCCGATGAAGACACCGTCGGAAACCCCTTTGCCACCAACGGCGACGGAAATCCGTTTGAGGAAGAGCCGGCCTCTCCGCTCATATCGGTGCCTGTCAAAGCCCTGTACGACTACGAAGGGCAGGAGCAGGACGAGCTGAGCTTCAAATCTGGTAGCTAACAAAATCAGTCCACACAAACACAACACGCTTCAGTTCTGGACGCATAAAAATGATTTAATTTTGCTTTTTTTTTTTTTCTACAGGCGACGAATTTACCAAAATCGGTGTAGAGGACGATCAGGGTTGGTGCAAAGGTCGCCTTAAGGACGGACACGTCGGCCTCTATCCGGCTAATTATGTGGAAGAAATCTAGCGAGAGTGAAGGAATGAGTAGTTTAGTTTAATCCTCTCTGATTGGGAGGACAGTTTGTTTTTTTTGTTTTTTTTTTTTAAGGTTTTGTTGTCATACAGACTGGCCTTCTTACATAAAACAAAAGATATAAATCTCTATTCCACAACAGTTGCTGTCAGTATATTAAAAAAAATGTTACTTAAAATCCTATTTTTGCTGTTACAGAAAAGCATGTGTCGTGTGAATTTATGTATTGATAAAAAGACACTGGGATGAATGTCATGAAATATTCTGTGTAGCCTTAATATGCAAGCTTGTTTTAAATGTATTGAGGCAGACGAACCGTTTGATGTTTCATTTTGCCAAAATCTTCCATACATTTGTTATTTTTTTTAACATGAATCATTTCTTTTCAGGGTTCATAATTTTGCCGATGAATGATAAAGATCATTAAGGCCTTCCTCAAGTCGATGAATGTATATTAACAGATTTCTCTGTTTTTTTTCTTGTACTTCTATGAGCTATTTTAACCACTGATGTAATTTTGCCCTTAAACGATTTATTACAAACTGTAGTTTTTTTTTTTGTTTTTTTTTTTCTTCATGCAACACTGATTTTTTTTTTTTCACTTGAATCCTCATAATTTAGTTCTCCCACATTTGAGAAATTATTTTAAAGTTCTGAGTTTTAGATATAAAAGCATGCGTGTAAATAGGCAAGAAAACAAATAATTTTTGAGCATTGCATTCAAATGAAATGCAAATTAGTGATTATTTATGAAAAAAGTGCTTTATTCTAAAATAATGTATTAGAAAATTACTCTGTACATTAATTAATCATTTTATGGTAAATATTCCTTAAATGTGTTATATTGTAAATAAGATGATTTTTTTTCTTCCTCTCTACAGTTTGAGTTAAATTAAATTCTGTTAATGAAAAAAATGAACAAAATTGTTTATCCCCTAAATTGCTTCTGTAGGAAGAACTGGAGTTTTTTTTTTTTTTTTGCAAACTTCAAATTCTCATACAGGCCATGAATTCTATTTCTCTTTACATTCAGAGATCTGACGTTTTTTTCCATGTTTTCTGGGTTTGCTGCTGTTAAATAGACGGTAGCAGCTATACTTGCACAATAAATGTACGTGTTTCACTGCATAATAAATGAATTTATTGGACAAATGAGAGTTTTGTGCAGACTTCATTTGTCTACTATGTGTTGCATTTTGGTTATAGTTGAATAAATGCAGTAACGTCCTTTCTGTACCTTATTAAGCTGCATGAAAGGTTAACACATTATTTTAAAGCATTTTGGTCTTTTATATTTATATTACTATTAAATTATATGTATAAACTGCATATATTAGATAAAATAAGCTAGTTATGATTTCGTTTGTAATAATCTAAGAATATTAGTCACAAAACATGGATACCCTTAGCATAGTAAAATTGAAGTTTTTTTTAAGTATATTTGAGTATAGAGTTGCAAGTACACCATAGACTATGTAATGTAAAAATTGAATATGTATTCGTATTAAATTGGAGCATTTTAAATTTACAATATTTTATTTTTTAAGGGCAGATTTTATTAAACCATTTTTTTCCTGCTCCCTTTTAAAAATGTCAGTATATTAATTTTTTGGCTATTAATACTATATTGAGCCATGTTGACTGGATTTTAATAAAATGTTTCAAAACAAATTTTATTAAATAATATAATTATATATGTATATGCATATTACATAGAAAATAAAGTTCCTTATTTTAATATAAATCAAATTTACTTGAACAATTATGCTACTTTTTGTAAAATATATATAAATTCAAACGTAAAATATGGACTCCAAAACATTTTTTATTTACATATAATATACAATATGTTTTTTTTCTTTACAGAAATTATTTAAAAATGACCCTAAATGTTTGAAAATGTATGTTTTATTTATACAATAAAATATCTCGACTTGAACTACACTGAATGCACACTTGTACTTAAATAAACTACTGTTTGCAAAGCGCTTATAAATTAAAATGTCAAAAAAATACCTTTTTTTATTATATAAATATAAAATATAATTTAGAATTAATAACAAGTACAGAAATTATTAAAAAAAATAGAAGAAATGTTTGTTTTATTTAGCAAACAAAAGATTTCGCCAATTGTCGAACTCGACTACATTACCCAGAAGTCCACATAACAATAACACAACCACGAGCTCTTTTTAGCCAATCAGGTAAGACCGTGGTGTTCTGTGTCTGACGTGTCGCATTCGGCTGTTATTTGGAGAAACACGGTGCTTGTTGGTTGCTAATATTTCCACCACCGGGCAGGTTTACAGACTGTGAGGCACAACGATGGCAGACCCGAGCAAACAGGACATTTCAGCCATTTTTAAGCGACTTCGCTCCATTCCGACGAACAAGGTGAGGGGGGAAAAAATGGTAGACGGTCGGTGGTTGGTGTATTTTAACGAGGAAGTTAAAATCAAGAAACTGACACGTCGCACTTTTTTTTAAATTCCTAAAACACTTAATAATAATAATTTACGTTTTTCGCCAAATATCGCTTTGCCATAAACACTTGTTGAATGCTGTTTTTTTCACAAGCTATAGTCGACTGAACTAGCTTTGAACCATATGTTAAGGTTAGCTAGCAGTATTTTTGACTGTTTCCATCAGCCATGTTTGTTTTGGCTTAAATTTGGTGCAGCCTAAACAATGGACACGTCATTGCGGACATCCTTAATGACTAGGAAGTTGTTACGCCTCAATATTTTATGTTGGTGATTAAAAAAAAACTGGAAAAACAGCTTCTGTATAATCTAACAGCTGTTCTAACCCACATGCTTCCATTTCTTTTCTTCCTTCTTTTTTGAGGTCTTTAAACAAATGATATAATTTGTATTATTTGGTCAAAATTGGTTATTTTTTTTCCTTTGGTGTAACATATTATGTTAACGATTCGATTTAAATCATAAAATGTAGTTGTCGATGCGATTCAAAGTTAATGCTGGTTTGATCTAAAACCCATCAAATTAATCATCACACTGATATTTATTTATTTCTGTTTTTTTTTTTCCTGTAGGTTTGCTTTGACTGTGCGGCTAAAAACCCCAGCTGGGCCAGCATCACCTACGGAGTGTTCCTCTGTATAGACTGCTCTGGGACTCACAGGTCTCTGGGTGTTCATCTGTCCTTCATAAGGTACGTTGAGTTTGGACATTCAGGTCCATTTCTAACCAACTGCAACCCATAAAGCCTCACTGCATCCTTTAGATAAATAAGACACTGATTTCTATCATTCTGCTTTCATGATAAATGTAAATAAAAAAGAGACATGAAGAGAAAATATACTTTTTTTCTAAAATGAAATAACTTGACAGAGGCTCACATGACTTCCTTTCAAAATAAAAGCCCGCCTCTCCCATGCAGGTTCATCTCAAGTGTTCTAGTAGGGAGTGTAATGTAAAATTAAGAAAATAGTCAGCCTTTCTGGATTTTTCTGACCAAATGTCACACTTAAAACCTTTTTTCCCCCCCAAAAATTGTAATCCAATGATCTTTTATTCTGGCTGTGCTCAATGACCTTAATTTTTTTGTGTTACTAAAAAGTGTCCACATTTGGTAAACTTAGACAAAAGCCGCACTGCTTCCTGAATTATTGGCAGAGCGACACATATAGTTTGTGAATGAGTTAAATAAAGTTTTATGACTGATAAATATTTTTAAAATTACAAACATTTTATTTTTCTTGAATGAGAGCCACAATGGAGGAATAAAAGAGCCACATGTGGCTCCAGAAATGCAGGTTACAGAATTTATTAGTCCTCAAGTGTTTAATCTTTTCTGTATCATATTAATCCAGTTTCTTATTAAATTATATTATTATTATTATTATTATTATTTATTCATTATCTACGTTTATATTTACATAAAAGTTTGCAAAACTTTTGCAATTTTGCAAAAACATGGTGCAAAAAAAATGGCTAAAAATAAACAAATACAAAATTTTGCAAAAAAAATTGAAAAAACTTTGCAAAATAACTTAAAACAAAACTTTGCAAAAACTGCCAAAAACAAACAAATTTTGCTAAAAATCTGAAAAAAAAACAAGAACAAATTTTTCCCGAAAAATCACACAAAATTTTCCAAAAACTTTGCAAAAAAACAAAAAAATGCAAAAGCCAAGCAGTTTTGCTAGTAAAATACTCGTTTTAATTAAAAATATATATGTATAAATTATAGTGTTAAAGTGAAGCAATAAATGTGGGCTCTTTTATGAATTCAGCTGTTTAATTCATTTTAATTTAAGATGTTTATTTAAAAGAAAACGTAATTACCCTAAATTAAACTATTTGACAAAAAATATGAAATAAATGTAAGAAATAAAATAATAATCTTAACAATAACTAAAGATTTTATTCAACAAGTCCAAAAAACTTGACAAAAGAATATGATTTTTATTCATAGGATGGAAATTTCTAATTTTTCTTTGAACTCCTGTTGCAGGTCCACTGAACTGGATTTTAACTGGTCCTGGTTCCAGCTAAGATGTATGCAAGTAGGAGGCAACGCTAGTGCAGTGAGTAGACCCACATCAACACATTTATTAACGATTGTCTGAAACGTTTTCCCCTTTTTTCTAAGTCCTCTTTGGTTTTGTGACAGATTGCATTCTTCAACCAGCACGGCTGCACGTCCAGCGCCGCCAATACCAAGTATAACTGCCGAGCCGCGCAGCTGTACCGAGAAAAGATCAAAACGTTAGCCACGCAAGCTACCAGACGCCACGGCACAGAGGTGATGAAGTCACGGGGGTTTGCTGAAACTGGTCTGTAATTATTTAACCGATCAACCTGATATCGACTGTTCCTCTTCACCACAGCTGTGGCTGGACAGCCAAGCTCCTCTGTCTCCAACATCACCGGATGACAAGCAGGTGGATTTCTTCGCTCTTCATTCACAGGTATGAGAACAACAACAGAGCAGAATGAGGCTCACAAACTACAGAGAACTTTTCTTCAACTTCATCATTGGGAGCAAATAAAAAAAAAATGTCGTTGGAAAATGCTTGTAGGTGCTACAAGCTCCCTGCTCCAATATTGTTTAAGCTATTTAAGCTAGTGTATTAGCAACATGCTAGCTTTTTTTTGGCAATTTTGTAATCTAATGAAGATTTCTAACCTAATTAGGAGATAAGCTAGTATTATAGCAACATGTTAGCTTTTTTGGCTAATTTAGCATTTAATAATCATTTTTTGACCAGTTCTGAGTTAAGCTAGTATTTTAGCAACATGTTAGCTTTTCTGATAATTTGGCATATACAGAGTTTTTTGGGGCAAATTCTGAATTAAGCTAACGTTTTAGCAACATGTTAGCTATTTTAGCAATTTTGGCATCTATTGAGGTTTTTTTTATGCTAATTATGTGTTAAGCTAGTATTTAGCAACATGTTAGCCTTTTTGAATATTTTGGCATCTACTGAGTTTTTTTGGACTAATTCTGAGTTAAGCTAGTATATTAGCAATGTGCTAGCCTTTTTGGCTAATTTGACATTTACCAAGGATTTTATGGCTAATTCTCAGTTAAGTTGGTATTTTAGCAGCGTGCTAGCTTTCTTGGCTAATTTGGCATATATAGAGATTTTCGGGCTAATTCTGAGTTAATCTAGTATATTAGCAATACGTTAACTTTTTTTGTGGCAATTTTGGAATCTACTGAGGATTTTTAACCTAATTAGGAGATAAGCTAGTATTATAGCAACATGTTAGCTTTTTTGGCTAATTTAGCATTTAATAATAATTTTTTGACCAGTTCTGAGTTAAGCCAGTATTTTAGCAACATGTTAGCTTTTCTGACTAATTTAGCATCTACTGAGTTTTTTGGGGGCAAATTCTGAATTAAGCTAACATTTTAGCAACGTGTTAGCTATTTTAGCAATTTTGGCATCTATTGAGGTTTTTTTTTATGCTAATTATGTGTTAAGCTAGTATTTAGCAACATGTTAGCCTTTTTGGATATTTTGGCATCTACTGAGGTTTTTTGGACTAATTCTGAGTTAAGCTAGTATATTAGCAATGTGCTAGCCTTTTTGGCTAATTTGACATTTAACAAGGATTTTATGGCTAATTCTCAGTTAAGCTGGTATTTTAGCAACTCGCTAGCTTTTTCGGTTAATTTGGCATATACAGAGATTTTCGGGCTAATTCTGAGTTAAGCTAGTATTTTTGCAACATGCTAGCTTTTTTTTATTGCTAATTTGGCATCTACATATTTTTTTGTGCTAATTCTGAGTTAAGCTAGTATTTTAGCAATGTGATAGCTTTTTTGACTAATTTGGCACCTACTAAGGTTTTTTGGGGCTTTTTTTGTAGATAAGCTAACGTTTTAGCAAAATGCTCACTTTATTTTTGGCTAATTTGGCTTTATACGTTAGATCGATCTCTATTTTTATAGTTTGATTATTGATCTATTAAGCTTCGATCGATTAATTGATTTTATTAACCCAGTAATAAACTATTCACAGGCTGGAAGAACTTTTTCTTGACTTTATTATTGTGTTCGGGTTAAAATTGACCCATATTCAAGTGTAAAAATTAGTTTGTTTTGACTGAAGGACAATATATCAATTGTTTGGGATGAAAATCTAACTAAATATTTGAATCTAACCTCAATGTTGTTGTGTGGAAAGTCACCAGCAGAGAAACCTCAATAAAGAAGATGTTGTGTGTGTTTGTGTGTATTTTTGTTTTCTCCAGACGGTCCCCGATAACCTGAACTTGGACAAAATGACTCTCAGCTCCTCAACTCCAAAGAAACCTTCAACTGTGGAAAAAGATGAAGACCAAAATGGTATTTTTGATCGATCATCAATTGTTAGATTTCTGTTATTCGGTTTGCTTTGATCTAAATTTGTCACTTTCAGGTAATGAAGAAAAGGGTCCCAGTGTGGAAATGTTGAGTGTTTCTCCAAAAGCAAATCCAGCAGGTTGGTTTATATTTGCTTTAATCTTTGGACTAAATTCATGAAGATTTAATCGTGTCATTTTTCCACAGAAGCCTCCTCTTTGCTCAAGAAGAAGCCAGCAGGCACCAAAAAAACAGTAAAGTCACATTTCAGAAATGTATGTTTCTGGTTGTTTCGTCAGATGCAGGACTGATTGATGTTTGTTGGGTTGTAGTTGGCAGCTAAGAAGGGCGGTCTGGGCGCTCAGAAGGTCAGCAGTCAGAGTTTCTCCGAGCTGGAGAAGAAGGCTCAGGCTGCAGACAAACGCAGAGAGAAGGAAGAGAGCTCCACCTCTGCCAAGAAGGAGGTCGCCTCTGAGGAGTCCATGTAAGGTTCTGGTTCTGGTGTTTGGTTAACCCCGGGGTCTGCAACCTTTAATGCTGTAGGAGCCGTTTGGGCTCGCTTCTTTTGGACCAAAACCCAGAGAGAAAAAATAGACTGTTTATGTTTTTGTTGCCATTAGACCTTCATGATACATTGCAATACATTTTTTGGGCACATGTGACAAAGTCGAGGCCCAGGGGCCGGATCCGGCCCTCCAGATCATTTTATTTTATTGTTATTCATAGCCCTATGTTATCTTGTGCTAATTTCTAACTTGTATAATTTTGACAAAATCTATTTTTATGAAGAGTGAAATATTGAAAGTTATTTAAGGTTTAAGTTGATTTATTCAGGAATTATATTCCTGACTTTTTATTATTCATAATTATGTTTAAAGTGTAAAAAATAGGCATTCTTCTAGCTTTTTGGACTATTTTGGTATTTACTATAATTTTTTTTAGGCTGTTTTGGAGTTTACGTAATATATCAGCTACATGCTAGCTATTTTGGCTAATTTATTATTTTTTGTTGTTGTTTTTTAGGCTGTTTTGGAATTTAATATTTCAGCTAAATGCTAGCTATTTTCTCATTTAGGCTTTTAAAAAAAATTTGGCAGTTTTGGAGTTTAGCCAATTTTTCAGCTACATGCTAGCTATTTTGGCTAATTTAGGCTTTTTTTCAGTTTTTAGTCTATTCTAGAGTTTAGCTTATATTTCAGCTACATGCTAGCTA